>NW_017728933.1:7296895-7340397 GCF_001723895.1 Crocodylus porosus
TCCTTTAGGACTCTAGGGTGGAGATCGTCTGGACCGGCTGACTTGAATACGTCCAACCCCTCCAGAAGCTCCCTAACTAAATCTTCGCTAACCCGTGGCCCAGGTGTGCCTCCCCCGGGGCCTGAATGTGAAGTTCTAATTCGAGATAGCAGACAAAACCCTACTATTTTATTCCAGGACTGGCTTATAGCACCTGTTATTATACTGGCTTTTGTGGCCTCCTTCTGCACTTGGAGCCTGCAGTCTGAATCATAAGTTTTAAGCACTACAGCAATTTATACTTCCCTGCAATCACAGGTAACTATTGCTTTATGGTAGCCTGGCAGTCAGAGAACCAAAAGGTGTATGTTGCTCCCCCTTCCTCCACCAATAAAAGTCCTTGTGGATACAATGTATTCTAAATATTAATGACAAACTCTTTAAATAGGCCACTGGATAAAGGAGTGGTTACCTCCATGAAAGCAACTGACTTTGACAGGGAATCATAAGAAGGATCATACTGATGTTATTTGCATCTTTCTCCAGCAAGTAACCGGCTTGCTGAAATGTTTTAATGTATTTACAAAATGTATAAAAGTGTAACTGAGTCAGGGCCTCCTCTATTTAAGGGGATGTATTTCATGAAGTTGTAATCACTGGAGCAAATTAAATCTATAGATCCACAATGTGCAATTTGAGACATTCTGTTTGAAGAAAATGACTTTGTCTAAGGGAAGTATCCTCACTCAAAGCACATGTTGTAAATGAGCAGCTTTCTGTTTGGTCTTCCTTGTGCTCACAGGGCAGCAAGGCATGTCTTATGGGTACATCTAGTCATTGGCATTTGGGAATCACCATGGGAAAAGGATACCTTCCCACAGCTGAAGTCAGTGGGAGAGCCTCTTCTGGGAGGCTGCTCCAGTCGAATTAAGCAGATTACTGTCCTTTGTAGCATAGGGAAGAAGGACTGGAGGAAATTCACTGTCCATCTGAAAATCTTGTGGGAGAAGAAATGAAAGGGTGCTGTCCCAAGACGGTGGAAAGGATAATCTAGCCAAATGGAGTAGTCTGTTCAGAATACCAGAGGTGGATGTATAATGCGGGAGGTGTGTGCAGAAACTTGAGATTTCTAACCACCTCCCTGTGCTTTGTTTCTAATTGTGCATTTATTGTCGAGTGTCCGTGGGATCTTTGGGTGCTGAATATTTTATAAGTAAATATGTTGTGCGTTAGCTAGTCCAGTCTAACGTGAAGATAGCTAATGATGGAAAAGGAGTTTTAATAAATCATACTGCCACAAAATGCAGAGCCCCTTCAATTAATATATTTAAAAATATATTTTAAAATGTTAATGGTCACTAGGGACACTAAGTTCTGCTATAACTTTACTAATTAGCATATCTGGTTATTATTCTCCAATTTTTGAAAGCTCAAAGAAGCCTGAGAGATGGGATTCATGGTTCAGAGTGATGAGGCCCTGAGTTGCGATCCTGTTTTGCCTGTATGGCTTTTGATTTGGCAAGTCACTTCTTAGTCTCAGATTCCACACCCATGGGCAAGGTAAAGTACAAACTCCCACTGATGAAGAATTAATTAGCAAACACTTCTTTTCCCCAGTGCTTTGAAGATATAGTCAAGGCAAGAAAATTACTAAGCATTATAATTACTGACTTCTGCGGCATACTTTTGCAACAAACACCACATGAGGAATGGCGTTTGGAAAGCCTCATGTTCCAGCATTTAAGCTTTATTGCTAATTCAAATGAACTGCATTAGGAGGATAATAACAACATCAACATTTTTTGCAGATTTACGGAAAAACTTTGAGCAAGACCCACAGGGGAAGGAGGTTCCTATTGAAGGGATGATTGTCCTGCATTGTCGGCCACCAGAGGGAGTGCCTGCTGCTGAGGTAGGATTTTATTTCTTACATCACAGGCATGACTTAATCCATTTTGAACTGGATAGAAATATAAGTGAAATGTGGAGAGATTGACCAGTGTCCGTTCCAGGTGCTCTTGAAAATCTAGTGCCTGTTACAGTAATCTGCTCCAGGGCCACTTGAAATATTTATGGTAAGTTATTTAACAAAGAACAGAGTATTTTGTTGCAAAATTTTACTTTGCTGATTCCCCCCTACCTTTTTAATACATAATGAACTAAATATTTTTCATGTTATAACCATGAATACTTGTGTGTGTGTGTGTAGCATCCCCCCTCCCCCATATTTATATTCCTAGAGATTCCTGTTCTTGCTGAATCATTAAAAAAAGAAAATTAAAGTTTTAGGCAATACTGATGAAGATGATAAAAAGTCCCCTGCAATTTTTTCACCTCTTCATTATCAGCAAAGTTTTACCTAGAGAGGAGAGCAAGGGGGAAACTAGGTTAACAACATCTATAGAACTGGCCTTTTCACCTGGGAGAATCCTAAGTGGATCTGCTCTTTATTACCAAACGCAGAGAATATACCAACCTCCATCCGAAATGGTGACTGGTGAATGTAAAGAACTGCTGGAATAATAATGGCAATGCTCTGCACTTTTAGCTCTCTCTGGGCACTGCAAAACTCATGGAGCGCAAGGGAAAAGGTTCTCCGCAGAGCCAAAATTAGGTACTGGGAAATCCTGGTGTCTAAAAAAATAAGGTGTAAAAATAAACGGGATGGCACACATGGCTGCAGTATGCACCACCCAAAACCAGAGCGTGGCCAACCAGAGCTATGCTCCGGCTGCCGGCAGGCTCTGCATGCCTGGATGGATCGCTGCCATTGCAGCCCTGGGAGGACCCCAGGTAAGGCTGCTGGGACCAACTCAGATGCTGGCCCCGGTCTCCCCTACTCCACTGGGGGCAATTTGCCATAAGCCACAGCATGTGTGCAGGGAAGTTCCCCAGGAATAAGTAGCAGCAGCACAACTATGTGCTGTTGCTATTTGTCCCTGAGGAAATGCACGTGCGTGCGCATGTGAGCGTGCCTTCTATGTTTAAACTGCTATGCAAACAGTGACTTATTAACGAGTTGCATCCAGCAATGTAACCGCCGAGTAAAACTTTTTGTCCGTGCTGTACCTTTCTTTTGAAGACTGTACATTTTCACCTATTCTAGACATGGTGTATGTTCGATTGTTTGGTTTTTGTCTCAATATTATTTTATGATTTCACCATCAGAGTGAAATGGCAGGTTATTTCTGAGGTTCCTGGAGTTTTTTATTTTTCCCCGCAAGATGAAATCTGTAATTATTTAACTGGAAAACTGCTGATGAGAACATTTTTCTTCTCTCCTTCACCTAACCACCTGCTTCCAAACTAGTAATTAGTAATGGCATGCATATCATGAGGTAAAATAGCACCCTATAAGCATACTTTCTTTCTCTTAATTGCAGTCTATTTTATTTTATAATGTGCCACTGGTTAGAAGAAAAAATTCACATCAGGTACAGAAGGGGAAAAGTGGTTCTATCACAATACATCATAAATATCAGTTCTGCTGCTCCTCCTGCATTGATGAATTGTCAGTTTACACTATAAGGTACCTGCTTATTAAATGGACATAAAGTAGGAAAAAATAAACTGGAGCGAAGAAAAAAGTGTTTTCTTACTTGCACAGAATGCATGCTGTGAGCATGACATCAAAAACACTAGAAGAGATGAGAAATGAAGCAAATTGGAATACAAGTTAAGTGTCTCTTGCAGATCAGGTAAAAATGTATAAAGGGTGAGGCAAAGAGGAGCGTGTATCTACACACCTAGCGTTCATCCTTCCATCAAGAGAATTTCTGCTACTGTATCTTCTTTGGTGGGGCATCCTTTTCCCCAGACCTCAGTTGTACTAGAGAAAATGGTATGGTGTTGCAGAGAACTGCCAAACGTGTTGAAATAGGAATTCTGTCCATGATTTGTCAGGCAAAATGGGCTTTCTGTGATGCACTGTACAGTAGTAGTAATAACGTGTATAAAATAAAATCCCAGGACATTAGGGTGTCAAGCTTCGGACACAAGTATTTATAAAACAATAGAAATTAGAGGTCAGGGTAGCCAATGCACTCCTAAATTGCATAAGCTTGTCGTTTTTATTTGGAGTAAATAAGACTGGTTCTAATCCAAGATCTAAACATGTATCACATATATGCCTTTAAATATATATTTTTATTGCATGGGAACAAAGGACATTAGTGCTTTTCTGGGAAGATACAGCGCATTCTTTTATTATATATTACTGACAGAATCTGCAAGCAGTGTGTTTGTCCCCATACATCACTTCCCAAAGGAACTTGTTATTTAACATTAATTTCTAAAATACTTTGGTACCTGAGTGAGCAAAAAAAATATATATAAGTAAAAAAAAAAAACATACAAATTTCAGGCGTTTTCTTTGAAATCAAAAGAAACAAATTATTACCCACTGTTTAACTAAATATGCGCCAGCCTAGCCAGCATGATTTGCTGAACTGAACAATTATAGAAATTTGGCTATTTTCCAGTTTTCAAATAGTTAAATAGTCAAAAAACATTTTCACTGTTGGAACTCAGTGATTTACGAGAGAGGGATTAAGAAATTATGATGATTCTGAGCCAACATGTTTTGGGTTTTACTGAGGATTTGAGAGTGAATAAGGCTTCTCCATCTGAAAACGCATACCCTAACCTGAGCAGTATAGTAATGGTTGGTAATTAATTATTCATTTTTATGTAACTGCTAGCTTATAAAACAGAATAAGCTAAATTCATCCTTGGTGTAAAGTCAGTAGGTTTGCCCGTTGTGTCATCTCTAGTTATTGTTAAAGCATTAAGGGAATCTTGCATGAAATTATACATTAATGTGTTTGTTTCTGACTTAATTCAGAAATGTTAGTATGTACCATGTTTAATTAGAATTGCATGATCCTGTGTTAGACTTAAGGGCATTCTTGGGGGAAAAAAGGACAAAAAGACATACCTTGTAAATCAGGGCCCAGCAGCATGAGACTAGTAAAATAAGGCTTTGGATGTTGGGAGGAGTGCACCTTTTCTCAGTGTAAAATAGAGAAAAGGAAGCACAACTACTCTAGGGACAGTGTTAGTGCTGTGGTGAACCATAGCAAAAGGAGTTAATGGTAAAAGTCCCACTTTTCAGACCCTCTATTTTGTAGACTAGGATTTAATACTGCTGGAATTTATCACTGTTGTAAATGTATTTACTGATAAGGCATGTAGATTTGGGTGTGGGTATAATTTTTCTTAAATCCAAATAGAAAAATGTGAGTTAGGCAGCTTAGTGACTATGATGACGTGAAGTGCATGGCAGTGCCAAGGATTAACAATCATGAGATTACATTAAAATCATGGTATTTTCAAATGTAATAGAATTTAGATTCCTTAATTTTTGCCTTTTCCCCCTTTTTGAAATGTTAAAGATCACATTTTCATGCTTTATCCCCACAGTCATGAGGATTTAGAAATGTTACTATTTTAATGAAAGCTGAGACACCCAAGAAGTGACATGATGCTAGAAGCAAGGCATTGGAGAAAAACATGAAGGCTGTTTACAGACATCAAATGCCTCCCCAGAAAACTTGGTGCTTTACTTTAAACTCCGCACACCCTGGCATGGAGCCCAGTGCATGCCCAGAAGAGGCATTGCGTTAGTTGGACCCAGCTCACTCGACATCTGTATAGATCATGTACAGCGGGGCTTTTATGGTGCTCTTGTCTAATAGCTGATTGAATCAGATTTAGTTAAAAGCACCAACAAGCTTTGCTCAAACTTCTGATCTATACAGATGCCGGTTCAAACTAACACGCTGTCTCTTCCGGTAAAGCATATTCTTCTTTTCCATACCTGTCGGTGCCCAAAACATTTTCCTATACGGGATAAAATTACAAGAGTTGGCGACATTGCTATAATTTCAGAGGTCAGATAGAGCCAATCCACAATTAATACTGCATTTTATACTGCTATTTTTATTTACCGTTAATTTTTCCAAGAGGTTCTAACTAAGGATAACTTGATACTTATTGTTTTGGAGACCAAACCAATTTCAGAAAAATCCATTATTTCCAACCATGCTGCTTTACATTCAACAATTAAACGGAATATCTATTTTTCATAAAAGTTAGGATTTATGCCCAATGAAAAGCTGACATTTAAATGGTTTTCCACAGATTAAAATTGTAGAGTTCTCAATAAACCCTGATTTACTGATGTTGGTAGTAAAATTGTTATTGCTGCTAATAAAGCCTGTAAATCTTAACAGGTCATATTTGCTTTGGATAATAACATTTCACATAAAGGCTCAGTATGTAGGGCTAATTCTATTCACATCAAGGTAAACAGCCTACTCAAAATAATTCAGTGCCGTTGGAAACTAGGTACCAAATTCAAATAAATGACAGATTAGGGCCTGTGGCAACAGCATTTGAGGCTGTAAACACATCTGTTGTCACAAGTTAAGGAGGGCCAGCCCTGTTCATTGCTTCGACGGAAGACTTCTAAGCACAGCTTGAAGCTTTCTGACTGATTTTGGAGATTGGATACATTTGTACTTCATTCATCAGTGAAGAATCTGCTTGTTTCTTATTTCAGCATGGAGAGCTTTGCCCAATTTCTGAGACTGTGTTATTTTCCAGCTAATGCAGGATGGTGTCTTAGTACTATTTCTAAAGTTAGGACCAATAATTCCCAGGCACCAGAGTTTTCCCCGGTCTCCATGTAGTACTCCTACATTAATGATGAGGGGCTCATACAGCAGACTGGGGCAGCACAGGACTAGACAGTGTGCAGACACATGAGAAACAGGTAGTCCAGGCCCCAAAGAGCTTGCAAACTATGGGATAGGACTCCAGAGATGGATATAATTCAGAGTAGCAGGGCACATAGACCCCTCTCCTTAATGGTCCTTAGGCACTGAAGAGGGTACCTATACACATGACAGAGCTCTGCTCTGATGCATGGTAAATAGTACACATCAGAGCACAGACTTGATTAATCGGGGTCGCTGGATTGTGCTCATGAGCATGCTTCAGCACCCTCTGTATCGCATGTATTCAATGTCCCCACATTGCAAAATGACAGTGGGAGTGCTTTAACGAAAGCTAGTTGAATGAGCTTTAGTTAAAGCACCCCACCACCCTTTTGAAGCACAGGCGCTGAATACATGTGATGTTGTGGGTGCTTTAATTAGAGCTGCTCTCATTAAAGCCCCCCCATCCAGAGCATGTGTATAGATGCCCTAAAGCACTCTGCCAGCTGGTTGAATTTTCAGCCCTGGGGTTGGCATCCAGGCTCCCCCTAAAATGCATGGCTGGGAGTTGCCTAAGGAAAGGATTTTGAGAAGCTGGCCAGCTGTGTGAGGAGACACTTAAGCTAGCCGGGAATGAACTGCAGGCAAAAGGGCTTTATGTGTGCTTATATAGTGAACTTTGGGTCTGTCTAACAAGCACCTCTGTCCACTCGAGATCCTCAGTTGCACACCCCTTTGAGACAGAAGCATAAGCCAGGTCAGCCACTTAGCCAGTGCCATTGCAGTGGGAAAAGTATCAGTCTTTTCTGATCATACTTGCACTTTGTTTCCTTGTCTCTGACAGAGGCAGGGCAAATAATAAAATTCAGAAAGCAACAATGTAGGCAGAGCTTGCCAGCTGTATCATTGCTTTTTGTGTTGTGTTTGGTTTGCTTTTGAAATGCAACATGGCAGAGCAGAGGTTTAAGGAGGAACTGGAGAATTCTTAGATTGCTTTTTAACTGTTCCCTGTTGAAAGCTATTTTGCATTTCGGGCAGTTTTTTTCTCCCCTGGTGCACCAATGCATTCTTGTCCCCTCATGTCTCATTTGAATTCCACCCTCCAAATATTTGTAGACTCTTTTGTCTCCCTTTCGCCTTCTCTTAGCCAAGCTAAACATTTAATAAGTCTTAATTAAAAGAGCTAAATATGGCTGTGAACCTGCAAAAAGCTCATTGTTTTGCAAAGGAAACCCTGTGTCTCTTGGTAGGTGAGAGCAAAAAAGCAATACATTGGTTCTTCCTAGTTTTGCTGTTTGTTTGGTTGTTTTTTTTAAATCCTATCTATCTGGGATCTGTATTCTCAGTTGACCTCTAAGAAATGCATTTTTATCTGGGAAAGAGATACAGAAGTCCCATGGAAAGTTTTGTAACCCATAAAGAAGGCCTACTTTTGATCTTTCCCTCCCAATTGAGGGAGTTGGGAAAGAATTTTCAGAAACAAAAGAATGGATGCCCAATTCTCTCTCAAACACTGATTAAGTGAAGGTATGACTTCAGCAGCACAAATGCAGTTAAAAACTTAACTTTGCAAAGACTTTTGGTTACAGATGTAAAGAGAACATTAGACCCAAGGCCAACGCAGCCTACACTAAGTGTCAGATGTAATTTATTCAAGGTCATGGGCAAGACAAAAAATGATGGTCTCATCTCTAAGAAGTACAAAACTGATCCAAGTAATGGTAGCTTAGAAGGAGAAGGCTCTTGAAACCATGAGGGAAGGTGCATGGAGGAACAGAAAAGAGGCTAGCAGTAAAAGAGTGGAAGGGAATGAAGAAAAGCAATTGTTGCACCAAGCCTGTGGATCGTTTTGGAAACGAGAAGGGCAATTGTTTAAGTTGATCCTGCAATATGGGGAGCATTTGTTTTGGACAAGAAGTGGCTATGTTTGCACTGTTACTGAATATTTTATAAAAGTCTTGTATTTTAAATCGGTCTGTCCTTGAAAAGCCTTTATGTAGAGGGCCTGATAATATTTTTGTAAACAGTTTTTAAGCTCTGTGTAGACTACATGCAACAGATCATCCATCTGGGCCTAAGGGCTTTGAATGTGATGATGCTTTCTAGAATACTGCTGTGACATGAAGTTGTAAATTAATCTATTTTGAGGTAGCTATAGGAGAGGCAGCTAATGGAGGGTGGATCTTGCATTAGGGACTGTGGCAGTGGAGGCCTTTTCTATAATCGGCATTTTATTGGAATGCCTAATATTGCAATAGAAACCTAATGGACTCTAACAACAGTGAAACATTAGATAAATAGTAAGTAGCATGTCAAGGCCAATAAAGTACTTACTGGTACTTCTCCCCTGGTCCTCTTTCAACCCAAAGTTCTCTTCTAATGAAGTACCTTTGTGTAGTCAAGGCTAATAAGAAATTCAGAAGACAAGTAGCAACAGCAGAAGTACCCGAACTAAGCCATGTTGATCTGGAATTTAGGCAAAGAGAAGTCTCAGTTTGGGTTTCATAGCAATTCTATAATTTCATAGATGTCATAGACATTAGGGCTGGAAGGGACCTCATGAGGTCATTGGGTCCAGCCCCCTGCGCAAGGGGCAGGAAGTCAGCTGGGGTCAAAGGATCCCAGCAAGATAAAGGTCCAAGTGTTTCTTGAAAGAGTCCAGAGTAGGTACATGCACCTCCTCTGGGGGGAGTTGGTTCCAGGCTTTGGGAGCTCGGAAATAAAGAAGTTTTCCTTATGTCCAGCCTAAAATGGTCTTGAAGGAGTTTGTGACCATTGGACATTGTCATCCTCTGGGGTGCTCTTGTGAACAGGCGTTGCCCCAGACCCTGATGCACACCCCTGAGGCACTTGCAGGCTGCCACCAAGTCACCCCTGAACCTCCATTTTTCCAGGCTGAAAAGTCCCATGGCTCACAGCCTCTCTCATAAGGCCTGTTCTCTTGTCCTCTGGTCATGTGCATGGCTCTCCTCTGGACTCTTTCAAGCTTCTCCATGTCCTTCCTGAATTGTGGAGCCCAGAATTGGATGCATTACTCCAGCTGTGGTCTCACCAAGGCTTAGTACAGCAGGAGGACGACATCCTGGGTCTTGCTTGAGATGCATCAGTAGATGCAAGCCAGAGTTTTGTTTGCTTTGCTGGCTGTGGTGTTGCATTGGTGGTTCATATTCACCTTGTGGTCAGTCATGACCCCCAAGTCTCTTTCAGTCATGGTGATAACGAGTGTAGCATTGCCGAGCCTATAAGTGTGATGTAGGGTTTTCTCCCCCGAGGTGGAGCACTTTGCATTTCTCCATGTTGAATGCCATCAGGTTTTCATCTGCCCACCTTGCAAGTCTACTGAGGTTGGCCTGGATCACCAGCCTATCCTCAAGTGTGGAGACTCTTCCCCAAAGTTTGGTGTTGTCAGTGAACGCAGTCAGTTCACTTCTGACACCAGTGTACAGATCGTTTATAAAGACATTAAAGAGTACAGGTCCAAGAATGGAGCCTTGAGGGACACCAGTGGTCACTGAGTGCCATGTTGATTCGATTCCATCAACTACCACTCTCTGGGTCCGGCCTCAGAGCCAATTCCCCAGCCATTAAAGGGTTGTGTAGCCAAGGCCGCAGTTGCCCAAATTTTCCATGAGGACATAATGGGACACCAGGTCAAAGGCTTTTTTAAAGTCCAAATATATTATATCAACCTCTTCCCCTTTGTCCAGGTGATATGTCACCTGGTCATAGAAGGAAATGAGATTGGTCAGGCAAGACCTACCCACAACAAACCCATGCTGGCTGCCCCTCAGAACATTGCCTTCTGTTAGCCTGTTGAAAACAGTTTCTTTGATATTTTTTTCCAAGATCTTTCCAGGGATTGAGGTCAAACTGATTGGCCTCTAGTTTCCCAGATCCTCCTTCCTCCCTTTCTTGAAGATAGGCACCACATTGGCTCACCTCCAACCTTCAGGTACTTTGCCCGAGTGCCATGAGTTCTCGAATGTCCTTGCCAGTGGCTGCGCTGTGATGTCTGCCAATTCCTTTAGCACTCTTGAGTTCAATCTACGCAGACCCGCTGATTTGTGGGTGTCCAGCCTCTCAAGGTGCTCCCTGACAAGATCTCCTCTAGTGGTGGGTATATATTCACCCTCACCCTGGTCATCCTGAATTGTATTGGGCAGGGTGGTCCCTTTGGGCTGGTGAAAAAGTGGTGCAAAGTAATTATTAATTACATTGGCTTTGCCCTGGGTGTCAGTAGTCAGCTGCCCCTGCTGGTTTAGCAGGGGTCCAATGTTGCCCTTGTTTTTCTTTCAACTCCCCACGTACCTGAAGAAGGACTTTTTATTGTCCTTGTTTTGTGTAGCTGGATGGAGTTCAGTTGCAGCCTTAGGTTTTCTAGTTCACCCCCTGCAGGTGCGGACCAGTGCAGTATGCTCCTCCTTAGTGGTGTTTCCTGTCCTCCATCCATTATATGCCTCTCTTTGTAGACACAGGTGGCCCATGAGTTCCCTGTTGAGCCAAGGGGGTTGTTGAGCCCTTTTTCCACCTTTCCTATGGGTGGGGATGGATTCCCCTTGTGCTTCTAGGATTGTTTCCTTAAGGAGCAACCACTTATCATGAACTCCCCTCCCTGTGAAATCATGGCCTCTCAGGGCCTCAAGAACAAGCATCCTGAGTTTATGAAAGTCAGCTTTCCTGAAGTCAAGGACTATTGTATTGCTGGCTGACTTACCAGCTTTTCAGTGGATAGTGAAAATGTTCAGCTCGTGGTTGCTGTCTCCCAGCTTCCCTTCAGTTCTTAGGTCGCTGATTAGGTCATCCCCTTTGGCCGGTACCAGGTCCAGCAGTGCCTTGCCTCTTGTTGGCCCGTAAACTTCTTGACACAGGCAGAGCTCATCCATGCGTGTGAAGAAGCTTTGAGACCGATTGGATTTGGCTGAGTGCTCTTCCCATGTGATGTCCAGGTAATTGAAGTCTCCCATGACAGCCATGCACCAAGAGCATGGAACCTCATCCAATTCCCAGGTGAATTCTTGGTCAAGCGCTTGTTCCTGATTTGGAGGTCTGTAGTAAGCTCCTACCATTGTAGCCCTTTCCCCTTCCTATTTGAATAAATTGCTCCCACTAATCATCTATGCTTATTATAGTTGTGTCTATGGACTACCCATAAGAAGCAGAAAACTTTCCTAGGTGCAAAATATGAATTGCATTTACACAGCTGAATGCAGTTCCAAGAAGCTTAGAAAGTCTTAAAACTTAGTCTTGGAATCAAAGCTATGGAGCTGATACCAAACCTATTGAATTCAGTGGAAAGGCTGCCATTGACTCCATTGGGACTGGGAATTGTATCAGGCCCTACATGAAAACATGAGTCTTAGACAAGTTGATAAGGAGGCAGAGAAGCTAATAATTTTGTGTCATTAAATGTTTCGTGGTTTCCCAACATGGTGGTATTTTTTCTACTTACAGAACTGCATCATTCTGGTACAAACCAGAATCTTTTTTCTTTCTCTCTTTATGGATCCTAGACCACACAAATAAAAAAAAAATGCATAAAAAAAATTTCATTCTCCTCTTCTGTCACCATGACAGTATGTGGCCATATCTTCTATGGAAGATTATGATTATTTTTTCTAGCATGCACAAATATTCAGGAATATTATTTTCCTGAGGAGGCAACATTTCTTGTACTTGGTCTAGACAGCAGCTGTTTTAATGGCCTATTTATTTCTGATGCTGACTATGAATGAATGATATAGTCAAACCTCTAATCATCCAATGCTATTCATTCAGTAAGAAGCAGACACTTTAGAACTGGAATGAAATTTAGGTTCAGCTCAATTACTCATTTGAACCTACCCCATTACCAATAGTATAAATCTTCGTAGCTGGAATTATTTTTTCTGCAGCTCAAAGGTGTTGAAGATTTGTTAGATACAAGGATAGAGGCATTAAAAACAGTTTCTTTGCTATAAATGACACAAATCAAGGGGTTTTATTAGTCCCTTCCCCCCCCCCCCAAAAAAAAAAAAGGAAAGCAAGGTTTGTCTATGATAGCTGAGTCAATACCTTCTGGGAGCGGGGAACAAACACCAAGATAGATACAGATAGGACTTCAAGAAATGGGGAGCTTTCTCCCCCTACCATCCATCCCTGACTGCTTGCAGCCAAGCAATTACAAACACTGCTAGATATTTGGTTATCTAGGTGAAAAATGAGTAAGCAGGGGTCCCAGTGTGCAGATGTCCATGTTAGTAAACACACGATTATTACTGGCATCCTTGCAAAGACTGCTGATTAGGGAAAAGGCCAGGGATCATGCAACCATGTAGCCTAAACTGTCCTTTCATTTGTAGACACAGTTCCTCCAATTGGGCCACAACTTGTTGGGCAGGGGCTTCTCTGCTGCTCATGCACAACCCCTTCCGTGGATAAGCAGGAGTTCTGTGTCCCAGGGTGCCATTGGTGCTGAAAGGTTCTGCATTCACTGTGCCTTAAATGTTAACTTCCGGAAGGACTGGAGCTAGAATAGAGTTTGATGGTATGACTATATGCGTTGCTTTTGTCAAATTAATTTATAAATAAAAGAAGCTAATGTAGCATTGTCAGTGCTCTGTGTGTTCACACCATTTAGTTTTTGCAAATAGTCTTTAAAGTGAATAACACATTAGTAAAAGCAAACAATCAGGAGGCCCTACAAATAAGGAATTGCAGTACTGTAATTCAGCTTTAACATTACACAGGCATGAATCAAGAGCTCCAAACCCTGCTGAGGCAGCACTGATTTTAATGTTGCTTTGAAAGGCACTGTACTGTCCTGATTAATTTAGCAGCAAATTTCAGTTGCCTGTGCCAGCTAAGGACTTAAATAAAAGATATATAAAGTGGTATCTTTTTATAAATCGGTGATTTCCGCTCGAGTCTTGATTATACCACATGGCACCCAAGTCCCCTTGTGTATAACAGCCATGTCACAGGTTCCATTTAGCATGTGTAAAATGCATTTAAAACACAAGCAACCACACATTCAAGCAGTAAAACATGCACGAACATGTGAATGTATCATAGCAAAGGTGTGGCTTTTTGCACAAGGAAGAACTGCAGACCATATTACGTAGCACATGTTTGTTCAGCTATTGTTGCACTGTTCCACAGAGATAATATGAGCAATTTACAGTCCTTACCCAGCCATGACATCAGCCAGGACCCCTCCTGCTGTACCAAGCCTCCAGGGCAGATGAGGAAAGCCACACATCAAGAGGAAGGATCCTGGATCTTTCACTTGTCAGGTTCCCCATGCCAGAGCCAGCTCGAGACTCCAGTGCAGTCCTGAGGCTGGGATTAACCATCACTGAGCTATAGTATGTTAGACAGCATAGCAAACATTGCTGTGCAACTGGTCAGAACATGTTCCAATCTTAACACTGCACACAGTTAACATATATACCAAGGCCTTAAGGCACAATGGAGTATTCCTGTTTCAATACTAATAAAACCCCATACATCAGCAGTGGGTGAAACAACTGGGAAACTTTCATATTATCCATTGTCTTATCCTTTTGGATGAATTAGACAGCCCCAGGAAAATATGAATCCATTCTAAATTCTTCAGCAGTAGAGAGGGGTGTTTACCATCACCGTATGCCTCTTCCCACAGATGTGACAAGAAATGCCCACGCACCATCTGTCACGGAGCACCTTGCTTCTGTTCCTAGAATGGCACTGCCTGCGCAAAGAGGTGTATATATGTCCAGGAATAAGATGCGCTCTACCCACAGCATGTGTCTCTCCAGATGTTCTCAACAGACTCCGTCTGTCTCATCTGGCTTGTGGCAGCGCTGCTGGTGTAGAGTTCAAGTGTAGCAAACTTTGTGCATCTCCTCTTTCAGAGGTGGCTGGATTTCTGCTGGCATTCTTGGTGCATTTCTACAACACTAAGAGAACCTGAATCTTGACACAGGAATGGGAGGCAGGCTAGGAAGAGATGTTTAAATCCTTTCCTGATGTAGTGGCACACTGAGCAAAATGGAGCTGTTGAGCAGCTGCGCTGCAGGCATCACCACCCAGCCCAAATAAATTCAGTTTTTATGAGAGTTAAGCATAAAAAAATTATCCAGTGTTCAAGACTAAGCATCTGATAATCTCCTGCTGTGGCAAATGTTGATTTAGTCTCTGCTGGCACAAGCCTAGTGGTACTGGAGCAAATCCTTTTGCTGTTGATTCAGAGTTGGCCCAGGGAAGTCTCAGTTCTGGCTTCCAATCCCCACAACAGATTCTCCCCATAGATACGTTTATTAAATGTGTGCAGCAGGGGCATCCTTTAGCATGGAGTGCCTGTAATAGTGCAGTTGTGGCACAATATAGGAGTCAACTCTCTCCAGGATTCCTGGCACTACTGGTCATGCTGTTAGGCTGCCAGGTGGATGCTCTAGGCTCAGGTCTGTGTGCCTGATTTTCCCCCCCCCCTTCACTTTGTTCATCTTCATTGACTTCAGCTGAGCTATTCCTGATTATCTCTGGCAGTGGACTAAGGGAATGGGGCTCAGTTCTGTCTGCAGCAGCAGGGCTGAGGATGTAGATTTCCAGAGCCACCTCTTTATCCTTGCCAGTGTTTCATCAGCCATGACCGGCATCTGCCTGCAAAGCCAGCATTATTTCTCCTGTACAGTCTGACAGTTCATGTGTATGTTTTAAAGAAGCTACACAGCCACTCAGCTGAGAGAGACTCATCCAAGTCAGTGACATTTCAAATAGCGAAGCCCCTGACAGAGACACATGGTGTGATGTGCTCCCTGAGCTTCAGTGACTTTGGGGTAGTGTTGCTCATTTGCCTGACTAGCTTTGATTGTACTCCTGCTGCTGCCAAATGCCTTACTGCTCTCTGTGTTTTATTATGAGACTTGGTAGGGATGTTTCCCTAGGGATAGGGACTGGATATCAGTTTGGGACCAGAGCAATGAGTCGGTGTACCTAATGGCAAGACGTTGCACTGGGATCAAAATTCTGAGCAACTACCCCTGATGGCAATAACAGTAAGCGCTGCTTCTGGCTTACCATAGTAGATTAGGTGTCAGACTAATGGCACAACGTTGTGTGCTGATGCACAAGTGTAGTTCGTTTTTATTTAGCTATCTGCTGCGGTCTCAGCCTATCTTCCATCCTGGCAATACTAGGTGCTGCTGAAGGACATTACAGGTAAGAGCCACTCTCCAGCATCATTGGCATTGCTGCCAGAACTTGAAGCCACACACACAAGGCTGATTCCAAAAACACCCCATGAATTTTTTATTATTTCTGAAATGGAGCCTGCTATGGAGTTAACTTTAAAAATAGCTTCAGAGGGATGAGCGGGAGCAGCAGCTTGAAGCACCCTGTAGGCAGTCTGATAGCTTCTTCATTTATTGGCAGCCAGTGTAAAGAAAACAGAGCCAGCCAGTAAAGTGGTGGATTGATTTTTTTTTTTTTTTTTTTAGCTGGCGTTGTGTTTGACTTTGGAAGTGCTGAGCAGTATAGGCTTCATTTAAAGAATCCTCCAAATGTAGCTCTCTGAAGGGATACCTGTGCTGTCACAATGCCCACCCTGCTGTTCTGTAATTGTTGCTCTCTAGTGTGATTGCTTTCCTGGGACCACTCGAGCCACCCCTCCCCCCCCCAAAAAAGACAATTACATTTATAGATGTTTGCCTTAATGTCCATCAAACCTTCTCTAAGACTCTTCTTCGTCTCTCTTTTAAAACGTGTTGTTTAGATCATTTGTTTTCTTTTGTTTGTTTTGGATTTTCAGTAGTATAAAGTACTTGCTTGTGTGTGTGTTTTTACCTTATTATTAAATGCTTCCATTAATTTAATGGTGGATGAGTGCAAGAGCTATTTCCACTTTTGGCATGCTTTCAGAGGTTTTACACTGACTTCAGCTGAGTTTTGGGGAAGAATCTCATTTTTGCTTTATGTAACCAAATGGCAGCTACCCACTTGCATTGCTGCTGCTTTTGGTGCTTGGGCACAGTTTATAATCCTCTTTCACGAGTAGTGTAGGTACATAAGCATCCATAAGGTTACTGAGCATGCACAGTTGACGTCCAATGTGACTGAGCACTTTTCTCCCTGCTGTAGATGTATCCAGTCCCATATTTGTGAATGCTCACACAAAATTCAGTTTCTTTAAAAGACAGGGGAGAAAGAGCACACTCAGGCCCTTTATGTAACACACAGGTGAAATGTGTGTTTCTATTCAATGGCTGACACACAAAAAGTACTTGCAAGTGACTGTTTCTGCAAATGCTTCTAGGGTCATATTGTCAGAGGTGCCCAGGTGCTTAAAGATACAGATAGGTGATTTTATTTTATTTTATGTTTTATCCTTGGCAGTTAAGCACCTACGCACTTCGGGAATCCTATTTGGAAACTACCTATACCCTTTGAAGCCTAGGTGTGTCCCATAAACTTCAAGCTCAAGTTGTGAAGGCCTGTCCTTTGGTGCTAGAGGTCTTAACTTGTATCCCCATCAGTGATCCAAACAAGGAGTTGCTAAGTTAGTACTTAATGTTTTCAGTATCCAGAGCCATGGTATGTTTCAGACAAACCTTTTCAAGTCTTCAGCCACCAGCAAAGCATTCTTCCTCAAAATAACAGCAGCTGATTTTAAAAACTCTTAAAATAAAATCCTGCTTATTTAAAAAAAATACAGAGGCACTGGGTAACTAGTGAACAAACTAGTGTCTCTTATAATAGTTTAGTGGATAGAAAACAGAAGGTTTTGACCATGAAGCAAAAACCTGTAAACACATGGGCTGTATTTTTCCCCTGAAAATGGAAGGGCTTTCAGTTTTCAGATTGGTAGTTTGGAAGAGTATTTCAAACCTGATGCTTAGAAAAATAAACCCTCTTAGGAATCTTATCATAGTACAGCTAGCCTTGGGTTTTCCATAATGCTTTACAGCTAGAATTGATATGTACTGCACAGGTAAATTAGATCTGGATTGTATGGTCCCTAGTGCATTTCATTGGAGTCTTGTTACTTCTTTCTTTTTTTCCTCAGCATCTATGGTATCTTCTTTTGTAGCTATTCCTGCTATGGTAGAAAAACTTTATCAAGACAGTATCTAGCAGTGTGTAGAGTATACTACAAGAGGAAGCTGTACGTAGCTATTCCACTGCATACACCATGAGTTCTCTAACAAGCAAGTCATTCGTTGCTAAAGAATTTTTGCATACAACACCCTTTCTTTAATAGGGTTTTTTAATTTTCCCCTGAACTCCACTTACAGCTTCAACTTGGCTGAGGTTCATGTATTTATGAGTGATTTTCATCTCGTTAAAAAAATCCATACACCAGCTGTGTAAAAATACCTTCTCCTCCCTATCTTTCAAATCACGTCACCAAAGCCAGAATCTGTGTATGGTTCAGATGACAAGTCGAACAAATCTACTGTTTCACTATATCTCTTTCCAGTTGTGTAATTCAGGTATTCTTATTGAAGTGCCCCCTTTCTATAGAGTACAATGTATAATAAAACCTTTTGTTTCCTCTCCTCCACATCCACTCAAGTGAATTTCCTGGAACGTAGCCTTTCTCCGTCTTCTCAATTGACCTTCACTTTGTATCCTCTGAAAGTTGTTTTCCATTCTTTGCTCTGTTGTAGTTCTTGAGGCTTCTCTCTTTTTTTGTGGGGGTTGGGTGGAGAGACTTTAGTTGTTTCTTTTGCTGTTTCACTTGACAATCCTCTTGCTTTGTGTGTGCTCTGAATAGTTAACTTTTCGTCACCAGTGTTTTCTGTAATATTCCCCACCCTGGCTTTAATTACTTGTCTGTTAGGACCTTGTGGTCTTTTAGGGAGTGAGTGGACCTAGTGCCTTTTACACATTCTGTTTGGTTTAGGAGGGTTGTTTATGGGAGCGGGAGAGTGCCTTATGTAACAGGTTGCAGGATTAAGGCCTTGAAGAAGGATTTGCTGTGGTCATATGCACCAGTGCAAGCTGAGTTTAAAATGTTTCCAGATCAGAATGGGAAAGTTTCATGGTATTGATGTATGAAGCTGGGATTTCCAAAATTGTGGGGAAAAAGAAGGTAAGCAGAGTGCCTAATTCCTTTAGATTCTTTAAATGCCTTAGCTTAAATCACTGCATAGAGATTAGGGCAATGGAGAATCCAGCCCTTAGTTTTTAAACGCATATTCAGGCTTTCCTCTTATAAAATACAAATTGTACTCCTGTTCTCATTGCATTGCAATCCTGTCGTTAAGATGATATAGTGTTGTTCGTATCTATTATCTTCACTACATAAAGCAGCTCGGTGAGACTTCATATCCATAAGGTTGGGGGTGGGTAACTCTCATTATATATGAGTCTGTTTTTGTGTATTCTTGCCAAAGGCTCTTTTATCTCTCAGGTTCTTAAGGATATAGTGAATGTTAGAGCCACTGTCTCTCAGTGACAAACTCATTTACTTTCAAAGTAAAACAATGAAGAATGTGGACAACTTGATTCTGTCATTGTATGTGGCTCTGTACTAGCTAAGGTGTAACATCCGGAATCAATATGACTAATGGATTCTGGCTCCTTGTGATAGAGTCAGCAAACAGGATAAATTATCACATCCTCTCTGGTTCATTGATGGTAATTCCTTCTTACTGTCTTATTCGTGATAGCCATGATGTTACATTCAGTGGCTGCTGTCAAACCAATCTTGAACCATGAGCTAGAAAATACTTAGTCAATATCTAGTTAGTCAAGTTTGGGGTAATCTCTGTTTGTTTGTTTTGCCTTATTACTTCTTCAGTGAGTAAAATCTTTATTAGTTTGGGCATAAGAGCAAACACTGCTCACCATTGTAGGAAATGGTATTTCACTAATTCACTGACTCTCGTTGTTTAGCTTTGCTGTGGCGATGTATAATCAACCACATTTGTTTCAGACAGTCTCATCAGAAACATGTCACGTGGATGATGAGAGTATTTTTACATATATTCAGCAAGGCAGGCTACCAACATGGTTTCTAAGGGGAAAAGATGTAAAACATTTTCCTAGTTTTGCAAAGAAGTAGTCAATGCACGTCACTTAGGAACTCTATTTTAGGTGCCTTGCTACATGCGTTTCTAGCTTTTGTTATGTACTAATCCACTACCCACAGTTAAATACAGCTTTAAAGAATTTTAAATGCTATTTTTAAAGATCTGTGTTGTACTGTCTATATCCTTTTCAGTAGTTTTATATTCCTCTAGTGGGTGTCCATGTACAGTTTCAGAAGTCACCAAGAGATAGCAGCTATATGTATTTCACTAGATCTCATATGCTTTTGAATATAGTTGTTAAAGATGGTGGTGGGGTTTGGAACCCAATTGTCTCACTATGGCTTTCTCATTCCTAATGTTGGTGTAGTCAAGTCTTGCTCTGTGGTTCAACTTGTGTGGTGTGTCTCACTAGGGCTAGGGGTAGAAGTTACATATAAACTGGTTTAAATGATCAGAAACTGTTTTAAACCTGTAACAGAATAGAAGTTCAGTGCACATAAGCCAGTTTCAAAATGGTTGAAACCGATTTAAGATAAATCTGATTTAATGTACTATCAGACTTCACTGATTTAGGTCAAACCATTTTATGAAACTTCTGTCCCAGGCCCCTTCCTGGTTCAAGTTAAACTGCAGTCCCCCAGCATCCCAGCATTTTGCAACCCTGGGCTAGGCTATGCTGTCTGCTCCAGAGAGCAGGGCTGGCCCTGCCCCTCTGCTTCTGAGTTGGAGCAGTGAGGGCAGGCTCACTGGCTGGCTCACTGCCCCCCCTGCCCCAGGCAAATCCCAGGTGGGGTCTGGGGCCAGGAAGCAGGGTAAAACTTCCCTTCCTTGAGTACAGAGCTGCCCTGCCCTGCTTACTTAGTGCTGGCTGTGATTGTGGACTACAAATCCCAGAGGCGCTTAGAAGCAGGAAGAGGGAGTGCTGAGCAACCCTGCAGCATCCTGTTGTTGTGATTGTGGACTGCAAATCCCAGAGACCTTGGGGGCAGCAGGAAGAGAAAGTGAACACACAGCCCATGATGGTTATGTGCCAGAGAGCCATGCTCTAGTACCCCTTGGCTTCTGGCTTGAGCCACTGCAGCCACGTGGCTGCATTTCCAGAATTAAAAGTGAATGTCTGTTCATTTACTTATTAGTTCAATCTGCAGCTTAGACTAACCTGCAAAGATTGAATCCTTACCTGGGGTGTCTTTGCTGTGTGGCATCATGGCCAGCTTGCTTAGCACCCCTCTCTGGCTGTTGCCCCTGTGCATCCTGATGCCAGCAAGGTGGCTTGGCTCTTGGGGGCTGAGGGAAAGAGGGTGAGCGGGGAACTCCCCATCTCAGATCCTCACATACTTCTATAGTTGGATAGAGAGTACAGACAGAATTTATTGTTTAAAGAAAAACCTATTGTAAAACTTTCATTTATGTTAAATTGAAAAAAAAAAAAGTTGTTTCCCATCACATATATAGCTTATATTCTTTTTCCCAAGAAGGCTGTAAACTGGGGCAGGCAATTATTTTGGGCAGAGGGCTGCTTACTGAGTTTTGGCAAGCTGTCAAGGGCTTCATTGGTAGGCCCACCCCTTGACAGGTGCCCCACACCCTGGTCACCATCTTGTGACTGGAAGTCTCACCCCTTAACCCCCAACTTTGCCACCAGAAGTCCCTCCCCTTGCCCTTAGAAATACTCTTTTCAGCAAGGGGTTTTGGCATCTCAGAACCAGAAAAATACCAAATTATATTCTAAAAATAGAATATCTACAAAATTCTTTAATTTGATTTCAAAAAATATTTGTCTCCTAATTTACATGCATTTGTGTAGTGTACATAGAGGTAATTGCACAGGAGTTTAAAATGAACTCTTACTCTTGTATATTGTGGTGGGGGGCATGGGGATAAGTTTATGGGGGGCTGTTAGTGTGTAGATATGTGGGGTGTCGGGAATTATGTGGGTGTGAGTGTGGGGTGAGGGAGCATGTGGGTGTGTGTGTGGCTATGTGGGGTGTGGGTAGGTATGGGGTCTGTGGGGACCTGTGTGGGGGGGGAAATTGGCTGGGGTGTGTGGGTGTCTGCATGTGTGGCAGTGTGAGGTGGGGTATGCATGTGGGACTTGCCCTATAAATACTCTCTTTCTCTCTCTCTCTCTCTCTCTCTCTCTCTCTCTCTCTTTCCCTCACTACACACAGACACAGTCTCTCACACACACATACACACGCACATGCAAACAGTCTCTCCCTCCCCCCACAGTTTTTCCTTCCCTCCCACAGAGTCTCTCCCTCCCATGCGCGCGCACTCACTCACTCACTCACAGAGCCTGTCTCATACACACGGTCTTTCTCTCTCTCACACACCCACACCCACCCATACACACACACACACATACACACTGTCTCATACATACACACACACAGACACACACACACACTCTCACACACACAGTCAGTCAGTCAGTCACTCTCTCACACACACAGTCTCAGTCTCTCTCTCATACACACACACACACACACACACACGTCTCTCCTTCCATCATTGCTCTCTCACCCTCCCTCATTGAATGCACAGACGCATACACCCAACCACTCACCCTGGGCTCCTGGCCCCAGGGTACTGGTGTGGGCTCCATTCTCCCGTGGTCTGTCTGCAGCCATGTGGTGCTGGAGCAGCATGAAAGCTCTGGCAGGCAGAGACTTACGGTTGGGGGTGGAGGGTGGGAGGAGGGGATGGGGGTGAAGCAGGACCGGGCTGGCCTTGTTGCTAGCTCCTACTGGTTTCCCCTGGGTCCTACTGCTCCTGGCTCCTGCCATCTTTGACAGGCAGCCAGGAGCAGATAAATATATATTTTCTATATTTTTTAGGGGCCCTGTGGGCTGGATAGAATGCTTTGGTGGGCTGAATCTGGCCCATGGGCTGTATTTTGCCCAACCCTGCTGTAAACATTTCCACCAATTTCTGGTTCATTCCCACATACGGATCACTAAGACTTTCCAAGAGTGTAGGGCATCTTAGGTGCACATCTTCTGTTGATGACTCAATGCTCTGCTTAGCTTTGAAATTTCTGGGCTCAGCATATGTTGCTGAGTTAAAGAACTCAAAGCCCATGGTATAATGTTGATTTTGGTCACTGGGCTTTTTAATTCAGCTGCTATGAAAGCCTTTTCTTCTTCGGAAGTTGAATCAAGCCCTAGGTTAAATGTGAACATAAGATAGTCATTACATTTTAAGAAGAGCATGGACCCAAAACCTATGCAAAGCGGGAGTAACTGCTGTAATTCTGAGGTCAGTGGACTTATCCATGCACTGAACTTTTAACTCTGCTGACTGTGGTAGTTACTCTTGATATACACTGGTTTGAAAGGAAAATCAATCCCATTGTGTTGGAATATTTAGTTGTTAGCATTTATATAAACCACCAGTTTTCTCACTGGTCCTGTATTTTAAGCCTGAAACTGTTGAATGGAATCTGCTCACCTTTGCTAGAACAATACTGCTACCACACTTAAAGAGTGCAGATGTAAGGCACAATATACAATATTAGGACAGCAGAAACAAGTTGTAGTTAGAATTGCATACTGTGAAACCCCACTGAAAGTTCATTGGGTTGTATGAGGTCTAAGTCAGGAGAGAAATTGGCATTCATATTTGATTATACTAAAATACCAGAACTAGGGAGCACCCTAGTTATTAGGGGGAAGGGTACCCTGAAATTAATAGGAGACAGGTTTAAAACTAATAAGAGAAAGCACCTTTTTATGCAACATGTAGTTAAGTTGTGGAATTCAGAGGTGGCAGAGGCGGGTAGCATAGCCAGTTTAAAAAAGGGACTAGACCAATTCATGGATGATAGACCTATTAATAGCTGTTGAGCAGAACTGTTGGAAATATTTTCTCTGGCATCTCTAAACCAATAATGGTAGATGCCAGGGAAGGTAATGAATAGGGAATAGATCACTCTAGATCTGTCCGGTTCAATACTCTCCCTCTGAAGGATCCATTTCTTCCACTGTCAGAGACAGGATAATGGCTAGATGGATCATTGGTCTGACCCAGTGTGGCACTTATGTCTGGTTCTTATTAAATGAGATTCTGAAGTCCTTTACTTATAGATAACCAATCTGAGTTACAGTTTTTTGAAAAAAAAGCAATAATCTGTCCATTAGTGATAATTTGCCAATCTTTCTGCAATTCTTCTGTCCCTGAGGTTTTGGGGCTGATTTTGTAAAAGAGCCTCTGTTGTGCTAAACTGTGAAACTGTATAACTGTATTGTTGCTGATCAACATAAACTTGTGGTGATTTGAGTGCTCTGCAGAGGTTTGTATACCTCTGTAAAATATCATTATCATTTAATACTTTTTAAAGTTTTAAACATATCTGATTCAGTGCTACTTTTTCAAATGTTTAACATAGGTTTTGACATCTTAATGGACTGCTGTAGATGTTCCAGTGAGTATCTGCATAAGCTGTGATGGTTTATTTACCACTATTCCTTTTAATGGAAATGTAAAATAATCTCTCTTCTGGGCAGTACGCGTTGCAAGCACATCAACAAAATGTGAAATTCACATAAAATTCAAAAGCTGCAAATATTCCAAAAGCAGTGAGAGTCATTGCTGCATATTTTACATGGACTTGTATATTTATGGAACTTGTACACATACTGTAAAATGTAATATGGCAGGAAAACCGTATTGTAATAAAATAATATGGTGTTTGCTAAAAAGGCTAGTGAATTATGATCTTCATTGAACCTTGTTTCCAGTTACAGAAAATGGAATATGATTACTAAATGTGAACAGTGTGCATTTTATATACTTTGTTATAAATCTTGGGTCTCATTTCTGGAATATCAATATTTGTTTTACTTTTAAGGCACATTCATTTCAAATACAATAACCGTGTTTCATTTTTCCTCTGAAACATCCTATTTTCAGGTCTAAACCCGAAGTATGCAATATAGCTCAAAGTCTATTTATTTAAATGCATGGTGATGACTTTGACATAAGCAGCTCTTTGAGCCAACAGTGACATTTAAACTTGCAAAATTGTATTGAGTAGGAAGGGTATAACTTAGTTTAATCTGTCAAAATGTTGTATTGTAAGAAAATGAGGTCAACTCCATGTCCTTTGATGCATGTATATATTTCTTATTGTTGGGGGTTGTGTTCCTCCAGGTGTTTTGAAGTCTTGGACTGTTGTTATATGTCTAATGATCAAGGGCCCATGTACTGCATGTCACATGTAAGCCCTATATAAAGGCTTAAGAAATTAATCAGCCCTATAGTAGTTCTTTACACAGGGGTGAATTTTACCTTGCATATGGGAATCCTCCTTTAGGACTAATCCCAATTGCTGATGAGGTCTGCCTATGATGTTTGCAGACTGTATCATTACTAAATAAGTATCTAGGTATGTGCCACACTGGTGTTCTAATTTTAATTGCCAGAGTGTCTATAGAGATCATTTTAGTCTATCTTGACATTGGACTATATTAAAATAGTTATCATGCTATAGATAGCTAAGAAGTGAATTGAAATGATTGATTAATTCTCTCAAGGTGTTTTCTCACTTAAGGGAAGACAAATACAGCTCATTTGGGTGCAAAACCATCTGATAGATAGTAAGTTCTTAAATTCCATCTCTCTTCTTCTAATAGTCTGCCTTGGTATATGCACACTATAGAATTGTTGAGATATATAAATTATACTGAAAAAATGCTAACATTTTAGGAAAAAATACTCTAACTTGCTATTTTAGAATTCTCTCAAACATTTTAATGATGATTTATACCCATCCTATAGCATCCTATAAGACATTATAAGTTGTGCAGATAACTAATTTATGGATGTTCCTATGAAACGCTGTAGATAAGAACATTTTCAGCATGAAGAAGTAAATAGTTTTCAGGGTGTGTGTCACTTTGGAAACCTTCACATGTGTACATGTCTAAGATACATGTCTTTTGGGTAACTCTACATCACAGGGACCCTTGAACTGGTCATGATTCTTTTGACTCTAGAATTGTCAAAAGCCGATGGATATTTTTTTCCCCTCCATTCGATATCTAACAAAAGAATGTCTCTTTGGGAGTGAAGGCTCTGTTAACTAAAGCACTATCTTCAGTTTGAGTGACAGCTATTGATTTCATTGTGGGGGAAGGAGAGATTTCTCCAAGGAATGTACACCTTCACTTCACTTCAGTTAATTCTTTTCCATTGCAACTTTCAAAATGTCTACACATTAATCTTAAGAAAGTTGTTTTTTCTTATATTCCAGCAAAAAAGGCTGAGAGTTGATTTAAATGAAAGTTATAAGGCCAACAAAATGTAGTGATGAAATGCAGATGTAGACATGTTTGATTTTGGACACATTCATAACTCAAAAGATGCACTGAGGAGTCGTTGCTGGTTAAGGAGAAAGCAAATACTAGCATGTTCCTTTGATTCCCATTTATCAGAGCTCTATGCATCTTGTACAATGAAATCCAGTGACCTTTTAGGTGTGGATTCTGTTTTACCAAACCAGTATGGCAGCTTAATTGCTCAGTTAAATTATCTCTAGTAGCTCTTATTCTGTTTTTATTTGATTCACTATGCTGCAGTACTGTCACCACATATGTAAACACAAACTAGGCTCTGCAGGTCTTCAGCTGCCTTTAAGAATGACTTTATCACATTTATTTTTCACAGTTGCCTACACCTACAGTAGGGATTGTGCAATTTATAGCCATTGTGGATAATATATGGCATATTGGTCTTATGCTTGTTGAATTAAGGTCACAACAGTCTTCATTTAATAGCATGTGGGTTCCTTCTCTCTATAAAACATTTTTCTGAATTAAAGCCGTTGATTTAAACCTTTTAAATGGCTGTGTTCCATAGGAATATGGCCAAGGCAAAACACAAAGTTAGTGTTTTATTTATGTTACATAGCTCATTTGCAGTCAAATCGGACCTGCATTCACTGCTCTCCACCAGGTCTTTTAAAATATTTTTCTCTTTTTTTTTTCCCCCTAAAGGTACTTCATGTTTAATACTCTGAGCATATTTTACTCAACCTAGATCGTGGATTAGTTATTACAACAGCAGCCACAGTACAGAGCCTGGAGTAATGCTCTGTAGAGGTTCAAACAAAGAGCAGGTTTCAAAGGCACCAGGCTTGTGATCAGTGCTTGTAGAAGCCGTTTTTATGCTGTTGCTCAATGTGATAAAAAGTCTTAAATTTCATAGTGATGTGATATAATTGGAGAATGTCTGAAAAAGAACGTGTTCTTGTATAGTCTTCTTAAAATGTTACATGGACTTTTTTTTAAAGCAATGCATAATTCAGGGTGGCACAGCCAATTATATAAGTTATTAGACACCTGGTTGTGCAGCGTTAGTTAATGGACAGATGTGTATATATATATTTTTTTGGTTCTTTCTTATGATCCCTGATTCATCCTGAATTTTCAGGGTTTTACTGCTGAGATCTTTCATGTTACACTGGGCTGTATTCTGAATTTTCGAGAACAGTGATTCTCAGCCATAAATAAGCAAATAAGTTAGGCTCAGGTTGGTCCCTGCCTGGATAATCCTTGCTGCCTGGCCTCTCTGCAAGGAGGTAAACACCATAATATACAAATTAGATGTTGAAACTGAGTGCCATTCAATTCACAGAAGTTATGGTGGGGGTTGCTGCAGGTTGAAAAAGAATTGAGAACCACTTTTCTACATAATGCCAGCCCTGGCACGGCGTTGGGACACCACATTGTTAGGGAATTTTCCTTTTATAAAGTCTTTATAACAAATAAGTGTGCTTGGTGAAACATAACCTACAAGATGTGTGTAAAACAACCCAGTATGCTGCAAGGTCTAAGTCAACACGCACTGAAGCATGGGACTAACTTAATGGTATCATTTCCATGTGGAAGCGATGGAAGGCTTCTGATTTTAATATTTGCTACCATACAGCATTGATCAGATGATTTGTGCCAGCCCTGAAAGAATTAAGCACAAGTACTATGCTACTTGCTATTTGAAACAGCTTTGGAATGAGTACTAAGGATTATGACCCTCTGATCCTCAGTATTGTTTTCAATTGTTTCATTTAAACTCAGAAGCAGTTACAAAACGTTAACAACATATGGTTGTTTAATACTGATATTTCAACAAGGTAGTTCTCCCTGTGTACTGGGGCCAATAATGAAGGGGAAAGGAGGCCAAGACCCTTCTTGGCTTTCAACAGTGCCCCAACCTCTGAATTATATTGTGCACACCCTCTCTTTGGCCAAATTCATCCCCTATAAAGTTCTACTCATCGTCTGTAGGATCCAAACCCTGGGAGGGGGGAAATTTTGCCGTCCATACTTCAGCCTGTTAGGCAGCCAGTCTTATACTGTGTGGCCTGGTGAACAGCATGGGGAACAGAAATGCTGAAGGCCTGTGTTTCAGTACTACTCTGCCTGATATGGAGTGATGTGGGGCAGTTGAGGCAGAGAAGAGACTTGAAATCGAGTCTCCCTAAGAACAGCAGGCCAGGCCAGGTAATTTTGTTTCTCAGAAAATGTTTGGAAGGAATTGATTCTAATGTGGAACAAAGGAGACAACATTTGCCAACTCAGATGTGGCCACAAAACAAAATTTGCAATCTGCTGGCCAGCTCTGGGAGCTACCTGGATGTTGTTGGTCTTTGGTTAACCACCTAATAGCAATTCAGTGTTGGAGGGCTATATTTAATATGGAGTTGGACTAGAGGGATGATTTTCCCAGAAAATACATTGCAAGGCCTGAGTCACAAGATGGATTTCTAACTGGCAGCTCATGAAGGCCCTGAACACTTTGAATGCATGCTGTGGCACTCCATCCCTCAAGTTCATCGTAAAAGCCTTGCCAGTCTCCACGGCATCATACACAAAACCCACCGCATTTTAGGAGAGCACTCAGAGAGAAAGAACAGTCTAAAACCAAAATATTGAGACTGGGATTGTCTTATGTTAGATCCAAACCAGTTGGCAATTTGTAATGCTGTTATCGCCTATATTGACTCTTTTCATGACTGTGCTTAAGACTTCCTGTATCTGACAGGACCAATCAAGTATCTCAGGCATAGTTTGATGACTGGAGGAATACAAACTGCATCAGTGTCTGGGATGTCCTTTTTCTGCTGCCTATTTTTCAGCAAAGTTTTTAGTCTGGTATTAAAATAATGAAGTTCTAGCAAAGTTTGTTGGTCAGTGATCTGTTTTTGGAAATTGTACTGTGATGAATCCAACCAATTTCATTGCATGCTCCCATGAAGAAAAATATGTGTGTGTTGGAAGGGAAGGGCCCCCCTCCTTTTGCAAGAGAGAGGAACTAGGCTGAATTATCTTTCATTTAGCAGCACACCACATTATGAAAAGAGCCTTTGCAGGAATGGCTGGTTGTCGTTTGCCTTACTCATTCTCCTGGCTATACGTAAGGGCGTAATGTGTACTATACGCACTTCCCCAGGCATACGTGATATCTTTTGCATCAGTCGGCCTCCTTACAGAAGGATGGATCCAACCTTCATTCCCTCCCCACTTTAGGAAATTTGAGCCTCATGCATTTTAAGCATATGCATCATGGGAGTGTTTCAAAAGCTGTTAATAGGGTTTGAATGTGGGCTTTTCAATTTTGCAGCACAGAACTCTACCATTTAGCTGAAGGAGTTACCCCCTCAATGTAGGGAACAGCTGAACAGTAAAGCAATGCATGCTTGAAAAGAAGTTCTGTTTGGGTTGGGAAGAGTCTGAGATTACAACTCTGAATGGCTTTCTTGGTTGCTCATTAGGCTGCTAGTAGATCAGTTGGCTGCACTGAATCATTCTCTGCATTTTACTCCCCTAGCACCTCAATCCCTGGGAATTACCATATCTATCCTCCCCTGAAACATCTCGTATGATGGCATTTATAGCCTACCCAGTCTTGGGTCCTCCGTTTCCTTGCAAGTAGCTGTTTTCTGCCTTTATATATTACAACTGAAGCTACTGAACACATCCTAGCCCCTGCACATGAAACTTTGGTTTGAAAAATCCTTGGGTTTGATACCCTCAATACCAGTACACTTTCAGGAAGGATATGTAAGCAAGTTAATATTATACCTCTGTTCCCCCTAGCAGAAACAGCTTGTTTTTACTTTTGAGTTTTGATTTGCACTAAGTGAGCCCATACATAATGGTTCTGCAAAGGCCACAAAGTAGAAATGCTGAAGCAAAACACAGTCCTGCTGAATGGGTTTCCTGGCAGAGATGGAACCTCTTGGTTCCTGTCCAACTCGATACCTCCTGGTATCGCTTTTTGGGATCCATCTTCCCTCCAATCTTGCAGTGACCTATATGTATGTGTCTGCTGTTTTTATATGAATAAGGTTTCTCAATTCTGAATCCTGAAGTGTTGTGAAGATGAGACATAAGGACCTAAATAACGAAGGCAATGATGTGAAGTAATTCTATAAGAATTTCAGAAAGGTTTCTGTGTTCACACTCATACAAGGAAACACTATTGAAGGCTTTAGCTAGACCATCTTCTGGTCAAAGACAGGAGAGGGAGGAGGGAAAGTTGCTAATTATTGTCTTCTTTCGATAAATCCTTGTCTGCCTATGTCCTTAGACCAACACGGCTACAGCTAACACCCCTGTAATTATTGTGTTACCTGCTTTCTGCTGGAGCTCAGTCTGTGTACCCTGAGGTTTAGACATTCAAGATATGGCAGTTTTAATTGCCCTTCCAAAAGTTAGCACTTGCTGGCAGAATAATTGTTCTGTCTTTCTGACACTATTAGGAGCATCTGGCCGTCTTGCCTGATTCCCCCCCATGCAGAACTACTTTATTTCCTTGAACAGGTTTTGAGTGAGATTTGTACACCTGCAAGTCTAACACAGAAAGTATAGGCCTCAGCCTCTCTAGTTAGATGCCTCTGAATCGGTGTCACTTGAACACAGTGAAACAGCGCAATTAGGTATCAAGTATCTTTTGATAAAGTGTCATCTGTGTGCATCTACTAATCAACATGTCTTAGTTTGGTAGCTGTTTCTGATGCTCTTGTCTACTCTTTATCCTCCTCTTATTTTTGTGACTCCTGCATAAGTTAGTTTTATTGCCACCTTGAACACTGCTCTATAATGACATTACCTCTCTCCCTCTATATACTGACAGTGACTCGGGGTGTAGCCCTTTTGCTACCTGCCTTCATTGCTTAACAGTTTTTAGGTGACCTTTATCATGTTCCTTTACTTAACTCCTGCTTTAAAAGACATCCTTCCTATGTGTATGTTTATGTCTTTTTTTTTTTTTTGGGGGGGGGGGTTAAGGCAAGGGGAGGTGTTTAAATCATGAGTTTCCAAAGAAAGCACTTCTGACTCTCCTGCAACCACCCTACACTTAGTAGGATACTTGTGTACATAGTTGAAATTAGTGTAACTATAAAAATAATATAAATTTTACTGTTACAGTACAACGCAGTAGAATTAACTGCAGAGCTTGTTTCAACGGGACCTAAAGAAATCAGTGAGCTTTAATGACTTGTGATACCATATTTTCTTGAAGGCACTGGGAGTTCCAACTTTAAAGATGAGCTCTTAAGATAAGTACCTTTGCTGGATAGCATGACATTCATAAACTCATAGATTTCTCTTGCAGAAGGCTATATTCCTTAAATCTACAGCACCTAACATGATCACAAATCTGCCATGCAGAAACTGCAGTTTCCTTCTAGACTAGTACGGGGGAGTTGGTAGGGGGAGCTGAGATCTCAGCATTGGTTACAAAACCAGTATTTGGTGTTTATCAACCTAACCAGAGAACATAAGCAAGGGAAGCATTGCGTGGCAGCTAAAACGCAGGGAATTTTGCAGTCTGGATGTTGGCGTTCTGTTCTAGTATACGTTCTCAAACAAGTTACTTAATTTGTCTGTCTCTCTCTTTGTTTCTCCATCCATAAAACAGAGACATATTGATACCTACCTCTAGTGGTATTGAACCTAATTCTCCATATGTTTGCACAACAATATCCCTTGGCAATTATGTAGTGCTTATCCTCAGCCAACCATTCCTGTGTTGTTGAAAGAAAGGGTAAAGCATTTCCTTAACCTATGTCCAACAGTCTGCATTGGGGTCTCTTGACAGGGACTCTGTTCTTTTCACAATGTGTACCAAAGGGACAGAGCACAATAGACATATTTGGCAAAAAGAGTAGCCTGTGTGTTGTATATGTTCAGACAATAACTGTCCAGGTTTCTGTATCTGAAACAGTGCAAGCCTTTCCTAACTGCTTTTGAACACTTTAAGTCAAAGGGGGAAATAGTGATTTTATGTAATCTGATCACTTTTAAGTGTACAGCTGAAATGTGATAAAGACAAGGTAATAAGTTTCAAGAAGGCTTTCTCTGGGGAAAAAAAAAATCTCTTTTCTGCTCCAGCACCTTTTGTCAGGTCCAAGAATTCAGGGTAACTTTTTCCTCCTCTGTGGTTGCAAGAGGTCAGCAGATGTTCAAGCAAGAAGTAAGAGCACATGAATGAGCACTCCTCAGGGACTCAGAATATAATGCCTCCTGTTTTCTCCCAAGGATCCAGACAGATGAAGCAGCTGGATTTCTAGCATCCACAGGTAGCTTCTTACAGTTGTGCGACTCCGAATCTTTCTTGTCTTGATTTTTATCAGAATCGTCATTATATTGGCCTTTCCATCTCATTTTAGGTAGGGAATTTCCAAAGTTTCTGGAGTGGTCCAGATGCCCAATTCTCACTAAATTGAAAATCTGAGGCTTTGTAGTATTTAAATGGAATGGTACCCTGATATCAATAGCAAAATTCCAGTTTAATTAGAAAGAGGCCAGGATTTAAAGAACCTTATTTTAAAATGGGCCCAAGCATCTTCTGCATCCATGGAATTTATTCAGAGTTTAATAGGCTGAATATCTTGCTGTATTAGAACCACGATTTTAACTTCTCCAGATGAGTCGGCAAATACTGCTTCGTTGGCCTCAGCCTCCTTCCCACCCACCCCTAACAAACATGCAAGAAAACTCTCAAGGCTTTTCTTATTGCCAGTTATGGAACATAACCGTGTTCTGAATGGAAAGTTGTCATTTGTTGGGAATCTTTCATTACAACTGGAATTGCATTCCTAGCTAATTTAGTTAAAAAAGGAGCAAAACCAAGGGATTTTTTTCCTTCATTGTTATATACTATTTGTAATGTAAAATATGATCCTATGATATCTGATTTTCTAAAAGTTGGAAGGATAGGCACCCAATAACCAAAGCTTTATCTGACCATAAAGCATTATGGTCCATCTTAATTCTAAATGGCACCAGAAACAAACTAACAAGCCATGCACGCATTGCACAAATCTTAAGTATAAACCTGAAAGGGCTTCCTGAAGAACTTCACCTGACATATGCTACAGGTTTGTGTATGTTGATCATGAGAACTCTTCGGAGTCATGGACCCTCCAAATTATAGGCAGTTGAGATCACCAAGGACAGAAGCATTTACCATCTTCTGGGAAAAGCAAGCAGATGGCCCCTTAGACAGGCTGTTTCTTAATTCAGAACATCAGTTTGTCCTCGGCTTCAGAGCGAAAAGCATGGGCAGAAGCCTGTTGTGCCCCCATCAAGCCTAGGAACCCCCAGGACCCTCCAGCAGGACCCCAACCCGTACCTCCAGCACAGCCAGAGGTAGATGGGCCCCGCAGCAGGGAGGGAGGGACCCCAACCCCAGACACCTGCAGAACAGCTGAGTCTGAGCCGGGGAGGGACATGACCCCCCCCAACCCCGGCTCCTATTTCACCCATCCCCCAGGGAGCCATGCGACCAGAGCCTTGTGAACAGGCGCGATTGTCTGCCTGGCGTGCAAGTTAGTGAAGAGTTTGTGCAGGAGGGTAAGCAGGAAGGCCTGGGGCCCTGCCTATGAGCCCCTAAGGTAGGTAGTCGCAGTTAGCCAGACTGCGACCAGTAAAATGCAGATGGGCACACACTGCAACCTGAGGGTCTTCTCGGGGTCTGCAACCCACCCTGCTTGGCTCCTCAGAGGCCTCCACCCAGACGGAGCCCACGGTTCTGGGGTCCACGGGGACAGAGCCCCTGGCTCCTAGCTGCAGCGGCTGCCTGATACCTTTTCAGGCTCTGGGGTCTGTGAGCATGGCCACCTCCCCTTGTGAGGTCTGCTCCCTTTTGGGGTCTCTTGCGCACCAAATGGAGGAGCTCCAGGCCACAGTCCAGAGATTGCATGCCATCAGGGATGGTGAGTGGGAGATTGACTCCTATTACCAGGCCCTTCACCCCCTGGAAGCGGAGGGTAGACCAAGGTCACTGTAACGGGGCCACTTTGGTGCCGCTTTCCCTGTGGCCCACCCACCTGCTTCTGGACTAACCACCCGCCTTCTTTCCTGCCATGCCTTGTTGTTAATGAATAGATGTAATTAAGTGGGAGGCTGCCCATTTCCTGCCCCAATACCAGGGGGTGCTATCTGTAGCCCTGTTCCTCCCCTACACCACAGCCCATGCCTTGCTGATGGCATCTAGGTGTTATCATAATCACTGGCCCCCACACTGGAAGAAGACTATATAAGAACACGTTCTTTTTCAGACATTCTCCAATTATATCACATCACTATGAAATTTAAGACTTTTTATCATATTGAGCAACAGCATAAAAACAGCTTCTACAAGCACTGATCACAAGCCTGGTGCCTTTGAAACCTGCTCTTTGTTTGCCTCTACAGAGCATTACTCCAGGCTCTGTACTGTGGCTGCTGTTGTAATAACTAATCCACGATCTAGGTTGAGTAAAATATGCTCAGAGTATTAAACATGAAGTACCTTTAGGGGGGAAAAAAAAAGAGAAAAATATTTTAAAAGACCTGGTGGAGAGCAGTGAATCCTCCTCATCAAACCCCACCTCGATTTCTCTCCTCCGGCAGTCTCATCTACCTTCATACTAGGCACTTCCCTGAACCACTTCCCCTTCTGGGTGTGGCTCCTCCCGGGACCTTTGGTTCACTAGCCCTGGCCTACCTCCAGGCCAGTCAGAATCCGAGGTGCACAGCTCTCGGGGATTCCTCGCGGTGGGCCCCTGGCCCTTCAACCCTTCTGGTCCTGGCCCCAGCATGGACCAGTCAGGGGAAGTTCAGACAGGCGTGAGTCTATGGCTTTTCTCTCTCTCCAGGGATCCAACCTCCAGGCTAGGAGTTAAGGCGCCCCAACCTGCCTTTCACCGGGGTTGAAATTGGCCTGGAATTTCCTGGGAGCTCCCGTGCCAGTGAGCCCCACCAGGCCACCCACTCATGGCAGGGTGCAGTTTTAGGTCATACCCAGGACCAAGAGCCTCCTTACCATCCCCTGTAGCTTGTCCCTTACCTCCAGATGATACCAGCAGCCCTCTGGCCAGACAGTGTTGTTGCCTGGTCTCCAGCAGCAGAACTTCCCTGTTTATATGGGCAGCCCCAGATTCAAAATGGCTGCCCTCATCAGGCACCCGGCAGCTGCCAGCTCCAGGACCTTAAAGTGGCAGGCACAAACAGTGCCCTGCCACAGTTGCCTTCCAGGACAAGGGAGGACTCAGGGACCTCCCATGCACCAACCTCCAAGGGGTTGGACCAAGGTGGTTAAGAGCCCCAAGGCCCACCGCACAAAGGTCCCCACCCTGCTGGAGCTTTGCAATAGGTATGAACCTCTTGCAGCCCCAGCAGAACCTGCTGAGTTGCCAGCTCCAGTAGACAGCACAGGCTCAACTGTAGCTACCACCCCCATTCTCCCTAAGACAGAATGCAAAGTGTTTGTTGTGGGAGACTCCATCCTGAGGGGGATGGAGGGGACAATCTGCTGCCCCAACCCCTCAGCCCAGGAAGTTTGCTGCTTCCCAGGAGCCTGTATCCCTGATATTGCGGAGAAGCTCCCTGAACTCCTCCGGCCCACTGACCACTACCCCATGCTCCTTATCCATGTGGGCACAAATGACACAGCTTGGCCCAATCCCAGCCAGGTCATAAGCACTGCAGGGATTTGGGAGTGGGGCTTAAGGTGTTGGGGGTGCAGGTAGTGTTTTCTTTGATTCTCCCAGTCTTGGGCTACAGGCTGCGGAGGGAGAGGAGGATCCAGGTAGTGAACCAAAGACTGCGGCACTGGTGTCATTGGGAAATCTTAGGCTTCCATGACCACAGTCCACTCTTTGGTGAGAGAGGCTGTGAGCTGCTGGGAAGGGAAGGCCTCCACCTCTCTCCGCTGGGGAGGAGGCTCTTCTCAGCCAGATTGGATGACCTGCTCCACTGGGCTATAAACTAAGCCTGTTGGGGGTTGGGGGGACTACCGCCACTGAGGCCCCTTGCAAAGCCAGCAGATCTAGGCACCTAAGGGAGCCCACCCCTGCCCCAGTCCTGGAATGAGCTTGTAGGCAAGGCAAGGGCCCCAAAAGGGACACTTGCGTGCCTGTACACAAATGCCAGGAGCTTGGGGAATAAACAGGAGGAACTTGTCCTCCTGCTTAACACAAATAACTATGATGTCATAGGGATAATGGAGACCTGGTGGGACTCCACCCATGACTGGACCATGGGTATAGACAGCTATACCCTGTACAGGAGAGATCAAGTGGACAAAAAGGGTGGAGGTGTAGCTCTCTATGTCAAAGAAAGCAAGCCAACATTGGCACCCAGGGTGGATGATCCTCTGGGTGAAAATACATGGGGAACACAGCACAGGGGACACAATGGTGGGAGTCTATTACAGACCCCCTACCCAGGATCAAGACCTTGACCAGGAGTCCGCCAGGGAATTGACTGAAGCTGCATGCTCCTGGTGCATGGTTGTCATGGGGGACTTCAACTACCCAGACATCTCATGGGAAGAGTGCTCGGCCAAATCTGAGCCGTCGCAAGACTTTCTCTCATTCGTGGATGAGCTCTATCTGATGCAAGAAGTCGACGTGCTGACGAGAGGTAAAGCACTGCTTGACCTGATACTGGCTACAGGGGACAACCTAATCAGTGACCTAACAATCAAAGCTGATCACCTTCACCATCTGCCGTAAAGCTGGCAAGTCAGTCAGCAATATAGAAGTCCTCCACTAAAGGGAAGCTGACTTTGACAAGCTAAGGAGGCTTGTAGGTGAGGCCCTAAGGGACCATGATCCAAAGGGGAGGGGAGTTCAGGAAGAGTGGCTGGTTCCCAAGGGAGCAATCCTGGATACACAAGCTAAATCTATTCCACCTTGGAGAGAAGACAGCAAAAGGGCACAGCAGCCCCCTTGTCTCAGCAGAGAACCAGCAGACCCCCTGCATCTAAAAAGACAGACCTACAAAGTATGGAGGACTGGATCCACCTCCAAGGAGGAATACTCTGATGTGGTCTGGACCTGCAGGGAGTGAACCAGGAAAGCCAAAGCTACGACGGAACTCCAACTAGCTTCAAGTATCGAGGACAATAAAAAGTCCTTTTTTAGATATGTAGGGAACCAGAGAAAAAGCAAGGGCAACATTGGACCCTTGCTAAACTAGATGGGACAACTGACAACTTATGCCCAGGAAAAAGCCAACTTGCTAAATGGGTACTTTACATTGGTTTTTCACCAGTCCCAAAGGGCACCCCTCCCCATTACAGGACTGGGTGAGGGTGATTCCTTACCCTCCATTAATGCTAACCTCATGAAGGAACACCTTGAGAGGCTGGACACCTTCAAGTCAGACAGCCCTGACAGTTTACATCCCAGGGTACTCAAGGAGCTGGCTAACATCATAGCTCAGCCCCTGGCACAGATCTTCTAGAACTCCCAGCACTCTGATGAAGTGCCTGAAGACAGGAAGAAGGCCAATGTGGTGCCTATCTTCAAGAAGGGGAAGAAAGTGGATCCAGCATACTACAGCCCCATCAGCCTGACCTCTATTCTGGGGAAGGTCTGGGAAAAGATTATCAAAGAGGCCATTCTTAACAGACTGGCCAATGGCAGCATCCTGAGGGATAGCCAGCACGGGTTTGTTGTGGGTAGGTCTTGCTTGACCAATCTTATTTCCTTTTACAACCAAGTGACCTATTACCTGGACAAGGGAGAAGAGATTGATGTATATCTTGACTTTAAAAAAGTCTTCCACTTGATATCCCGTGATCACCTCTTGACAAAACTGGCCACCACGATTTCACTCGGTTTCACTCAGTTTCACCACGATCCACTGGCTGGGGAATTGGCTCTGTGGTCAGACCCAGAGGGCGGTGGTTGATGGAAGTTAATTGTTGTGGTGCGCTGTGATCAGTGGGGTCCCTCAAGGCTCTGTCCTTGAGCCAACACTATTCAACATCTTCATTAATGATGTGGACATTTGAGTCAGAAGCAGACTGGCCAAGTTTGCCAATGACACCAAACTCTAGGGAAAAGCATCCACACCTGAGGACAAGAGGGTGATCCAGGTTGACCTTGACAGGCTCAGGAAATGGGCAGACGAGAACCTGATGGTGTTCAACACTGAAAAATGCAAGGTTCTCCACCTTGGGAGGAAAAACTCACAGCATGCTTGTAGGCTCGGCAGTGTTACGCTGGCTAGCACGATGAACAAAAAGGACTTGGGGGTCATGATTGACCACAAGATGAACGTGAGCCTTCAATGTGATGCTGTGGCTAGTAAAGCAAGCAAAACGCTGGCCTACATCCATAGATGCTTCTCAAGCAAATCCCAGGATGTCATTCTTCTGTTGTACTCAGCCTTGGTGAGGCCCTGATGAGACTGCAGCTGGAGTACTGTGTCCAGTTTTGGGCTCCACAATTCAAAAAGGATGTGGAGAAGCTTGAGAGAGTCTAGAGGAGAGCCACATGCATGATCAGAGGGCAGGAAAACAGACCTTACGATGACAGGCTGAGAACTACGGGACTCTTCAGCCTGGAAAAGCGCAGGCTCAGTGGTGATCTGATGGCCACCTATAAGTTTATCAGGGGTGCTCACCAGGATCTGAGAGAACATGTGTTCACCAGAGCACCCCAGGGTCAAACAGTCACAAACTTCTTCAGGACTATTTCAGGCTGGACATAAGGAGGAACTTCTTTACTGTCCGAGCCCCCCAAGGTCTGGAATAGACTGCCGCCAGAGGTGGTTCAAGCACCTACTTTGAACACCTTCAAAAGAAATTTGGATGTTTATCTTGCTGGGATCCTATGTCCCCAGCTGACTTCCTGCCCCTGGGGCAGGGGGTTGGACTTGATCTTCCAAGGTCCCTTCCAGCCCTGATGTCTATGAGATCTATGAAATCAGCTGGATATTGGACAGTTAGCAGGTATGATCAGCAATTACTTGTTTTATGAGGGCCTTTGAGCAGTCAAGCTTTCAATGGTAATAACCTAAGAGTGATGTTTGTTTGAGGATGTGGTGTATAAAGTCTGTGAAAGTAATCTAACTGCAGGTCAAAGCATACAAAAAATGTTGCAGCCTGCAAATTTGAGATGGAGTGTGTCATTTTTGGGAACGGCCTTACTCCAAAGATGGGTTTGGAGGCAGCTCACGTTGCAAAAATACTTCTCAGTCTGTTAGGTTTTGTCTTATCAAAATGCAGGGAACAGTCTTAAATTTGTGCTTCAACACAGAGAGATTGAGACTGGTGGTAAGACAATCTTCATCTATAAGGAAATCCTCCTCTCCTATTAAAGAAACCACTGTAGAGTACATTTCAGCGATTTTGGAAGGTGGTGTTTAAGTTTAAAAAACATTTTCCACCTGATGCAGGGAAACAAAGCAAGAACATATTGTCAGATCTTTGTGTTTGCATGTACTAAAACTTTCCTCTGTAACAAATTCAGCCCCTCCCTTTCATTTGCTCTCTCTCAGACACATTTGTCATGAGATGTCCAGTCAGGTTTTTTCCCCTTCTTCACTGTCAAACCTTCTGTTTATGCTTAATGTATTGGGTTTCCTGTACTCGTACTCTGAAGATGCAAGGTGCATCTGTATGCTTGTTCAATAATCGTTATATAAAGGCAAAATTAAACACTGTAGCATTCAAGGTTTAATTGTTTTTTCCACATCAAACTTAAATCCATGACTTCCATTTATGTTAGAGAAGAAATGTTGCAGGAGAGAGCACTAAGTTATGTAAGTAAAATCGGGTGCTATGTTGCATTTAGTATGCTGGTCATGCTACAATCCCAATGTAACACATTTGTTAACTAATAATTGTATTTATTCAGATGTAGATATACTGTTTTGAGTTAAATGCTTATTCCCTCTGTGCAAAGGAGGAAGATTCATTAGGGGATCTTAATGATGTTGTCATAGGTAACATCTCACCTTCTGTGTCTTATAAACAAAAGCTGTAATATTGGAAAATTACTATTTAACAAAGAAAGAGGTGTTATGTCAAAAGTCTTAGCAGTTTTCTGTTATTCTGAGAATAATACAAATATTGTCTCCTATGCTATTATATTCCCCACAGAAACATTGAAGTTGCTGCTGTAATCAGGAATAGGGGGACCACACAAACAACCAAAGCAAAGCAATTTATTGTCTCTGCTCCTAGTTCATTTATCATGATGTTACAGAATGCTATAGGTAACAGTCCTGTTTCTGAACTGAAGGTATATGTAGGTCAACCATCCGAATAAATATTGCTTGTTAATGAACTTGGGAAGGAAAAGGGAAAATATTGCCAGGAGTTTTTAAAACAGCGGACTTAAATGAAAATGTGCATTAAATCAAGATGTGTTTTTCATATTGTTCCTTGAAGAATGAGAATTCAGTGAAAAACTTGCTGGTCAAGAGCAGGCACCTGTTCCCAGAATACTAAAGGAGGTGCCATTTCTGAAGGGGTAGGATGCTGGACCTCAACTCAAGAGATATAGGTTATATTCCAAACTCTTCCCCTGGCCTGCTGTGTGGTCCTTGGCAGGTTGGTCACCTTTTGTCTTGCTCAATTTTCCCATGTGCAAAATAGGGAAAATGCCATTTCGTTTACCTTTGTAGAGTGCTTTGAGCATCTGAATGGAAAAGCTGTACATGAGAGAGTAGGTACAAGAATGCCAGCTGACCATCTCTGCTTCACCTGCCCTGTTAAAGTTCATCAAAACCCTAGGTGCCGATAAGGCTAGAGGATACACAGTCCCTGAGATCCAGCAATGAAACTTAACCAAACCAACAGACAAAAGCGGAGCTAGAGTCTTGTTCAACCATAAGACTAAATTATTGAAGCTGACACAAAATAGTCTAAAGAACTTAGGAAAGACCCCACACAAGGATTCACTCTGGATCTACAAAATATCATCTAATTCTTCCCCTGCCAGCTTCAGGAAAAGCATCTACTTCCACTTATGCCTCACTCTATCACCCCAGGAACTACCTCTTTGGTCCCAAAGATACACAGGCAAGGTAACCGTGGAAGACCCAAGGTACCCAAGTGTACTACCCTCACGGAAGAGCTACCAGAATTCATAAAAACTATTATAAAACCAGTGATCACTGAAAGAGCAAGTTTTCTGCAAGATGCCAACGACTTCCTCAACAGAATCCAGAATATCAACCATCTCCCTGAGAAGACCATACATGGATGTCACCAGGGTTGGGCAAAGATATTGCGGACTGGATCTGGCTTGCCAAGTGATTCCATCCAGCCTGTGGCAGGTCCCTTGGCCCTGCCCGGCTCAGGCACAGGGAGCAGCCCGGGCCCTGGCATGTGTGGCCAATCCTGCCATCCTCAGGTGCAGAAGCACTGCCTGCCGCAATCTGTTCTATCCCTACATGTGCCTCCCTAGCATGCTGGGAGCTGTCGTACACAGCGGCTGGTGATGGGAGTGGCACGGAAGCCGGATTTGGCTTCCTGGAAGCCTCCAACACCACTGCCTGGGAGCAGGTGTATGCCCTACCACCACTGCTGGACCCCAGCCTCAAGGCCTGGGCACCCCAGGCCCATCTGCCCTGCAGCCACCATCAGGGGCTCCAAGAGGAGCAGGCAGCTAGGGTCACAGGACCCCCATGGGCAGTGTGCACACAGCCAGGTGAATGAGCTGGGGCTAGGATTATGGGGCAGTGACAGTGCAGAGGCAGAGGTATGATCTGCTCCCTGTACATCCCTGCTCATGGAAACAGGCACATCACGTGGACATGTGGGGAGTGGATCATGGCTCTGTTTGGGCCCCAACCCTGCAACCCTAGCCCTAGCCCCAGCCACCTGTCCTGCTTTTGGAAGCTGCTCCCTGCCCACCCACGACACCATGCCATCCACCCAGCTGAGTGCAACCTGCCCCCGGGGCTGGTCTCCATAGAGACCCTGCCTGCTCCCTCCATCCATACATTGGAAAATTGGGATCTCCCTGGGCCGCCACACCCTCCCACCCACTGCATGGTGTTGGCCAGGGCTTAAGGACAGGTCAGCACCCACCTCCCCTCCCTGCTCTCCTACCCTCAAGAGCAGAAGAATTGCCAAACTACAACTTGGATTCAACCAAGATTAGATGCTGAGAGAAATATTCCCAGCCCCTCATGTTCTTGCTTTTAAACTGTCCCCTAGCTATGCCCAGGTCATTGCTGGAAGCATGCTCCAAGTGGAATACAGTATGGCCCTGACAAGGAAACCTTAACCTGGCAGTGCATCTCCACTGACACTACAGCAACCCCCCCAGAATAAAAAACAGCTATCAGAATCCAGGGTTCCTACACAAGCTTTTCCCAAAATGTGACATACTTGATCCAATGAATCAAGTGCCCACCTGGCAACTACGTGGGTGAAACTAAACTGCAACTATGCAGCAGAGCGAGCTCTCTCAGAAAGAATATAAAGGGCAGGGACACACGTATAACATTAGGAGCGCCTTTTCCAGAGACAAGCACTCCCTCTCTGACCTCCCCATCCTCCAGCTCAAGAGAAATCCACTGAATATCTTGAAATGGCAAAGTTGGGAGCAAAATTGCACTAAGATGCCACTAAGAACCCAGAACTAAATGTTGCTATCTGTTTTACAGCACATAATATTTGATCTAGCTTCTGAATCCTTTCCACACAGGAAAGGTGAGAATGAACCTCCTCCCTTTAGATAGTCCTTCATCTCCAGTGACCAGCTTCTTTTTTTCTGCTAATTGTGTCTCTGCTATCCCTAAGAATCTCTCTCACCCACTCCCCTCGGCTGTTTTTCACTAGTCTGTACCTGGCTAACTATGATCAGAGACCTGAGGAAGAATGTCTTTCATTTTAAAGCTTGTCTAACTTTTTCTCAGCTACCCAGTTGGTCCAGTAGAAAATATCACCCTCAGCAATCCTTGCCTCTCACAATTCATCTGAATGGCTTACACTTTTTGCAACAGTTGAATGATGGCACAAGCTGTTAAGCAGGTAAGATGCAGGAGTAGAGCTATGTTGTCCACATTGCCTAGTGTCCATTTTGTGGGCAAGAATAATGGCACATTTCCTGGAAAAATTACACATAAGGATATGGCCTGGAAACCCAAGACATGTGGCTATATGGAAAGAAGTATATATGGTCCATGCTAGCTCTCAAACCTTCTAGGACATGGCCTAGAAAAATGACGTGGCTATATGGAAAGAAGTATATATTATCCATGTCAGCTCTCTCAAACCTTTTTTGGACATCTACATCATCTAAAGTTTACAATCTATTAAAACTGCTGATGTATGGGAGAAAATTAAGACGGCAGTATTCCTGTTTACAGCCAGTTATTTTTGTTCCATCTTCCGCTAAAGTTTAGTAGGGTCAGAAATTCCTAATAATAGTGCTTTTTGATCGAATGGCTACAAATAAAATACTAATATTACTCTTCCTTCTGCATTAATAATACATATGAGCCTAAATGGAGCTAATGTATTAGAACTTGGTCCTGTAAATTGCAGTTACTGTAACCAGAATTCA
>NW_017728933.1:7340497-7352990 GCF_001723895.1 Crocodylus porosus
ATCTAGATAAGAAATGCACTAGAAAAGGCTCATCTAATTTGCTTCTCTATCTCACTGAGCAACAGCCAAGGGACCTGGGGTTTCAGCTATAGCCAGGTCATTTATTTCCTGCTCACCAGAAAATAATTGAAGTCAAGTGATCCATGAGCGCTGCCTCACTGGAAAATGTACCATATAGATCCACATAATAATCTTTGCTTTTATTAGTGATGAGTCATTTGTCAATATTTGCATGAAGGAAAGGCATGAATTTCCAATTAAAGTCAGATTCTTACTCCTGCAGGGAGGGAAATGTTTCAGTAAAAACAAACTTGTTTTCAGACATGATTATCTCAAAAACAAGCTAACTAGGTCTTCAGTGGCATGATTTCCTGAACCAACCAGAGAGGCACTAGCAGGTTCCAGCTTTTGTGGGCACATTTATCTGACATCTTATATGATTATCTTCCCCTCCCCTCCCCAGCCCCACCCAATTTCCCAAATCAGCCTAGTTTCCCCATTTGGATTATTGTGTGTGAATCTTTTTTTAATGGTGGGTGTCAGAGCCTAGGATAAAAAAAAAATGTCATTGCTACAAGCGTGCGATACAGTTTCTGGGATGGGGAAACAAAGGGCAGTATTGTCACATGCTGTGCCAGAACATCATAGTCCCTACCCTGTCTGTTTAATATACTTATAGGAAGTGCAGCTTCTTAAAAGGAAGACAAGCACAACTTAGCTGAAGAAAATGCTTACTGGTTGATGTACTTGCCTTTTAGAGTGATCCATTTTGTAACAACTGTGTGCGTTTTTCCAGAGATACAATTCCAACCCCACCCCCTGCATTAAGCAACAAAAGCCCAGTCTGATTTATGACTCAGTGCATCTGATTTCTATAATGAGGTTATATATTCAATCTAATGAAGGAAAAATATGCTTACCAGAACTGTATGACAGCACCATGATTAAAACAACTCTGTAACAGTATTCTCTCAAAGGATTAATTTAGACAGTGCAGCAGGTACAGTCAACCTGTTCCCTCTCCTATGCTAGCGATAGATTCTTTGCAATCAAGATTAATGCTTTTAACTGTGTTGATGAAATACACTGTGAGCAAAAAGCTAGATGTGAATGGGTTAGATCTAGCAAAGTGGTCTTCATTTGTGATTAATCACATCTGATAATTGATGTTGATGGGAGGCTTTTCCATATAGTTGCTTGCATTTTAGGGTAAATGAAAAACAAAACAGAGGTGAAGGGTTGCCTGGAAGCACTTGGTAATTAAAACACCTGCCACAACTCTATAGTGAACTGGAAAAGACATCTAAATGCTGTTTACACATTGTTTTGGGAAGCTTGATTGCCTTCTATTTTATAATGTTATTGGGAAACCTGAAACAAGACCTTGCCCTGTCTGTCCCCCCACACATGCACACTCATGCACACTCTGGAATAAATATTTTTCAGCCATCTTTTTTGTTCCAGAGAAGATATTTCCAAGGTATAAAATAATTCTGGAGGTATTACACTGTACTATTAATTATTCGTTAGGTGCCTAGAGCCCCAGCATAGGTGTGTGTTGCATTATTTAAATTGAGTAATTAACTACATTAATATTCAATAGAAAATATTACTTAAATCAGCCTCCAGATGAAGCTTGTCATTCTGCAGTTGTCATTATGTGAGCGCAAGTAAAATGAAGAGCTCAAGGAATATTACTTCCAAAAGTCTTTTGCTACTTTCTGTTGGCTCTGTGGCCTGTGGTCAGTTTTACTATACTAGCTCAAAATTGTATGTAGAAACTTTATGCCATTCCTTTGAAAGTTGAGGGGGAGAACTGTTTGTCTCAAAAATGAACAATAGGTGGCTAGTACAGCTGTTATGCACAAAGGACACAAGCACAAAGTGTACATGCAGTACATGATTACGTCTTGTAGCTTTATTCTCTGTATGGTCTCTGCTTTTGCATTTTGTCACTGTTTCCTCTTTCACTGTTATCAGTGCATTCCTTGTTGCAATACATATCCAAAGAGTCATGATATTTAGCTGTGCCACACGCAGATATTTATAAACATGGCCCCACTTAGTATTTATTTTTTCCTATGAGCAGTATGTGTCTTTTGGTAACATCTACTACTAGGCAGTAGGGCAGAGTGAAGCTTTGGTCAATGATTTGATTCAGTGGAGATTGGGCCTGATTCTGTGGCCAAATCTCTGAATCTGAATCAAGTCAGGAGACCCTTTAATCTCTCCGAATGGAACTGGAACCATCCAAATCGATTCGGAAAGATTCGGAGATTTGGACATAGAGACAGCTTGTTTTTTCTATATGCCTCAAGGTAGCAGGTGGCTCATGAGTGATGCGATGGTGAGGCAGATGGAGCATCCCACGGGAGCATGGGGGGGTTCCCAGTGTGCTCGGCAGCAGACCCAGAAGTGGCCCAGAAGCACTTCTGGGCCACTTCCAGGTCCACTGTGGCCCCCCCTGCCCAACACCAGCTTGGCAACTAGTGCCTCCTGTGTTTGCGGGTGGCACTTGGGGTCCCTCCATGACTGATCACCGAGCTGGGAGGGTGCGGGGGGGGGGGGTAGCGCCCAGCACGCTCCATGATGGACCCAGAAGTGGACCAGAAGTAGTTTCAGTCCACTTCTGGGTTTGCCACCAAGCACGTGGGGGCTCCCTCCATGCTCCTGTGGGATACACTCCATCCACCCCAGCATCACAGCATCCATGAGCTGCACCTGCTACCTTGAGGTATGTAGAAAAAACATTTAAAGCTGTGTCTGTGTCTGAATTGCTGATTTTCCGAATCAGCATTGAATCTTCAGATTCAGATTCTGCTGAATCAAATTGGGAGTAGTGACCTGAATCAACTAATCAAATCACTGTCCTTGATTCAGGCTGAATCTGAATCTGAATCGAATAGGGCCCATTTCACACACCCCTACTAGGCATGTAGTTTTTGATCCCTGCAATGAATAATTCTTCTTGGTGGTGGGGGAGGGGAAGGGGGTCTCAAAACACAAATGAAACAGGAAAAGTTAAGTTGTAAATTAGAACCAAGCAAAGCAGAAGAACTAGACCAATCGGAGGAAGTGGTAATAGGTAGTACACAGCTTTTCACTTTCAGGTCCATGGTTTCAAACTAGTCTGTAGTTGATAACCATTGCTTTTGTAAGTCTTTTCTAACATTGTCTGAATTTAGTGCCTTTTGTGCCACTTTTGTAAATACATATTAATAGGCAGAGGCAGTCTCTGTCCCTGGGCCAACATATTAAGAAAATGGCACCCCCCTTACAAGATGGTCCAGGAGTTTAGAAACCTGTCTGTGTGGTTTGGGAGCCTGCTTAGGACCAGGGTGAAAACATCCCTTAGCTGAGGGTTTCTTTTTTGTTTTGTTTTGTTTTGTTTTGTTTTGTTTTGTTTTGGGGGGGTGAGGTTTAAGACTGGATAAGCACTGAGCAGGATTGATTTAAGAGAAGCCTACCTGCATTTATGCAAAGGTCAGAGGACCTAGGAGGTCCCTTGCACCCCTGTGATTCTAGGTGTCTGTGGATTCTCTTCTAAAATAACAAATGAGCACAACAGATAAGGTAGCCACAAGGCTGCAGAATGTAAGAGAACTGTCATTTGTTATTAGCAGCTTTCCATCTCATAAGTGGCACACAGCAAGGGTTGGTTATGTCCTCTGACCACGTCCAAGTGCTGGGAGATTGTACTCATCTTTAAGACTAGAAGCTCCTCTAACGATCCTAATGCAGTTTTACCCAAAAGATGCCAATGGTAATCATTTTGATGCAATAGGGGTATTAGTTTAACTGAAAAGAGGAGACCGAAACTGAAAACAAGGAATTATTTACCAGTTTTTTCCAATTTAGACAGGAGAATATTTGAAATATGTAAATCGACAAGGTTGTAGGAAATATTGCTGTAGCTATTAGCCAGATGTTGACCTTTCTCATCTTAAACTCGCCAAGCATTTATCTTGCATCCAGAAGGCAATTGATTCTCTCTTCAAGGGGAGCTGACATTCTAACTATATTATCTCTGATATATGTGTACTCTGGTTATTGACCATATGAGAAAGTCAGATGTTGTATTTAAAGGGCAGGATAGTTTAATCTAAATGCAGGGGTACTGAGGTCTTTTGTGTTCTGACCTATAAAATTATCATTTGTGCCCAAAGGACTCCAAGGCTGCATTGTTCCTCTTGGTTATTGAATGTCTTTATATTCTCATACAAGAAGAACTAGAAAGAAAAGAAAATTCTAGCAGAACAGTCAGCTCAGTGTGTAAGTTCTAGCATTTGATGTAGAAAGAAAATAATGGCAATATGGGGACAATGCTTGAATAAGGGACCAGGGCATATGTAGTCAGGGAAAGTTACGTGGTTAATTGGGCCAAGTCCATAAAATGGGCCCACAGGGAGTCAAAGCTAGGGCTGTAGTAAGCCAGGAGTTGAGATCAGAATTTCAGGTAAGTTGGGAGCTTCAGCCAAGAATCTAAATGAGAAAATCAGGTAAGCAGAAGCCAAGGCATTACAAAGGAGCAAACACCAGAGCCTAGTCAAAGACGAGCCTTACTCTTTTCTGGGGCTTGCTTTGAAAGATTGGAGTAGGTGGAGCCTGTTTCTTGCAGTCCCTGGGGATTGGTTGCCCTGATTGCTCCGTTAGGACTGGCTGGGCCCAAGACTATTGATCTCATTGCAGGTGGGGCCTGTTTTCTTGAAGCCCTGGGGGGATTGATTGCCTTAAGTGTTTGATTGGGACCAGCTGTGTGGAGGGCCTTGATCTGAGCTCACTACAGCATGCTAATCAACATGTGACAGTACCGGCACACACAAGGAAAACCAACAATTTCTAAAAACTGACGGACAGAAAGCTGTTGATAACTTCTGTTGTAATAATGTTGAGCCTGTGTTCATATGTATTAAATCTTGTCTTTTTTCCTGATCCAGTAGACAGTAGACAGTATTCTTTAAGCCTCTCTGCTATCACAAGGTAGCACAGTGGGAAGAAGTATCTATTTGTAGTGTCATGAACCAAGCACCCATTGTTATAAGCACTGTACAACTACATAACAGCGGCAAAAGTCCCTACCCAAATATGAGATGCCTGTTTAGGCTTATGTACAATGTCACATCCTTATTCAGGTCCGTATACAACCTTTTAGATAAAGAGAGGAAACTGTTGTTGATCATGTAACCATCCTCAAAAATTCCTCCCAGTGAAATATGAAGCTGTAATCTTGCCAGATGTAAATTAGCATTGCTTGCTGAAGTAACCAGGGCTATGCCTGTTTTAAAGGCCTGATACGATGCCCTCTGAAGTCAGCAGAAAATCTCCCAGGGACCTCAGTGAGGCTTGGACCAGGCTCTAAATTGGCAGAGACCCGTTACACCCTTTCCCATCCATCCCATGACAGTTATCCCCAAAACGGACAGGATTTGCCAAAGCCTCCCTGCAGTCTGCATCAGCCGTGTTCCTGACTCCATCAGTATTCTGCTGGACATTTACATGTCCCCAGAGTACTCTGAATTTGTTCTCTGGAAATTGGAATATGCATGTCCATAATATTTGCATCGTACATATTTAAATAAGATTCAGATGCATACACTAATTTGATTTTTTTTTGCACAGGCTAAGCATTATTAGACTTCATCACTTAAAGCAACTCATATCGTGGTTTTGTTCCTGCAGTGTGATCTGATGCTGAGATTTTTTTTTTGTTGTACACAATAGACATCTGTGGATGGGGGCTTTTTTTTTTTTCCCCTGAAGAAAGAACGTGCTAACCTCAATCACAGTCTACCTGGGATATGGTGTATTTAACTGATTTCATTCTGATAATGTTGTAAGCTGGTCTTTTATAATTGCCTTCTGTAATTGGAACAAATTTATGATTATGCTAATTCATCCTCTGCCACCCAATATATGGAAGCTGAGTTAATCCATATCTGCCCCTGCATTTCTTTTGTAGATCATTATGTGATTAGCCTTTGGAAGCTGATGGGAGCATTTTAATTCTGAGCAGGTTCAATTTCTGGGGAAAAAAAAATCACGAGTTTCTTAATATAAACTTACAGTGCATTATAGGCAGTTGTTTTGAAACCTGGTTCATGATACAAGTATTAAAGATCTTCAGACAGTCTAATCCTTAAAAGGCAGCTATTTTCAGCACATTATAAGCAATTGCACAACATCCATTGATGATAAAGTAAGGGATGTTAAATACTAATGAGCTTTAAATCTACACTTTGGAGATCCCAAGTTAAAAATTCAGAGTCCATGACTCTCTTGCATAAAAGAATAAAGAGAATTATTTCTCACCCTTGGAAAAAAAAATTCTCTCCTTTTGTGGAGATTTCAAAAGGAAACACGAGAGCACTATAAATGATGAAATGAAAAAGCAAATATGGGAGTTCATCACTTATTAAATTAATCTCTAAAGTTCTGCTGCTTTATCAGCATTAATCTTCTATGCCAGATGCACCTTCCCCAGTTCAAAAAGAGTCCTTTTCGAGGAGAAGGGGGCCTTGAAGAGGTTGGAATTAGAGAAGAATATTTGCGGTGCTATTGAGTATGCAGATAAAGAGTAGAAGGCACTGCATGCCCTCACTTACAAATCATCTTCTGATTGCACATCTCTCCACGCTTTCACATTTATGTTCCGTCTGCTTAATGTTCTCCTTTCACACAGATCATCATTCTTTTAAACACCTTGCATTAATGTAAACGTTTTTCATTCACTATACCTTGCAATCTCAGACTCAGTAAACAATGGATCACAGTGTGCACTCTCTCCTGGAAAATATTGAGTTGTCTAGAGGAAAAATAGCATGCAGTCCCAAAGTGCCGGTGTAACAGAAACCAAGACTTGAAAAAAATTGATCTCATGATGGAGCCAAAATGCAAAATATATATAGCTGGGAAACTGTAAACTCCATTCTTCAGTAGCGCTAGTCACGTTTGTCAGTTCGTTGAACATTACCAGCCATGTTTGTTATTAAATTGCACATAAAATGAGTTTAATTCTGACTGTCATCACTGGATTTCTGTCACTTGGGTTGTTTTGGATCTGTGGTTCCACAGGTTAAATTACATTCCTAGTTTTTTTGGTGAAGCACAGTGCGATAACTGGTGCTCACGGTAACTTACTGTGCAAGAGATATTGATTAGTAGATGGTTTTCATATGGTTGGATAGCTCTTTTATATTCTGTTTACTCTGGGTGGAGTAATAAAACTATGCAAAGGAATAGTATCAGGTGCTCTCAGATAATCTGTAAATGGCAAAACCCGGAAGGATAATCCCAGCAGCTGAAAAAGTAGGTACCACCTTAGTAGCTTAGGGTCCGGGTCCCCTCATATATTCTGTGCGATCTCAGTGAAAATAGTGAGGCAGAACTTGGGACTTGGCCACTGTGGTGGAAAACAAACGGAGCTATTTCAGCTGCAGATTTCCTCCGCAACACCAGTGATGAGAAAAAAGGGGGAGTGAGTTGAATGACTTTAAGTGCCATCTCCTTCTTGGTGGTCTTGTAGTTCTTATTGTGTTAGAAAATAAAATCTATATGGGATATGATGGCTTCTTGGGTGGGGCAGAACTTAGGATGAGTTTCTGAGTTAAATTCACTGTAAAAGTTCACTCTGCTCTAAAATGTTCCATGACAGATAAAGTCATTTTAGAGAGTATCCAGGTTGTAGCTGTATTGGTCTAGAGGAAAAGGCAATCAGGACTCGTAGTAGAGATGATATCTTTCATTAGACCAACTAGATTTTTGCAGAAAAATCTTAGGTATAAAGAGGTGGGGTTTTTTGAATACTGATATATAACAATATGTGTTAATATTCTATTTTTATATCTTTTTTTGTTTGCTAATAGCATGCCTTAAAATCTGGAAGGAATTCTACATGGAGGCTGAATTTGTTTAGCTGTGTTGTTTATTTGGGCGCTGGTTGTGTCATATTTTTAGTAGTCTCATTTATAACAGATTTTTACTGTAGTCAGATTTCGTCTGTCCATACATATTATTTAAGATAACACTGTCATGAGCCCATCTCTCTTACCAGACAGGCTCCCAGCTGACTGTGCCATGTTGCAGAAATGCATGGAGCTATGGGTATGTCAGCCATGCACCTTCTGTCCTTAGCTAACCCACATGACTGATGGTACTGGAAGAAGAACCTGCTGTCTGGCATGAAATCTAATTGGCGTTGATGGTCTGCTTTTGCAGATTTGTTTATAAACTGGAAAATCTACAAATTGCAGACCATCTGCACAGAACAGTGTGCTAATGAATGCCTGCAGCCTGTAAATCCATAAGCTCATTAACTTAAAGTTTCAAGTCCTTCCACAAGTTCCCAATTGAGGTTATGTCTCTGAACTGAGACATGGGAAGGTTATTTGACTTTAGGGTACAGCACTACCTCCTTTAGGTCTGGAAAACACTGACTGTTAAAATGAGACACATTTTGTCCAGCCTCTTAATAGAGTCTGTTGACTCGGCCTTTGTTTTTAATTTATCAGCTCTGTAACACCAATTGACTATGCCTCAAATTAAATACGTTACTCAAACGTTCCAACGACTGAAATGCCTTGCAGATAGTTCCCGAGTAACTCAAAAATGGTCTTAACCACTTAGCTACTGAAAACATATTACATGAAGTATTTTTACATAAATTAACAGTCACTGTCAATAGATTTTAATAACCTCCTACCTTAGAAAGACAATGGCAACTGGAAGTCAACGGATCTTGGATTCTTGGCTTGGCTTGTCCACTGATTGTGAATGCAAACCATCACAAACCACTTCATGTTTTTGTTTCCATTTCTCCGTCAATAAAACAGAGATAAGGATGCTTACCCATCTGCCATCTATGAGTATGATAAGACTTGCTCAGTAGTTGTCCGGTGCTTTAATCATTTAAAACGCTATAGGCCAAGAGTCGTATCTTTTAAGACTTCTGTTTGTGTTGACATCTCCTTTTCCCTTTCTTCCTTTGGAATTAGGGCTTGGCTTTTCTTTACATTGTTTGTATATGACTCCAAGTCTTGTGAAGCTCAGGTCCTAAGGAACTGTTGCTTCCACCTGCCCCTTGGCAAATGAAAACAGGAGGAGTTACTGTGCCTGTTCAGCCTCTGGGCAGCAGTAACTCCCGCTGATACCATCCTCATGATGAGCATTACTAAACTTCCAGTTATACCAAGGGTGGGCAAAATGGCAGATCTGGCCAGTGCCCAGACTCCATTTCCCAACAGCCCTTGCCTGCATCGCTCTGGCTGGTCTCCATGGAGACCCAGGAGCAGAGGTTCCATAATAAAATGGGGCCAAGGTCTCCATAGAAACTGGCCCAAGCAGCACTGGCAGAGTTTGTGGCTGGGTGGGGACCTGGGCAGGGATTTGGAAACAGAATGGCCTGGAGCTGGAGACAGGATTTTGTGATGGAGACAGCATGGGCTGGAGCCGCAGCCAGGGTCTGCTGGGCAGGCAGCAGATCACAGCTCTGCCCTGGCTCTGCATAGTGCTATCACTGCCACAAGATCCCGGCCCATGAGCAGCTCCCTGCCCATGTCAGCACTGCTCGGACCAGTTTCCACGGAGACCCTGGCCCCATGCTGTCACAGCCCTGCCACTCCTATGGTCTCTCTGGAAATTGGCTGGAGCTATGCGGGCAGGGGCTTCTGGGAAACGGAGTCCATTGTCTGGCCTGTGGGCTGGACTTCGCCCACCCCTGATTTACACCATCTTCTGGCTCTTCTCTGAAGTCCAAGTCAGTCATTTCCACCAGATCCTCTTCACTGGTGCAAGTGAATCCTTCTCTGCTTCGCAGAATGGCTCAAGGAGCCAAGGATTCCCACAAGAGCTTTGGTTCCCAGTTCTCTAGGGCAGAGAAGAGGGCTCTGCTTTTTGTATGATCAGAATAGTTTCATACGTTTTCACTGGGAACTTTGTTGCTCATGATCTTGTTTTATTTTATTCCACTTTCCAAGGGAAGCCAGAGCAGAGACCACACCTATAGATAACCATAACTGAATGAATTAGCTTATTTATTTGAATATAAGATGATGCCCCAATAATTAAACTGTACAAATGGAAAAATGTGTTGTAGTTTTCCAGGTATAAAATCTAATTATTGGACATTTGCCTTGAATGTGTACCCCTCCCACTGTTACATCAGGGAAGATAAATCTGAAGGATCATGTTGCCCTGTTGCCCTCTCTGCCCCCAGCTTCTTCCACTTGTAGTCTGTTTTGCCCTTTCTTACTGACAGACCCTACTCTTCCTGAGCATGTAGAAGCACAGAGCAAATCTGAAAACAGTAACCTCAAAATGGAAAGACCTGTAGGTATTTGCATCTAGAAACCATAGACTTAATTCATGTCGAAATGATGCATCATACCTGCTGCAAGTTTTATTACAGGTATTCTGTAAGCACACTTTTAAGCAATGCTTTTGTACCTACTTATATAAACTATGTATGATATTAGTCTAAAGCCAAAATTTCATGATTTACTATATAGTTCCTTGGACAGGGCCCCAGCAGAGTCAACAGCATTTCAAGCCAAAATAACCCCATAGCTCCACACTGCTCAGGATGTGTGTTTACTCCAAATACTCCCCACAAAGGATCCATGTGCTAATTAGCCCCCTGCTCATGGCTGGAACCAGGTGTTCTTGTTACAAGTCCTGGGATCCTCCAAAAATTTATATGCAGATGAGGCACAGGACAACTGGGTCTGGCTCCATCTCACAGAAGGCAGGACCGCAATAATCATATACATCAGGTAGGGAGATAAGGTGAGAGAAGGCTTCTGGGTGAACTGTTTGGGGCCATTTGGTAATGTTTAGCAGACATTTAAGGCTGGTGAATAAACAGAAATCATTGGAAATGGAAAAGAAATGTAGTGAAGAGGAAGTTGAAATGTGCATTGCTGTGGCTTGAAAAACAGTCAGCACTAAGGGGGACTGCACTCAGCAGACACTACCAGGTATCTTATTCAGATGGACTACACTAACCCATCCTTGTGATAGGGTCCCATCAGCATCTTGGCCTTTTTGGTTAAGATCAAATGTAGCCACCTCGGGAAGTGCATTGGCTGCGCTTGGACTTGGAGCTGGAAGTCTCCCTGCAACCAACCCTGCACGCCGACTGCATCACAGTGACGCCCCACATGACGACCTTCCTTAACAGTTCCTAAAGGACGCTGTCCAAAACAAGTATGCCAGCAGCCTGAGGGCCAAACCTGACCAGGGCAAGGTCTTTGACATCACCTCGAAGTGGGACTCCAGCAACCCCTTCATGCCCAGTGGGAGCTTCATGTGCTTCCCAGACTGGCGCTTCCTCCACTGTGCCCACCTCAACTGCCTGCCTCTGAATGGGGCTGTCCACTTTGGCCACCAGGACAAGAGGTACTGATGGTGCAGCTACACAGAAGAGACCCTCCCCCATGTGTTGTGCAGCTGCAGGCCACACACCAGAGCCCAGCAGCTCTGCCACAACACTGTCCAGGACCGCTTGGTGAGGGCCATCCTGGCTGCAGTGGGAAGGATCTCAGTGAATTGCATCATCCTGGGCTGCAAGAACCAGATGTGCCCTGACATCGTGATCACCAGTGAAGAAGCCAAGAAGATCACGATCATGGACATGACCATACCCTTTGAGAACTGGCATCAAGCCTTCACTGAGTCCTGGGAGAAGTACGCTGTGCTGGTCAACATCCTGAGGGGCCGTGACTACAATGTGATGGTTGACGCATTCATCGTGGGAGCACTCAGAGTCTGGGACCCCAGCAACGAGAGCATCCTTCATGCCTGCCGCATCTCCTGCTGCTATGCCAAGCTGATGCACCAGCTCATGGTGTCCGACATAATCCACTGGTCCTGTGACATCTACATAGAGCACATCACGGGCCACCACTAGTATAGTCACCCCAGCTGACTGACCACCACCAGACCGGGCCCAGAGGGAACCACCTAAACCCCTCTCTGCACCTGATGGACTTCACTTCGAGAATAATCTTCAGCAACGAACCACCCTGCTCCACCCAAAGAGGAACCCCGTGATGAGACTCAATATGGACTGAAAAGCTTTTGTCAACCTACTTCCCCCACCTTTGTGGATCATTGTACAGGTTTGTGTGTATCTATCTTCTTTCTCTCCCAGCGTTGCAACCCCCACCCACATCCCCGGGCTTAGTTGGCTAACATTGTATTTTCTGTAACCTGGTTGCGTTTCCCCCCTCACCCCTATCCCTCTTATGTTAGTTCCTCACTCGGGCTAGCTGTATTTCTGTACTGGCTCTGTCATCTTTTTGGATTCATAATTCTAAACATCTACTAATAAAATTCAATCTATTTTTGAGCGGGTACCCTCCCAATGCCAGCCTAGTATTGCAGCCTGGTGCCAGTTCCCTATGGAAAGAACACCCACCCATTTTTTTAAGGGACACACACACACACACACACACACACACACACACACACACACACACACACACACACACACACACAC
>NW_017728933.1:7353090-7368331 GCF_001723895.1 Crocodylus porosus
GACACACACACACACACACACACACACACACACACACACACACACACACACACACACACACACACACACACACACACACACACACACACACGTTTCCATCAGAGCACATTTGCGTAATATGGGCCATGTGTTTTATAGTCATGCTCATTGTTGGCTTCCATTACTGAGCAAATGCTGCTTTTGTTATCAGTTTAATGATAGTGTATTAAGTGAAGTTTTCTTGTATTCAAATGAAAGACAAAGGGTTTTTCCCCCTATGCTGATTGGGGGCAGGGGGACCTTGTCTTGTATTTGAGTAAATATGGTAATAATTTTAGAGGAAGTTGAATGTACAGTATAGATTCAAGAAAAAATATCGATGAAACAGATGGGTGCAAAGAAAAATCAATTAAGAATCTGATTTCATTTTTAAGCCTTGTTCCTCCAGGCTCCCACAAGGGCATAAGCTACCTTGGAAAATATTGGGTCTGTCTCTCTGGACCTCCTTGTTCCAAAGACTTATTGCAGATATCCAAGTATCCATCAGCAAAAATACAATGATATGGGAATATTTTTTTGCTTCTTTTCTTTTCCTTATTGCCTTCCTCACTGCTTCTGGCCCTCCATAAAATGAAAAAAATAGCCCTCCCCTCTTATGATCCATGTTATTTAACAATTTTGCAGTATCCATTGCTTTTATAACTTTTACTGCTCATGTCTCTTCATTTGTTCCTATCTTTTGACCAGAAGAATCTGCAGGGTACAGATTCTGTCTCCTGTTTATATAGAGCCTTATCCCATGAGTGCTACCATTCGCAGCATCCACAGCATTAGTTGCTAACATAATATATGAAGGTGTTTGAGAAACCAATGGAAAAATGGGTGCCCACACTGTGATGTTTGTGACAGAGTAGAAAACTATGCAGCAGCAGGGAGTACTGATGGCAGCACTGTCAAATGCAGTCATCTTTTACGATTATGTAGACAAGTGATGTGGTCCAGTAAATGATCGTTGCACACAAAATAGCTTTATTTTGAAGTTGCCATTAGTTTCAGAAACATTCTCGTAAGTATTTAGCAAGACTCCTCATAAATAGAATTCATAATGTCTCTGGGATGTCAGTATATTTCCATGCCATATTTTTCTGTACATCTTTCCTTTCCCTGCATCATTCTCTTTTCATTTTCTTTCCCACCAGGTGGAATGGCTTAAGAATGAGGAGCCTATTGATTCCAACCTGGATGAGAACATTGACACCAGGGCAGATCATAATCTCATCATCCGCCAGGCGCGTCTGTCTGATTCTGGGAACTACACCTGCATGGCTGCGAATATAGTGGCCAAGAGAAGGAGTATGTCTGCAACCGTGGTGGTGTATGGTTAGTGGAAACGTAATATTCACTAGACATTGTTAATCATTCAAGGTACCTGGGCAACAGATAGACAGCAGGTGCTTGCAGACCCATGGAGTTGTGCATGTCCCACTTCTGCTCCCTACTTTAATGAGTTCCAGTCTTGAGACTTGACCTCAAGAGCAAGTTGTTTGCACAGTGTCTAGCACAATGAGAGCTCCCTGGCGCCAGCTCAATACTATGATTGCAATTTAGCAGTCCCTGTCACAGTTCCTAATAATTGTGACCAAGCAAACAAGCCTTATTCGTAGGCCCAAATCCAACTCTCCAATAGGCAGGTAAGTATCACTTCCCCATCTCAATAAGCCACATTTTCTCTGGCTTGCTCTACCCCTGCCCCACATAGCTCTGCCCTCTTGGCAGCTGTGTGGGTTAGCTTCACAGAGATGTGCAGAGGGAGATCCTAGCCTGGTGCCAAATAATTAGAGCACTTTACTGGGGGAAAATCAGGTTTAAAAGCAGGCTGCAGAGAGCCTAGAATGTGTTTTTTGTACTGTCTAGGCAAGTGCTCTTACTCCTAGGTCTCTGCCACCACCTTTGTCTCCACCTCCTTGCCCATCAATGTGTTGCTCATTGTGCTCTTTCTGCCACTAACATTTCAAGGACTTCCATAGAGTTATGTGTACTCCCATGTGGAAGACAATTGCCAGAGAGCACAAGGACGGGGCTGGAGCAGATCCTTTTTGAGCATGCTCAGAAGAGTACTGCCAGTTGCACAAGGGGGAGTAAGTGTCCCCAATTGACACTTGGATAGTTAAAGTTAGCCATGAAAATGCTACCTACTTCCCTCCGTCCAGGGATGCTGGATTTGAGCAATGGTGTTGATAAGCCTGGTTCAGGAAAGCACTCAAACAGTGCCTGTGGGGTCCTATACACAAGCAGGGAGGCTGCTCCAACATGTTGTAATTATAGCACATTGGAACAGAGTCAATTAATTGAGTCTGCTGGAGCATGGTAATTACCATGCTCTAGCAGGCTCCAGCATCACTTGTATCAGTGTCCCCATGCTGAAAAATGATGTGTCCCCATGTTTGTCCACTCGTTAGACAAGCTTTAGTTAAAGCACCCCCGCCACCATTTTTCAGTGTGGGGACACTGATAGACTTGACGCTCCAGGCACTTTAATTAGCACGGCTCTGAGTGGTGCTAATTAAGCACTCCACCCGCCTCCCAGAGCATGTCTATAAATGCCCTGTGTGCTTTTCTTCTGAATAGGGATAGACTTAAACACTCATCAAATAGAGGCTCCATAGCATTATACAAAAAAAAAGCTAATGCAGATAGTTGTGTAGCATTGGGTGAAAAAACAGAAATATTTGTTTTCATCATTCCCTCTTGCTCTCCAAGTTCATAAACTGGAGAGCAAAATTTCACAATGCAGTGAAAGGATAAATAAGATCATAACCATATCTCTAAGTGAAGTGTGTTTGAAGGGAACTGAGGTCCATTCTTTGACATCCCCTTCAGCCCTGCTGTCAGTCGTTACACCTCGTGATGCATGGATCTTCCAAATTCACACACTGTAGTTATTTCACACTCTGATGTAATTGCATGTTGATGCTATTTAGATGGTGATGCCCATTTTGGGGTTTAAATTTACCTTGCAGAATGTGTTAAAAAAATGCACCACACACACGCACACCTTAAGAAAGACAGGATCTAAATGAAGATTTGATGCTTAGAGACTTTTATATAATGCCTATAATACATGTGTTTGCGCTTTTCAGTGAATGGAGGCTGGTCGTCATGGACAGAGTGGTCTAACTGTAATGTGCGGTGTGGTCGAGGCTGGCAGAAGCGATCTCGGACCTGTACCAACCCTGCTCCACTCAATGGGGGAGCTTTCTGCGAGGGAATGTCAGTGCAGAAAATTACCTGCACTTCACTTTGTCCTGGTGAGAGAGATGCAGCTTAACCAGGTCTAACTTGAAAGGTCACGCCCCGGAGAGAGCCCTCTGAACTGTTGCATAGGCAGGTGTGCTATGCAGAGTCACTGAGATCAAAAGGAACTAGAAGACATTTGTGTGCTTCTTGTAGAGTGGCGTTCAGAGGCTTGTGCTTTTTGACGTTTCTTGCAATAGCAGAGGAAGTTGCAATCCTCGCTCGCTGGATCTGCTAGGATTCTTACTGCCTCTAACTCACGAAAGGCAAATGAATGCTCAGTCAGCAAGCAGCGATTTGGTGCGACATATAGAACTTGAGACAGAAGAGAGGGCTCTGAATATTGAATGGCTGGGCCCTAAAAATGAGGCACAGAGCTTTTTATATTGAGCATTTAAGGCAGCAGTTCCCAACACTGGGGTTGCAGCGATAAAAAATTGGGTTGCAGAAACACTCAGCAGTGTCAACCGATTATGTTGAAAATCACAGAAAATAGTGGGAAGTAGTGGGCTCTCCTTAGAGGGTGGCAGAGTTCCAGCCTCCAAGGGGCTGCTTGGGTGTAGGAGGAGCAGGAGAAGGGTGATCAGGCAGCCACACAGCATGGAGAGCAGCTCCTGCAAATCCCTCCAGGTAAGTCTTTGGTGGGGGGAGAGCAGATCGGGGCCTCCATGGTGAGGGAGAGAGGGATAAGTTTGGCTCCCTGCCACTGTGAATTCCCAGGGAGGCAGGCATGGCAGGGCACGTTCCCCCCGTATTTGTGCATGGGGTGGGGTAGGATGAGGGCACCAGATCCCACCTGCTGGGCTGCGGAAACCCTCGGGAGGGCAATAGGGTAGGGAGCCCCGAGCCCTAAGCAGGAAGCCCACTTCCTCCCCCTCACCCTGGGCTCCACTTCAGCTGTGCTGCCCACATGGGGAGGGGCCGTTGATCTTGTTTGCATCATTTTGGGGTTGCAAAAAATTTCCAGTGTTTAAATGGGCTCAGGCTGAGGAAAAGGTTAGGAAGCACTGATTTAGGGCTTAGCAATGCTGGCAGTTAGAGCAGGAGAAATGCAGAACCCTGAGCTGCAGGCTTATGAGTAAATAAAGGATGATTTGTTTTAAAACACTTTGCTTTAAAATGGTACAAAAAGGTGACATGGGATAAAGGGATTTAAATACCCTGTCGCTGTAGATAACTATGCTTCTGTTATAGCCTGGCTTTTGTCCTTTGTTTATCTATTTGTGTTAGAGGTTTCCCCCAAAATGATAAAGTTACAGGTTAACAGAATAGTTGGGGAGGCAGGGGCAGCGATGACAGCACGAAGCGGAGCAGATGGGCAGTTTTAACCAAGTTTATCATTTTAAAAGTGAACAGAGACATTTCCATCAATTCCGGTGGGGACCAACCCTCTGAGCTTTGGATCCACTAGGTACTCAGGTGAACGTAGGAACAAAAAAGTCTGACTTTTACCCTACCTGGTTGATGAATGGGAAAATCCGGGGCCATGGAACACCTTTGTCATGTAGGGGTGGTACCCGAGAGTTATAAATCCATCAGCAGAGATGTATTGATCCTGAATCTCAATCAGGGCATTAACCAGCAGCCGGCGAGGAAGGCCAGCTCTTGTTCTTTAGGTAAATGTCAATGTTATTCCTGCTTGATGGCTCTGGGAGGCCCCCACATACCAGCCCTGTTGGAGCTGAATTTTGAATGAACACTAGGAGCTTAATAGCTGCATTATGAAGAAAAGTATGTGAAATTCTCTCCTGCGGTCCTAAGTGGCTGTAGGTGTTTTTTCCTTTCTGCCTTAAACTGTCTCGTATATTGTGGCTGCGTGTGATTTAAAAAGCTGCTGTGTTCTACGCTGAAGGTAGCTGCATCTCAATGATGCCTTTTAAACTGACTTCTGTGTGTATAATATGAGAGAGAAAACAAATCCTAAGGAGTTAAGAGCTTTCTTGATAATAGGTGCTAAGTACATGCCATCAGACATGGCATGCATCTTTAAAATTAGTATTATATAGGTCTGACGTAGAGGTATAGCTCATATTCTGTGTATAAACCTCTCGAGTCTTAGCATATATTCCACATGCTGACATATTAGGGAGAAAGGGGATGGCTTTCTTTAGAAGAACCTCAGAAGAGCACCTGTGTAACCCCTGGAATAAGTGAATTTTGGATACACCCTGATCACAACTGTCGTATAAGCTTGTTTTTTGTCTTCCCGTTTAGTGGATGGTAGCTGGGAGGTATGGAGCGAATGGTCAGTCTGCAGCCCAGAATGCGAGCATTTGAGAATTCGGGAATGCACTGCTCCTTCCCCACGAAACGGAGGGAAATTCTGTGAAGGCTTAAGTCAAGAATCTGAGAATTGCACCGAAGGACTTTGCATTCAAGGTAGGTGATATGACAATGAACCTTTACACTAGGCTGTCTCGGGAGGTGTTGTCCTCTAAAAGTTCTTCCGTAATGTGTATGCTGCAGAGTGTTGCACATGAATTGCATTTGAGTCTGGAGAACAATCATGTCTGAAATCTTTATGGAAGGTAGAATATATGTTCAGGTTGCTGCACAGCTGCAAATTTGATATCCACCTGACTTCAGGCTTTTTCTAAGGATCTGAGCCAAAACCCTGCTGTAGGCCATAGAAAACTCACTGTGGCTTCAAAGAGCTTTGGGTTAGGCATAATGAATAATGCATCAAAGATTTATGGAAGCTTAACGTGCACAAGCCAGCACATTTTTCACTTACAAATCATAGATATCATAGAAAAGTAGGGTTGGAAGGGACCTCCAGAGGTCATCTAGTCCAATTTATTACTAAGTGATTCTGATAAGACATAAATCTTTTCGTGACATGGGAGATTAAGATCCCCATTGAGTTTGAATAGAGCCTTTAGTTTTCCACCTTATTTTGGAATTCCAGTGTGTATAATGCAGCAACAAATCAGTGCCCCAGATATTTTGGGTCAAAGGCAGCTCTCGCTTTCACCTTTGCTACCAAGAAGGATTTTGTAGGTGTGAGTAACAGATTTGAGCTTTGCATGCTACTATGAGCTCTTCATGAAAGCATCTGACCCTTCCCAACCGTATGGAAAGCATCTGGCATATAGTTGTTGCTACCATAAACAAACAGCTAAGGAGTCAGGAAAATCAGCCCTGCAGCTAAAATATCAGCGCTGAGATGCAAAACATCCAGGGACATCTGCGTCTTCTTGAAATAAATGAGAAATTAACAAGTTTCTTCCTATGTTGCATGCTATTCCGTAGCCATGTAATAATATCGCCACCTCATCGCTTTCTAGCAATAAAATGGCAGCCTTGGGAACCATTAGGGACTCTCTAGGGCTGAAACAAGCAAATTAGGGGGAAAAAGCTAAGTTTGCTTTTATTTTGATATCGCCTCCTTTGTATCCGTTTTCATGGGAGTGTATCGCTCCCCCATCTCAGTCAACTTTGGGCAAATGGGGTGTTGTGAATCCAATCTAATTTGCGTGATGTATCCAGGGGGCAGCTGGAAATCCAGGTCCCGGCTCTCCTGCTGGCCTGCTTGGTGACCTGCAAGTATGACAACACTAAGCTTTCTTCAGGAAGCACATAGCAATTTACGGCTCTATTGCTATTACTACGCACCGACTATTATAACCGTGTTAATGATGTTAGGAATTTGAACTTGCCTTTCTTTCACGGCGGCACATACTCAAATCTAGCTTGGTCCTTGGCCGGTCCACAGATTTCACACACAACTGGCACTCACTCTTGTGGCTGTCTATGACTGAGCGGTTGCAGTTTAGTATTTGCCATGTTACTTTAATAGTAGTCAAAACATTGTTCCCGCTGCCTTCCTTGCTGTTTCCAGCAGGAAGGCATTTGACTTCACTGTCTTCTTCCTTGCATTGCAGCACCCCTCCACCCTATGCACACAGAGACTTCACCAAAACGTCCAGTAAATAAATGGGCATTTCCTCTTTGTCAGCTGCTAGCTGCATGAGAGAAAGCCATTCTGATCCAGTGTGGCGGGTCTTGCAAGTTTGGCATCTTGCCTCCAGTGCCTCCTAATACTGTACTTGGCAATCTAAGGGAAAAATTAAAGGGGAAAAAATATGCCCAGAAAATTGCCCAAAGCTGTACATATGGTAAGAAGAGGAAATGATCTTCACACCATGAACTGTGGAATTGGATCACTTTTAGCATGAGATTTGATTAACGTTCACTTAAGCTGTTAGTAATAAAAGTAGTCATTATAGCCTAGAACTTTTGTATGTTGAGGCTGGGATTTAAAATGCACCTAACTTCTTGAATATTCAAGTCCCAGCTGGCTTTTTTAAAATGTAGTTATATTTACATTTCCCCTATACCTTAATTTTACTGTAGCTATGTCTGCTAGCGACTGACATTATGTAGATGAACCGTATCTGTTTTTAAGAGGACATAGGCATGATTTAAACTTTCTTTTTCTTCTCTCTTGTGGCATAAAGGGAATAACAAGTGAGGATCTGTCGGGGTTTGGAATTAATTCAGTTTCTGAGAACATCTCCGTAGTGAACAGAAGATACTCTTTGGGTTGATTCACTCTTCTATACATTAATTGAATCCTCTTCCCTGCAGATACTTGTTATATCCAATACCCCTTCAGGTGTATTTGTGTAACAGGCATATTAGTGAATATTTTTTTTTCAGTGGATGTACTATGGCATAAGAAAGATACAGACAAAATGAACACAGTCCAGAGGAGAACCACAAAAATGACATGTGAGGAAAGATTGGAAATGTTGCAATGATGTGCTTTGAGAGGGGGTTTGATAACAAACTACAGATGTACAAAGGGCTGTTAAAAAGAGGATGGTGATAAATTGTTCTATGTCCATGAAGGACAGGGCAGGAAGTAACAGCCTTAGAAAGTTCTTCTTAATCTCTTGTTGTCACCTAAGATAACCACCTTCAGAGTTCGAAGTACCAGAATAAATTGCCAAGGGAGGTTGCAAAATCTCCGTCTTCGGAAGTTTTAAAGTGCAGGTCAGACAAATCCTTGGCTGGGATGGTTTAGATAGGGATCATTCTGCCTCGAGCAGACTAGGTGACCTCTTGAGGTTTCTTGTAGCTGGAGTTGTCTATGATTCTGTCAGGAATATGTGCTGAGCAAGGCAAGCAAGTATGTGGCCGTGCTCTGAAGCACACAGTAGTCATGGGATGGCTTGGCAGATAGTTAGCTGCTTATGTGACCTTCACTGCCATCATATTTGAAAGCATCTCACAAGTCACTGCTTTGAGGAAGTGCAACTCTGTGTGCCTATCTACAGTGAACTATCACCTTCATGTTGGCGCAAGTGCATCTTCCATGTGGAAGGAGCTCAAAAGCTTAGTGCTGTTAGTTAGTATTCCTTCAGGACCCTGCCTAATACTTGATATCAACTGCAGGAGTTTTAACAAGAGGGTTTCCAGAAAATAGACTTGGGGCATGAAGCATATGAACAAAAGGATTTGGGATACCAGAGAAAAGACTCTGTTTTCACTCATGTGACTATGGTTAAATGATGGGGAGGGTCTGTGTCACGTTAAACCACAGTCCTGTTCATGGCCCTGTCACTTACGGCGTGAACAAACGGTTCAAGTACTTTAAAACTGTATCGCCTTACTACTGATCAGCTACAGCTGTTGTGCCTGTCCCCTCTAAGTGGAAGCAAAAGCTCTGTAACCTAACTGAAGCAGGTTTTAAAAAGTCGGTTACCGTGGGTTAGATCCACTAGTAGAGGTGTGGACAAACGAAATAATGGCATCGATTCAGCTACCACGCACTTGCAAATGGAGCCCCTACCTCCAGTAAAACAGCTACTAGAATTGCCTACAGCTTTAGTTTCTTTTATGTCCCATTTGAGACTGGTTTTCATAAGGATTTTACAAAATATTTTGGTTTCCAGGACTGGGTCTGAAACGTTGGTGGTCTGTTTCAGTGTTTTATACCTATCTTGACACATGCTTTGCAAGTGATTCAGGTTTCTCTTAATGGCCAGCCTTTAGTCCTGATAAAGAGCTGCTGCTGAGCCCTGAATGTGGCATTCATTATAAAATCGGCATGGCCAATACCCATCGAGAAAGGTTTTGGCATAAATCTCATCAGTAGAAAAAGAAGATGCTTGGGCCGGGCTGAATAACACAATTTACTCTGTCTCAGGAAAAGGAGAGTTTGGCGTTCTCCACTTGTTCCAGCCGATATAAACTTAGTAGCTTTGGCTCCTGATGATAAAAGCAGATTTCCTTCAGAAGGGATTTAGTGCCTTGTGTTGCGCAGAGCTCCAAGCTAAGGGAAAACCACTGGGAGTTGAAGACGAACAACTTTTGGCTGTAAAGAACCCATTGTCAGATTATTGTCCTTGTTATAAAACAAACAGAAAAGTGATTTATGGTCAAAGACACAGATATTGCTGATGAGAAATTCAAGTGGTGTGCAGACAATGTATGTATGTTGTCTTTATATTAAATGTTATTAATGCCAGTGAAAGATACAGTTTTGACAACCTTAGAGACAGAAGCCCTCTGGTTATCCAGCATAGTTTTCAGCAAACAGCAGAGCTTTCACTGTTGGTACATGACTAACGTGCCTCAATGCACCCCATTGGGGACCTCTGGGTCTAAGGGGCAGAAGAAAGTTTCTCTCTCTCACCCATTCAGCCTCCAGGAAAAGGCATCCATTGTCCTCACTGTTGGTGGCCTTCAACTAGAAAGGTCATAAGGCCCATTCACATGGATTTCCACATGGCTGTGACATGGCAACATCCCACATTCAGAAATTATTTTGTTGGGTTTGTTTTGGGTTTTTTTAGATGATAAATTCTTTGGGGGCAAGGTCTAGGTAAAATGTATATCAACTATCTGTCTGTCACGTGTCTGTATACATACAGCATGATTGCCCATGACTAGAATTGGTTGGTGCTACTGCAGTACAAATAATAATTTAAGACCTACTACCTCATTTGGCGAATAGCATTGTGGTAAACAGGGAAAAAGGCATCAACCGAATCCTTTTGCAGAGAATTTCTCGTGGTGCTGGTCATCCTTTTCCCCACAGACCTTTTGTTCTTCTATGTTGCTTGCCACTGAATGCCGTTACTTTTTGAATAACTGTATTTGGGGACGCTGTCTAACATGCTTTCAAGTAGCAATTAAGGCAACAGATCAAGTCTGGGAGAAGACTGTTTTTAAACCTGGCCTCTTAGGCTAGGAAAAGATGTCACCAAATGAAGTGGATCAGCTGTACTGTGGTATGTAGTGGTACAGCTAACCCACCTCTTTGGGTGAAACACACACGGGCCCGTCCTGCCCGCTGATAGGGCAGGGCAAGGGACAATATATTCTTCCTGGGACATCCCAGGGGTGGGTCTGGGTAAAGGGGAAAGCTCTGCTTTCCCAGATCTACTTCAGAGAGACCCTGGGGTATGTCTGGGCTAGAGCAAAGCCCCACTTTTCCTGCTCACCCAGATGGGTCCCCAAAGACCCCGAGGCTGGATCTGGGTACGTGGGAAAAGACAGACAGGTGCTATCAGGCCTTGAGAGGCCTGATTTCCTGAGATTCCTTGGGTTGCCTCTGTGTTGGGGGGCAAAGCTGGGCAGGTGCTCCAGGGGCTTGAGGGGTCTGCCCACACTCTCCTGCCACAGAGCTAATAGACATCTGCCACAATAAAGCGGCCAAATTTGCAACTATCTTTTGTTACGCTGTTGAATTTTCCCCTGATGTGCCACAACAAAGGGTAGGGACATGTATTTGCTCACCATTTGTGCCACCGTAAACATTTTATGACTGCACACATGGGGCATCAGGCAACATCTGTTAGAAACAGATCACTTTTTCTGCAAATGGGAGTCAAAGCTTACATTTCAACTGCAAATAACATATGGAGTTAGATGAGTTCTTTGTGTGCAAAAAGAAATACTGGATGAGGAGGAGGACAACTCGTGAAATGGGAAGGTCTACCTGATAAGGGTCTGAAAACAAAGAATCCCTCTTTTTTTCTTCCCAGTCTTCTCCAAAATAATTTCATGGCGTTTCACTCTCAAACAATTCTCATGTATTGGTGAACAAATGCCTGTCCCTAAAAGAACAAACGAGCAAAAAGCATAACCCTGCTGATGTGTCATGCATGCAAGAATCTCACTGTATACCTTCATCATTTCTGTTTTTGGGAAAATTGAACTAACAGGATTAGTTTAAAATATTTTCCAAAGCATAAACAGACCTGCATATTACGTAGTTACATAGACCTGCTGTTACTCCCAGGGGCGTGGGCCGCAACCAGGCAGCCCACAGCTAGCTATCCCAATTAGGGAATGAACAGTAGGGGCAGCAGTCTGCTGCCAGGAGCCAGACAGACACCACCGGCTGAGCTGCTGCTCAGTACAACTTGGAGGTAAGGAAGGAGCTACTGGGGTGGCAGGAGGCTTCTGGTCCTGGGCATGACTGGAAACTGCACCCTGCTGGGGAAGGGTGTCCTGGTGGGAATGTCTATGGTGGGACAGTCCCCCAGAAATGCCAAGCCAGTTACCTCCCAGGTGAAAGGCAGGTAGAGGTGCTTGATAACCCCAGCCCCCACATCCTTGGTGGCTATCAAGATCAAGACAGGGGGAGCCCAGGCTCACTGCAAGTACTGAGGCAGGACCCAAGCCAGGTGGAGGGGCCTGAGGCAGTTCCCAGACCCGCAGTAGAGTTTGAAGTCACACTAGGGAGCCAGCAGTTAGGCACCAGAGGGGTGGGGCTCTGAGCCTTGGGGAACTGTTAAGGAAGTTGCCAGGAAAAGGGATAAGGGTTAATTTAGGGAGTGCAGTGGGACAGAGCTTGAAGCCCTAGTCCCGTGGTGTGGGTCATGTAGGCCCAGAGAGAGGCTTAGAGCCCAGGGACAGCTTGGAGTTCAGAGAGAGGCTTGGAGTCTGAGGACTGGGCTTGAAGGTGAGGACAGGGCTGGAAGGCCCAGAGATGGGGCTTGGAGTCCAGTATGTATACAGGAATATGATAAGGCTGGGTATTAGAGCATGAAATATCTGTAAGGCATGGAACATGATAAGGGGTGGTCTGCGTCATGTACATAGGCCCTAGTCATCAGGGCAGGTAAAGGGCAGCCTCCCATCTGATGTACATCATTCAATCATGAACATCAAGGTGTGGCAGGCAAGGTAGGCAGGTGGTTTGCCTGGAAGCAAGTGGGCGGGCCTATGTTGAGATCGGCCCGGGGACGCTCACTTGTCATCTGCACATTACACAGATATATATCAGTGGAACTGAAATCACCTCTAGCTCAGTTATTTTTAAATAAGCTGCTTTTCTTTTGTCTTAATGTGATGAGAAGTGGTATGGATGATGTCTCAGCTCTGAAATCTGAAACTCCATGTCTCTCAGTTCAATTAAGTTGAAATATTAAGTCTCTCTCTTTTTTTTGCATCTTAGAGTGTGATATCACTGCTTCTTTATGGGTCATGCAATATGTATATAGCTATGTCAAATTATTTTTTGGACCATAATTGCTTTTTCAGTTAATAGAAATTGATGTAATTATCCTGTCTGTTTCCTTTTTTTTTCTTGTTCATATTCCAATATGTGCCTTTCCTACTCTGCTTCACATCCCACAGGGAATTGTGAAGGAAATGCAATCCAGTGCTTCAGAAAACTAATCTCTCAGAGGTTATTTATCTCAGGCACAACTTGTTAACTTTGTTCCTTTCATGAAGCAAAAATAGAAATGAAACATTTCTTTCTCTAACAAGTATGGAGCCTTACAAAGGCTAATGTTGGGAACTTATGGTGCAGGTAGTGTATAGCCCCAAGTGATTCTGCCTGGGTGGTAAGATATATAATCCTTCAAAAGACTTTTCAAAATTTGAGTCTTTTAAATGAAATATTGAGCTGTTGGGCCTCATCTCTCCAGTCCTCTCAGATTAGTGCCAGACAGGAGGGTGCATCTCCTGTAATGATAGCCTGACTTCCCAAGATCACCCAATGCTGGATTGACTTTTGGCTTTGGTTAGATTTGGTGCAGAATTCCTGCCGCTCACTGAACGGAAGGTTTGCCAGGGTGTGAACTCGCTGAAGGGGAACGTGAAATCAAATGCTGCCCAACATACCCTATCGCCTGCACAAAAGAAAACGTGTTCAAACCATGACAACACATGCTTTGATAAATAGTAGTGGATAGGTTAAGATCTGTTGCTTGTCTAAATTTCATTTCAAGTAAGAATAAGAAGCAAATCTAAAATGTCACTTGCTTGCATATACAGAAGGTGTCAACAGTAAGAAAGTTTACCAGTTAGGGTAAGCCAATGGTATAAAAACAGAGCTGAATATCAGGAAATATTGTTTAGCATGAGGTCTAGGTGATCTGTGGAACACTTGTTTCCAAATGGAAATCTGGAAGCTCAGGGAAGCCGCACAGCTCTGGCAGGGCAGACGGACATGCAAATGCAGAGACAGGAAACAAAAATTGACTTCCCAAAAGATTCTCTTGACACTTGGCAAACTAAAGCCATATTGGCCCTCAACATGTATATATATGATTCCAGGATACTTTTCCTTTTGGTTTACACAAAGCTAAATCGATACTTGAACAGGTTCTCTCCAAATATGGCACCTATCAAACTATCTTTTGTCATTTTTGTTACCTGCCTTTGTTCTTTGCTGCGTGCTGTTATTTGACATGCAGCAAGTGGTTGAAGGCTCAACCTGTCTCCAGCAATGCAGTGTAATGCTAGACTTAGGATAGCTTGCTCAGGTTTCTACCTGCTATTAGGTTTCTGCAGGCTTGCTGCAGGTATGGTTACCCAATATTGGTTAGAGCTACATATCTAACCTGTATGCTATCTGTCTGTTTCTCTTTTTTATTCCTTTCCTTTAATCCTACTGAGCTCCAGCAGTGAGATATCAAACAGTAGTGTGGGTCTCATGCTGCCTGTATATGTATATGTGCATAGGGAGGGAGAGCAGAATATTCAAAACACATGATTTGATTTACAACTTCCACCAGTGCAAGATAAATAACCTTTGAATTTGTGAGAAATAATGGAGTTTAGTGTTTGGGCTAGAATAGGCAGAAAGTTCCCTGCTATTTCCTAGCGAAGCTCATCGATGTTACTGAGGTTTCTATGGGGAAGTTGGGTATTTCCAATGGAAGGTATACATTCCTGGTTATTTCTGAGGAATGCCAGCAAATACAGATCCTTCCTGTGAAAAGCAATCCAAGACATTCCCACTCAACCCCTGTGGATACTAACAACTGCCCAGTGACATTTGTATACCCCAGGTGTACCCCAGGATTGATTCCCTAGGAATGCCACGAGGCCCCCACGGATGCTGAGCATTCCTGGGTATTCCCCTCATATTCTGCCATGTCCGTTGGATCATTTTGGATTACTGGGAGTTCGGGTGCTTGACTCAGGCGGCTTTGGTTCCTTTCACGTGCATTTCCATTGGGTCGGACAGGTTTGTGTTGCTTGGGATGAGTTTGTAGTGCTTTGGGTTGGTTTGGATTTCTTCGGGCACTTTGTGGCACACTAGATTTCTGGCAGTGCCCTCCAGCCTCTGTAAAGCTATCCTAGTAGCGTGACGGCTGGCTCTCTGACCAGGGGCTGGCAGCAGAAGCACTCCAGGAGCTGCAAGGGCTGAATCTGTTCTTGAGGGGAACAGCTACCTTGACCCTGGCCTGCAGTCATTGTACACTGATTCTTTTCCCAAAATAAGATATTCCTGAGCTCATCCATCACCTGGAAAACCTCCACCTACTTTAACCCCATTGCTATCGCACTTCTGTGGAACAGAAAAGTCCCAAATTCAAGTTTCAACTCCTCTACTCCAACAGAACTGTCTCAAAAACAGGCCTTTGGCCTTCCAAACGAGGACTCGAGACATTGGGCTATTGTAGAGTGAGGCGCTGGCTGCTGGGAGCGAGCCTAGCCCCCTTAGAAGAATAAACAGGGCCTAGATCTGCTCCAGCAAGGCCATCAGAGCCTG
>NW_017728933.1:7368431-7374668 GCF_001723895.1 Crocodylus porosus
ACTGCTAGGCATGCAGGCCTGAGGTTCACCAGGACCAGACTGAAGGTAGCTGCCTCGCCCATGATGCCACTCTCTTATTCTGCCATTAGAGTGGCAGCCTCGCCACGCAGACCCGATTGGGAAACGCCAGTGCGGGTAGAGGCAAGCACCACTGATAATACCCCTAGAAAAGGCGAATCTGTGTCCCAGGGCTTAAACTAGACCGCCTCCTCAGCTTTCCGCCACTCTGCTGGAAAGACCGCACCCAGCAAAAGGGGCGAGACCTGGAGGTTTTACCTATTGTGAATTGACCGCTGCATAGTGGATCTACTGTCTCCAGACTTTGATGCGGGCTGCAGAAGCGGCTCCCCTTTAGCTGCCAGAGGATCACCATAGGCCCTGGCTGCTGGGTGAGTGCCGCACGGGGAAGTAAGGGTACAACCCTTAGAGGAGTTGGGAATGCCGCCTCCATTATAGGTGGTGTCATTAGCAGCACCCAGCGTGCAACAAAGCTTCTGGGAGCCAGAGAGGAGCCAAGAGATACCCCTCGCCCAGGTGTGTGCCAGCAGGCATTGCCAGTGCAGGGTGTGTGAAGGACGCTGCCCAAGAGGCTGTTGGCCCAGGGTTCAGTGTGCTGACCAGCTGTGGCAGGCGGGGTTCCCCGCAGGTGCTCCTGGGATGCTGTACTCAGCTGCTGAGTGCTCAGCTTGCTGGGGCTCCATAACATGGGGAAGGGCCTGGTGGTCCAGGGGACAGGACCCTGGCAGAGCAGGCTGAGACATGCTCTGCAGCTGCACTTGGCCAGCTGTGACGCCGCAGCACAGCCGGTGCCAGGCAGCAGCAAGGGGCTCCGCCACTCCCTGGAGCAGTGGGCAGGCTTCCACCACCCCTGGCCTGAGACCCCTGAGAGGCCAGCGGCCTCAGGGGAGGTCTTGGGATGCTTTGCTGCAGCGTGTCTGTGATCCATGCAGTGGGATCCAGCTCCCTGTGCAGACAGCTCCAGTGGGAGACCTGTAGGCTGGTCCCCAGATCAGGCCCAGTGTCACAAGCGATGCCAGGCAACAGCTACACCACAGCTGGCTCCTGGCTGATGCCCATGGTTACCTTGCTGTCCTGCTGGAGGGCAGAAAAAAGCTCCAGGCCTTGTCCTGTGGACTGGCCAGGCAGGGAGCAGCTCACCTTGTGCCCAGGCAGTGCTAGGGGAGCTTTGCTTCTCGCACAGGTGTCACAGAGACCTGAGACAATTCCCCGGTGCCCTGTGAATCCACAAGGGAGCCAGCTTCCCCTCTGTGCCTGGCTCCCTTGGGGCTGTCACCGCTTTCTGGCTGGTGGGAGTGGGGGCACTTGTCCTTCGAGCCCCCATGCAGCCTGGTTGGGTCCATTGTGCCCCAGTGCCCTGATGTAGCTGGCATCTGCTGTGCAGCATGGACGCAGGCTCCTGCTGAGCTTGGCCGGCCCAGCCACACGCAGCGGTGCCGCTCAGCACGGTGACGGTCAGCACTGGGCCTGCAATTCAAATGCGGTTTATCAGTGGTGTGGAGAAATCCATCAGGTGGCAGCTGCATGGGATGCAGTGGCACCTTAGGTGGCACGCGGCTCAGAAATGACCACTTGTGCTGCTTTGCTGGGAATCGCCTGCCTTGGAGCCCTTTGGTCATCTGCACAGGGCCCCAGCACTTGTGCCTGGACCTCAGGGAGGTCACACACTCACCATCCAAAATCTGTTGTGACTTGTCAGAAAAATGAGTCATAGAATCACAGAATCACTGAGTGGGAAGGGACCTAGACAGATCATCGAGTCCAACCCCCCGCCATGGGCAGGAAGGAGCACTGGGGGTGGCAGGGGTCATAAGACCCCATCCAGGTGCTTATCCAGTCTCCTCTTGAAGATTTCCAGGGAAGGTGAGAGCACCGCCGCTCTGGGAAGCCTATTCCAGGCTCTGGCCACCGTTACCATGAAGTAGTTCTTTCTAACTTCCAACCTAAACCTCTCCTCCCTCAGCTTGTGGCCATTGTTTCTGGTGACCCCAAGGGTGGCCCTGGGGAACAGACTTTCCCCGAGTCCCTGCTGCTGGCCCCTGATAAGGTTGTAGGCAGCCACAAGATCCCCCTCGGTCTCCTCTTGCGGAGACTGAAGAGATTCAGGTCCCTCAGCCTCTCCTCATAGGGCCGGCCATGGAGGCCTACAACCATACAAGTGGCCTCCTCTGGACCCTCTCCAGGTTCCCCATGTCCCTCTTGAAGTGCGGCGCCCAGGACTGGACAGAGGACTCCAGCTGCGGCCTGACCAGCGCCGCATGGAGGGGGAGCAAGACCTCTCTGGACCTGTTAGTGATGCCCCTGTTGATGCAGGACAGGGTGCAGCTGGCTCTGCCTATTGCTTCATTGCATTGGCAACTCACCTCTCCCCAGGTGCAGCACCCTGCACTTGTCCTTGTTGAGCCGCATCCTGTTCAGATCCGCCCACTTCTCCAACCCAGCCAGGTCTGTCTGGATGCGGTCCCTGACTGCCGGTGTATTCACTTTACCCCACAGCTTGGTGCCATCAGCAGACTTGAACAGGGTGCTCTCCACACCCTCGTCCAGGTCGCTAATGAAGACATTGAACAGCACTGGCCCAAGGACCGAGCCCTGGGGGACTCCGCTGCCCGCACCCTCCCAGGTCAACATCGACCTGTCCACCACCCCGCTCTGGGTGTGCTCCTGGAGCCAGTTGGCCACCTGTGTGACCGTGCATTCGGCAATGCCGCAGCCCCTCAGCTTGCCCGCCAGAATTGGGTGGGACACTGTGTCAAAGGCCTTTTTTTGAGCTTTTTTTTTTTTTCCATTTTGGAGCTCTGTTTGTCTAACCAAGGGAGAGAGCTGGAGAGGCAGCCAGGGCTGGCGCGCACATTTTATTTAACTTTTCTTCTGTCAAAGGAGTTTAAATGTGTAATGAACATGCTGTGGTGATTTGAAATATAATCCCATTACTCTGATGAGATTACCAAGGCTGCAAGAGTTCACAAATCATGCTTAGGGTTTTTATAGAACAACACCCTGTTGAGATTTTGCATTTAAGCAGAGGTGTGTGGCAAGAATAAACCATGACCAAGCTTAACCTTTGGCTTGTCCTGCAGCCACTGCCAGCCTCCCTGTGCCGAACCCTCTGGGAGACCAGCTGGAAGGATCAGGGCTGAGCCACTCCACATGGTCACCCTGCCTGCCCGATTTGGCTGCACTAGCAATGCCCAGGTGCCAGAGCTGGGGCAGAGATGTGAGTGCTGCAGTGCAGCCAACCTGAGCCAGGGCTGCAGAAACTGCTGTGCTTGTGAAGCCCTGGCTCCAAGCGGGAGGGCCGAGAGCTCTTCTGCAGCCTCCCTCTTGCCCCTGCCAGGTGGGAGAAGGACAAGATGCTGCTCATATCCTGGCAGGTGCTGAGGGGTCTGCTGAATGGGATTGCCTGTCCAGGCTTTGGCTCTGGGCACTGCGCAGGAGGTGGAAAGAACCCCGGGAGGAGTGGTGGGCACTTTCCCCCCAGGAAGGGCTGGTCCTCACCTCAAACAGCTGGGCTTGGCAGTGAAATCAGTGTTGGGGCTGTCTCACTGCCAGCACCCATGTCCTCAGTGACTCGCTGATGCTGGCTGCTTTGTTCCTTATAGAAATATTCAACTCTAACTTGAGCCCTCCCTCCACCTTGGTTCCCAGCCCCTTCTTGCTGTGTCCTCCCTCTGGTGAGAGTCTGGTGGAGCAGGGGACCGGACCTGAGTTCCCTCCATCACCTGCCCCTTCCTCTGCATCCCACACAGCTGCAGCAAGAGGTGGCAGTCCAGGCTCACCTGAATCCTGGCTGAGGCCTGAGAAAAGCCATGACAGCAAGTGGTGGGGGTCACCCTCAAGGTTGGTGCGCATCTAGTATGGGGCCAGAGGCGAGGCAGCAACTCCAGCACTGGAGGGCTCTGGTCTCTGCCTCAGAGGGAGCAGCGATCCCAAGATAGGACTGTCTAGGGAGGAGTTGGGCTTGATAGCAGTCTTCAACTGCAGAGGGGTGGTCAGGGAGAGGATGGTGATTGACTGCCTCTTGCCCACTGTGTGATGAGCAGGACGAGCAACAGGGTTACATTGCCAACAGCTTGGCTTTGAGGATGAGCTTCCTTGCTGACTTCCAGGGGGGTGAGTTGACCCAGGTGGAGTTTGGCGTGCAGAGAAGGCAAACGCTTGGCTGGGCTAGATGAGATTGGATGTTAGGGCCCTGCAGAAGTGTGTTTGTGATGCTGGGACTTATGCTGAGCACTTCCTGTTCCCTGGGAACTGAACATCTGCCCCCAGGCCTGCCCAGAGCTGCCCTCCCTGCCAGAGCCTGCATCAGCCTTGGCTGCTCCCTCTACTCTGCAGGGCACCCAGCGTCACCTCCTCAGAAAGCAGGGAGGTCCTGACCCTATGCCACCGTCTGCCACAGCCAAAGGCCTTGGCCAGCAGGCAACGCTGGAGCAGGTTCAGCCCTTCACCTGGGTTTGACAGTGACCTTAGTCTACAGTGTCTTTTTCTAGAGCAGTTAATTGCTCTTTGCTGGGGAGGAACTTGGTGCTTTTGCTGATGTCACTGGCAGGTCTGTTCTCCTGCGGGGCCACTGAGTGGCCATTAGTGCAGACGTAGGTGAAGAAATGCAGTGGCCTCTGATTTAGCCTGCTGCCCCAGAAGCACGTGGTTGAGTCCTGCACCTGGCAAAAGCAGGGTCTCTTCTGTTTTTGTTTCTGTAGCTCAGTGACTGTCTCCTATTGCAGCAGGCGGAGGTGTGGGACAGGGAGAAGCAGCAGACAGGCTTTGCCCTGCAGATGTCTGCTGGCTGGGCAGAGACAGCAGATAGCTTGGGTTTAAATCCTGCCTTGAGGAAGGCAAGTGGGTGACTTGGGAAACTCCCCTGGGTGAGCTCTTTCTCGCTGCTATTTCATTACTCTGGCCAGAAGCGCTGCGCCAAGGTGGGCTTTCCCACAGCTTTTCCTCCAGGAGCGCTTGCTTGTCTTGTGGGGAGAGTGCTGGCTTAAAGACCCAGCGGCATGGGGTCAAAACCCACTTTGGCACGGCGAGCAGGTGCCCAAGAGAAGCTGGTCTCCTGGGCAAGTTGTTTGCTCCTGTGGCCTGCTGCCTTTTTTGTTGCCATGGACAGAGGCACCGAGTCAAGAGGCACAACCAACAGCTTCCTGGTCAGGAGAGCTGGGTAGCCTTGTGGGAAGAGTGCTGGCTTGAAAGCTCAGCATCATGCGTTCAAATCCCAGCCTGGCATAAGGAGCTGGATAAGACCCTAGATAAGCTGCTCTCTGAGGCAAGTTCTTTACTCCCGGGGCCCCCTGACTCTTGCCTTGCTGTGGCCAGAGGCACCGAGTCAAGAGGCACAGCCAACAGGCCCCTGGCAGGAGAGCTGGCTGGCCTTGAGGGTATGGGTGCTCCTCCTGTGTGTGTCTGGGCCTGGCTGAGCCATCCTGAGTGAGCATTTGACCTGTGGGCCTGGTGCCCCTTGGCAGTGCTGGTTGGGGGCACGGCAGGTGGAGTTGGCTCGACACTTCTTCTCAGCAAGCCGTAGGCTGCTGTGCAGGTGGGTACTGTTGCCTGGGGAGGGTTTTGGCACTCCCGGTGCACAAGTCCAGGGTCTCAAAAGCAGACTAGTAGTGTCCACAGGTGACAAAGACTGCATAATAAGAAACATACACCAGCAGTGTCAAAACCCTCCCCAGGCAACAGTACCCACCTGCACAGCAGCCTACGGCTTGCTGAGAAGAAGTGTCGAGCCAACTCCACCTGCCGTGCCCCCAACCAGCACTGCCAAGGGGCACCAGGCCCACAGGTCAAATGCTCACTCAGGATGGCTCAGCCAGGCCCAGACACACACAGGAGGAGAACCCATGCCACCAGTGTCTCAAGCCAGGGCCTCTTGACTCGGTGCCTCTGGCCACAGCAAGGCAAGAGTCAGGGGGCCCCAGGAGTAAAGAATTTGCCTCAGAGAGCAGCTTATCTAGGGTCTTATCCAGCTCCTTATGCCAGGCTGGGCTTTGAACCCATGATATTGAGCTTTCAAGCCAGCACTCTTCCCACAAGGCTATCCAGCTCTCCTGACCAGGAAGCTGTTGGTTGTGCCTCTGGTCACAGCAATGAAAGAGGCTGCAAGAGAAAAAGAACTTGCCCAGGAGACCAGCGTCCCTTGCCAGGCCAGGATTCAAACCCACAACACTGAGCCTCTAGGCCAGCACTCACCCCACCAGGCTGGCAAGCATCACTGCAGAG
>NW_017728933.1:7374888-7452869 GCF_001723895.1 Crocodylus porosus
GATAAGAGCCTCAAAAAGCGCAGTGGCTGCAGCCCCAGCCTGAGGGGCCACAGTCTGTTGGGTTTTGTCCTGGGTCTGAACCTCCATTTTTCACTTCCCGTCAGGGGAATGGGTGCAGCTAGGTGAAAGCAGGAGTACCTCACCCAGGAACCCCGGCAGCCTGGCAGACAGCTCAGCTGCTGAAACGTTAGAGACCTGGGATCACGGCTCTGCTCCAGGGCAGGTCAGGCAGGTCTGTCGGGTGTACACCTACCTGACTGTGGGAGCGAAGTGCTACGCCCAGGTCAGACAGCCTGGGAGGTGAGTCAGGCTCTGGGGTGGGGCGGGGGGAAGGTACTGCCTGCCCTCTGCCTTGGACACGAACCAGCCTCAGGCAGCTCCTGCAAGCCCCAGCCGTCAGGCCTCATTTACTCCCTGCACTGCCTCCCCCCGGCTGCGCCTAAGTCTCTCCGTGCCCAACTTACCTGGAGCACGGCCGGGCTTGTGGCTGCACATGGGCACCTCCATCTGCGGGGGCTGCGGCTGGAGGTTCAGTGCGAAGAAGCTGCAGGAGGCTGCAGGCCTCTGCTGGGGCTGCCCCTGGGTAGGGCAGGTGGGGAGTGGACTGGAGGGTCAGCTGCTCACGCTTGGGACCCTGCAGGGACTCAGAGCCACATGTCACGGAGCTGGGAGCTGAGCCTGTGCCAGCCCCGGTGCCCTGTCTCAGCCTCTGCTGGGGCCTGACACCCCAGAGGCAAGGGCTCCCCTGCAAGGGCTGAGGCCTTTGCCTCACCTTCCAGCCAGCCCTGCTGGGGGGGCTCGGACTTTGGCTCACCCACCCCGGCTGGGCAGAGGCAGGACTGCTACAAAATGACCTGGAGAGCTAGCCTCTCGGCATTTCTGCTGGGAAAGCCCCAGACCCTATGGTGCAGGAGCCCTGTGGCCTGACGTAACACAGTGGGGTCATGGCATCATCCCTGGCTGAGGCACAGGTTGTGAGCGACTGCTCAGCTAGGCATTTGGGGAAGGATTTCCAGAGGGGCTGGACAGCCAGACCCCAAGCCCTCATCACCTGCAGATGTCCTGCTGGAGTACTAGGACACTCTGAGGCCCCTGAGCCAGCTCCCAGTGACATCAGGTAACCACAGTCTCAGGAAGGCTTTATGGCCATTCCCAGCTCTTGCCATGTGATTTAGGCAGTGCAGGTTTCAACCACAGCTCACACTTAATTTGGGAGCAATGCCCACAGCCGCTCTGGCATGTCACAGCCCAGCATAAACATGCTCCCATAAATCAGTTCACCCATGAATCCCTGCCTGGTGGTGCCTGCACATCCTGGCCATGGGGCAGGCAGGAGCAGGTGCCTTGGCTAGCATGTAGCAGGAGGGTACTGGGCACCATCCAGCACTGAGCACTCCTCAGGGCTTTGCCCCTGCACCTGGGGCAGAGGGAGGGCAGAGCACTGGGACCCTGTGGCCGGGACAAGTGGCCATCATGGGGCAGGCCCCGATCACTGGCCAAGCTCCAGGTGCCCACATGCATAATGCAGCCATGTGCTTGATGAGCTGCGTGCTCGGTCCCTGTCTCAGGGCATCAAAGGGCAGCACAGCCCAGTCCTCCTTCTTCGTACCCAGGGAAGAGCCATGCTCTAAGGCAAGGAAGATGAAGGCAGTAGAAAAGGCAGCCTGGTGCCCTGAATGGGGTACAACTACCTTCAAGGGTTGTGGTAAGACAGGACTTAATCCTGCCACATGCCAGCCTTGCTCACCTGGGGGTGAATCATCCCAGTGTCCAACCAGCCACCCCCGGCTCTGCACTGGCAGTTGGCTGGACCTCGGCGCTGTGCAAGGAGCTGGCCACACCAGAAGCAGGCATGCAGGGAGGACTGCATGCCATGCTGGAGTGTCACAAGTTAAATGCTGGGAAAGACTCCTGCATCACTGGGCAAGCAAAGGGCTGAGTGCATGGGACTTGAGGAGCCACCAGGCAATGATAGAACAGGATCATATGAAGGATCATTATGAAGCCAAACACAGCCTACCCAATGACTCTTTGGATGAGCGGCAGTGCTGGGCCAGCTCTCCCTGATGGCAGACCCCCATCTCCCTCACAACGCATTTTCCAAGCTGGACCCAGACGTCTTGGGCCAGGCAGCACCTGGGATGAGGGCTGTTAGGGGACTGCGAGACAAGGGCTCCCAAGCGTGGGGACACTCACCTATGCCATCATGGCAGGTCACAGCTAGCTTAAACCAGGAGCCACCCGAGACAGAGACCCACTGGCAGTGCTAGGTGCCGGCCGGGACTCTAGCATCCATAGCCCCTGCTCTCGCTCCTCTTATCCCTTCCTACTGGAGCTTCCCTACCACGTGCCCATTGTGTTGCTTCTTTGAGGAGCACCAGGCACTCGTGCTACCCACACAGGCAAGAGAAAGGGCACACAGAAACAAATGGCATGTCAAATGCTCCTGCTTACCAGCCCCCTCCGTGCAGCTCTGCTGACCTGACTGCTCCTGTTGAACCAGGGTACTATGTCAGGGTCGCTTCTAAGGACCTTGCATGAGGGGCACATCCAGGGCTGGACAGCTTTCCGTCTGTCTACCTGTAGCTGCGTATGAGGGGTGTCTGTTTTTCTGCAAGGGTAGATTTTGTTACATGGGTGGGCAAGTGCCCATGCCCACAGCTTAAGTGCAGGAAGAGGTGGATGCGCCTTTGCAGTGCTTCTCACAACAGAGGGCAATAATTAGAAGAATCTTGTCGCATCCTATAAATAGCAAAGTACTCACCTGAGAAGGCATCCTTGTCACCGGGGACAGCAGCTACAATATTCTGCCCAAACCTAGTGTGACAGGCTGGCTGGCAGTGACCTGGCCCAGGGGTTTTGAAGGGGTAAAAGATAATTGGAGGACTTGGGATTCCCCTTCTGCACCAATCAGGCCCCAGAGACTCACCCCCTGTGTCCCGATTGGCCCCTTGGGTCACCTGGAGAGGGATAAAAGGGGCAGTCTGGGCTGACTCAGGGGAGAGACCAGTAAGGGACAAGAAGGAAGGAGCTTAGCAGAGCTGAATCAGTGGGGTAGGAGCAGTGCCCCAGAAGAGCCTGAAAGAGCAAGACCTGCAGAGGGCAGCGGGACCCTCAGCAGTGCGGCATGTGGCCGGCAGGAGAGGCTTCCCCATTGGGCTCCAGGATGCCCTGGGAGAGGCTGCAGCCGACAGGAGAGGCTCCCCTACTCCAGCAAGCATCTCAACAGGGACCCGAGAGGTTCCCAGCTCTGCTTCCAGCTCCTCCAATCAGAGGCCAGGCAGCTCAAGGTGAGGCCGAGGCTCCACGAAGGTCAAGACCCCTAGCAGGCTAGAGCAGTGGTGGCTGTGTGGCAGCATTCCTGCCTATCACATGTGGGATCAAGTCCCAGCTGAGCTGGTTTGGGGAGAGTGAGATAACAAGAAGCAAAACTTCTTGCAGTGGAAAGAGGCCATTGTGTTTTCTCCCCCTGCAGGTACCAAGGCCCTATGTTTCCTTGTCATTTTGCATTTTGTGCCTTTTTTAATATTTCACCAACCTGTATCGTTTGTTCTGCTCTTTAAGTTTTATATTTTGTTAACCCTGTTTTTTGTCAATGATTGTAAGTGTCTAACCTTGTTGAATCCTGCCCCCTTGGGGCATTGTAGTGTCCTCTATACCTTCTGATTTTATGCCTGTTATGTTCCCAGTATTAAAAGGTATATGGTTATGTCCCCATTTGTGGTCTGGCTCTGCTCTATAGGGGGAGGAGAATCCCTACACCTCCCACAGTGCTTGTGCACCTGCTTTGATCCCTTCAATTGGAGAGGGGTACCTCTTGGAGTACTGCCTGGGTTACACTAGTAACATGGCCTCAAACCAACAGCTTGCTTTCTTGACCCACCGAATCAATTAAATCTGCAGCTACCCGGGAAGCACCAGGCTGTGATGGATCTATGTTCAGCTGTGGACAAATTGAAATCATGAGCCCTGATTTAACTCCTTCAGCTGCCATGAAAGAGTAGAAATGCCTGGTTGAGGGGAGAGACATCCCCTTCTCCCCCCTGGATGTTTTCCCAGTTCAGGAGGCCTGGCTTTTGGTCTCTGATTATCCTAAAATAAAATGACTCTGTACCTAGGAGCAGGTCTGCTTGGATCCAGTCATAAACTTCATCAGTTCCCTTGCCTGGCACATCTGATTACTGCCCTGAACTCGAGGAGGAAAGTAACTGGCACTCATCACTGTCTTTCTTCCCAGGCTGCAGGAAAAATAGCCTCCTTCCTAGTGTGAGTGTGAGACAGAGACCGGGTGTGTCTGCCATGTGGGTGGGTGTCTGCATGATGAATTATGGTGTGCAAGTGCTGAGGCCCAGAGCCTGGGTCACCTCCTGGAAAAGGCCCATCTTCTCCCCCACGCATTGCAGCTGTGAGTTGAGTCTTTTGGGTGGCCGTGGATGCAAGGCAGAGCCCATCCCGCAGGGAGCAGGGGCAGAATATCAATTACTCCAGCCCTCCTGGCCCCTCTCGCTCTGCCCAGTCTGAGAAAACACTTTGTCAGCATGTATCTTAGCACTACATTTGGGCATTACAGAAAGGAAGCAGAGCTGGACGTGCTCCTCGGCCCATTCCCAGCAGCAACATCCAGGAGCTGATGTGCACTCCCCTTTTGTGCAGTGACTCCCATTCCCATGCCTGTGGGATGTCCTCCTACACTTCGCGTGCCCAAGCAGCACCTTGCTCTGGCTGTGGGATGGTCGGACTTTTGCTCCCTGCCCTGGGTCTGCTTTGAACCTCCTTGCAGGCTGCCCCCTGCCCTGTGTTCAATCAGGACCTCATAGGGCCACTGGTCAAAAGCAGGACCTGGTGGCTGTGGGGTGACTGCACTGGGCCCCCTAGTTGAAGGCAGGCCTGGCTGCAGCAGGACCTTCTCATCCTCCTGGGTGAGGATAGAAACTTGTTTTAGCTGTGCCGTGGCCTCATCTGCCACCCTCAAGCACCTGGCTGTCTCCGCTGGGTCTGATTCTTCGGCTATCTCAACACTGCAGGATGGCAGCACCTTGTTGGCCAGGATGTCCCATGACACCTGCAGAACCTCCTTCTGGCTCAGGGATGAGCTTACTGGCCCCTGGATGCCTGCTGCTCCTTCCCAGGTCTAATTTAGGAATGAACTGGACCCTTGTTTTGAAGGTAGGACCTTCTTCCCCTTCTGGGGGTACCTCCTCTGAGCCCTGGTGGAGGGCAGAACCTGGTTCCAGCTCAGTGATGAGCTTGTTGGATCCCAATTGCCTGCTGCTCCTTCCCCCACCTAACTGGATCTATTTGGACCCCTGGCTGTAGGCAGGATCTCATTCCCTCATTAGGAGGACCTCCTTTGAATCCTGATGGAGGGTAGACCCTGGTTCTCATTTTGGGATATGCTCTGGGATGAGCAAACTGGACCCCTTCTTAAAGGCCCCTTCCTGCCCACAGTGGGATGATCTCATTTGACTCTTACTTCATTTGACCATGGGCTGAGCTCCTTTGCCAGGGCTTGGCTCATTCCTTGCAAATTCCATCTCTCCTGAGATCTTTCAAGCAGGCTCTTCTGCTAGCAGCCCAGGGCAGCAGGTCATGTTAGGTCCCTCAGGAGCTCCCCTTCTAGGGGAGAACCCAAATGATCTCATTTGCACTGTCTGGAGTTTTGTCCACATCCCGCATTCAAGTGCCAAATCATCCATCAGGCTTGAAGCTGGGAGATGCTCTGTTTTTTTTCCAGCTCCAGCTGCTCAACAGAAGATGGATTCCCTGTGAATGTGATATACTGAACTTTCCTGAATATTCCCTGTGAGCTCCTGGATCTTGCCTATGAATACTGATGAATGGCAACTGTTTCCTGGTAATTTTGGTGACCTGAAATGAATACTAAGAGTTCCTGGCTAGTCTCATATAATCTCTTGCAATCTGTGGTTTTACTGAAGAATGCTAAGTGTTCCCAGGGATTTCCAGCCACGCTTCTTGAATAAGGGATGTAGGTGGGTATTTCGTGGCTATATGCACCTTAGCCTTGGATGCTAATGGGTCTCAGGTGTTCCTGACCAATCTCAAAAAATATCCAGCAGTGCCAAAGAGCACTGACAGTCCTCTTTATTTTTGAGGAATGCTGAGAAATACCCGGGAATGGAAGACAAATGACAGACTGGAAAGAAGCGTTAACAGATCCTTGCCTGTTCTTCCTGATGGTTTCTGGCTGTTCCTTATCTTTCCTTGATAACTGTCTGTTGCTGGCTATTCCAACTCAATGCTAGTGGTACCTGATGAAATGTCAGGTGACAGTTATATAGCACACCCAATTAATTAACAAACATTGTCTTTGCAACTAAAAGCAAAATCATAGAAACCTCACAACCTTCCGCTGGTTCTCTACCCAGCGACACGTGCGGTGTCTCTTATTGCTTCCATCCAATTCCTACCTCAGCAATATACATGAATATGGGGGCTCACCTGTTTCTAATGACCCAGTTTATGAATAACTTCTAACTACGTATTTAAAACAGAACTGCAGTGAAAATTACTCATGCTAACTCATGGGAGTTTGTAGGACTGGGTCACCAAAAATGAAGTCCTTGTGGAAAGAGAGAGAGAGAGAGAGAGAACGAGTGAGCAAGCAAGCAGCACCATTATTACTGTATTAAGAAACAGGCACAGGAATATCAAATGATGTTGAAGTTCACATGAATATAATTCACATTATGTGAAATCTAGTTAGTGGAAATTACCCACTGCATATTGTTATGTATATTGTATAATATACCTCTTATATTATATAGCTATACTTCTAATGTATACATTGTCATATGTGCTCTTGTTAATACCAATTTTGATAGCTGCCCATACCTGTAATATATAATAGCTATCTATATACTGTAATAAGCACTAATTACCTCATCTAATATATAATAGTTACGATGTATAATTATAAGTGCTGTTGTTTCCCTTTAGGTCAGTGATTCTCAACCAGGGTGCTCAGGCGCACTGGGGTGCTGTCAGATCCTCTGAAGGGTGGCACAAGATGCGGTGTAAGCAGATAAGCTTAGTAAATAAGTGCAGGCCTAGGCTTGTTTCTGCCTGGACAATCCTTTGCCTGCTCCCCCTGCAAGGAGGTGAACTATGTAATATGGTATATAAATTTTTTTTTTTTTTAAATTGGGTGCCACTCGATTTGCAAAAGTTACAGATGGGTGGGTGTCTTAGGTCTAATTAGGGGTATCTTGAGGCCAAAAAAGGTTGAGAACCACTGCTTTAAATATTCATTTCATTTCATTGCATCTTCTATGTAGCATACTGAATTGCATTTAATTTTGACTGACTTTATCTGAGCCTGCCTGCGTATATATAATCTTTACACATGTGTACAATAAGTAATATGAAAAAACAATCCGAGAAAGCTAGCTACCCAGAACTTGACTAAAAATGACTACAAGGCAGTATCCTGAAAGATTTAAAAGAAGATGAAGAAAAAATATAGACAAGATAAAAAGCTCATATTGTCAGCAAACAAGGAGAAAATGTTTCAGTTATAGAACTAGACAGAAAGTGATATAGGAAATAGACACACTCCATATACATGTATTAAGTGCAACTTTCTCTCCCTCTCTCTCTCTTTCTCTCTCTCTTTTTAGATAAAAAACCTCTTCATGAAATAAAACCCCAAAGTAAGTTATTTTTTTTCTCTTGTAAATATAATCTCTCATCTTTGCTGACATTGTTTTACTTCTTTAAGAGCTAAATAGAACTGAAGGTTATATGAAAGGCATGTGGACCTATATGAAGCATTTTTCTCCTGACTTAGTAATGATAGGGCGCATCTACATGTGCCCCGACTGCACAGTTGGTACTGCTAAAGCAGGTACTAAGCGACTCCGCAGTCCCTACTGGGACTGCGCGGTCCCGGCAGGGCACGGGTCTTTTTCGACCCTACTGCACAGTAGCGGCAGCATCACGGTTAGTGCCCACTGAAGCTACGTTGCCGTAGCGTCTTGTGTAGATGTGCCCATAGGGCTTACAAATTTTAAAATGACTATTCCTGTGAATCAAATGGTAGGCTTTTCTGCATGTTTCATTATTTTGGAATTGATTTCTTAATCTTAGCTATGGTCAAAACAGCGGACATGTGAGTGAGGACTTCTTGACTGTTTGGAAGTCCTAACATAATATATTTTCTGAGGCTTACATATAGCAGACTCTAGGTGTCAGAATAAATGATAATTTTTATGGGGATTCACAAAAGAAAGTTCAGTAAAAACAACTTAACAGACTGAGCTTTGCTAAGACACACATGTTATGAAAGAATCATTTGGGTTCACAACCAGCATCACCAACCGTCACCTGTTATAGTCATAAAGGCTGGAGGTCTCGTGCACAAATTGTTGCAAAAATATAATGTAATAATACCGAGAAGAAACATGCAGTTATCCTCATGGATATCTGGAGCTCTTAACTGGCTGAAAGCACCTAGCCTTCAGCTTTTCCATTTGTAATGTACTGGAGTTGTGTAGGTGTCCGTCCTAAAATTAAGCCCGTGACTGCCTAGTGACATTGCATAAGAGGTTTTCCCTGCACTTTTTCCAACTGTGAAATATTTCTTGGGTTAATCAAAGCCGATAGAAGAGAAATCTAAGCTTGTTATGGTTAGCTTGCATTTTTCGACCCTTGTAATTTTATCTAATCTTTGTTTTAGTGGGATTATACCCCTACACTGTGGGTCTGTGCTGTAATTTTTGTGTCAAAGTGTATTACGCTACAGTTTTATTTGTGCATTCCCCACTTAATTATGGGATCCTAACAACACATCAGTCAAACCGCTTTCATTTCTGGTTCACTGAAAATATAACCTTAATGGAATCAATTTTTGTACACAGGGTTCCTAGGAGAATTAAACTGTGTTTTTTTAAGATGTGAGGTTAGAAGTATGTTATAAATAGAGTTTGGCGCTGTTCAGTGAAACAGGGCCTGAGTTTACGACTACATGAATCATCATTGATGCAAAATCAAAGTCAATTATGAAGATAATTGAGAAACAACTCGTTTTGCTAAAAAAGCCTTGTACATGATTTTCTGGCTTTGAGTTGCATTTCCTATCCGTTAGGACTTCCACATCCTTTAGGAAGGGTGTGCAGAGAAAAAAAGGTCCAGTAGCTGGAGGGTATGAACAGAGAGAGAAGTGGGAGCAGGGAGGAAGCTAGAGAAATCTTTGATATCTCCTAGCAAACTGTAATAGCAAACTGGTGGCAATGTAGGCCCCGAATCGCTCATGGAAAGCACTTATTGTAAATTAGATAATTTAATCAATTACGTTTCCTAATGTACTAAACCAAATGTTTCATTTTCTGCTTCTGCACATCTTAAATTATCTTCAGGTGCTTTATGAAACTTAATCATAGTTAATAGAAACTTCATTACCATCAGATGTGCTTTCAATAAATGTTGTGTAACAATGTCAGGAGGTGGAGTGAAATATAGGCTACAATTACCACAAACATGTACCTCGTAACAAAAAGTATAAAAACTTACTGCTGTAAGAGAGATGCTGTCTCCTTGGTTGGGTTGGGAGGATGCAGACCATTAAATAGTAATTGGTTGACTGCAACTTTTTTTCCCTTGACTCCCTTGGGGGGGGGGGAGAAAATATAACCGCAGCAGCAACATTGCCATGGTTCCTTTTTCTTGAATTTTTCTTATCCCAAGGGAAGGAAATCCTCCCTAAGAGGCTACAGGGGAGAAGAGATGAAAGTGTCTTGAAATAACAATGCCCCAAACACAGATGGAAACTGCTGCTTAGAAGCATTGCCTTTCCAAAGACCCAAATTCAGACAAGTACCATTTTGGCTCCTTTTGACAATGATGCTTTGTAATGATTTATAGTTGGCTATTGCAAGTAATCCTTGCCTCTTAACTGTTAAGAATCACTTCTGCTGTTGCATTTTCCCTTCTTAAGGAATAGTTGCGGTGCACTCATATTATCTTTTAAAATAATAGCAATAAACATGGTACCAAAAATAAGTTTTGCATGAACAAAACTGGTTTGGTTTATTTTGGCTTGTTGTAATGAGAACCCCTGGTTCAGGTAAAGTCACAATGGGATCTGACATGTGATCAACAGACATGCTTCCTGCCACGCCACATGCACATGGCAAGAGGCATGATTGTGGGACTGAGCATCAGAGCCCATCATACATTACTGCCAGAGTAGGGGGAGCCTAGGATCATGAGGCCCCCAGACTCACAGGAGCATCTGGTCACACGTTCAATTAATGGTGTGATAGGAACCAGCCACAAAGTTATTACATATTTTTTATGGAATAATATTGTGGCTTACTCCTTGTTTTATGATGCCATTAACTGCTTTAACATGGAGTTGTGTTACAATGTGTGGCAGGGGTCTAGGCTTTAATTATTCTTATTTGCATCCATAATATGTACATAGCAGTCTTGGGCTAATATATGGAAACCCAGAATTGAAACTGGCCGACCCTTCCTTGTGCAAATCAGAGTATCAGTTACTTATATTATCAAACTATATTTCTTTTAAGATTTTAGAAACAGAAATAACTATTCATTACACAATTAAGGAATTTGCTCAGTGGATTTATCCCAAGAGTTTTTAAAAGGTGACATGCAATATTTTAAAAAGCTGAGATTTACATATCCCCTTCTGACAATGAGGGCTAAGTTATTACCTGTGTGATTGTGGCAGAAGCATATTTGTGCAGATAGGTCAGATTCTGACCTCAAATATATGTGACTGCCCATTTCAAATGGGGAGGGGCAGGAACGCAATTAAGATTTTCCACAATTTTTATACTGAAAGTATGAATAAAAGAAGTGCTTCCAAGAAACTAAACATTCAAAACAATCACCGACTCACACCAGTCCTGAAAAGACATGGGAACCTGATGCAGTTGTTGACTGATTTGCCTTATCCCTGAACTATGCACCACCTTTCTGGAGTTCTACAGGTAAATAACACGCTACTTACTCCTGGTTCACTCAGTGCAGTCATTGCCCACAAAATTAATTCAGGAATGGAGTTGGAGTTAATTACCTAAGAATAAAATTGGTCTTTTTGGGAGGTAAGTGACAAAAAAAATGTGCATGTAGTTGATTCATGCTCCCTTGTGTTCCTGGGTTTTGCATGAAACAGATTGAATGCCAGTTTTGTGGCTAAGGCAGTGGACTGGGGACTCAAGAGAGTTCAGTACATCCTGTTCAGACGGTTAACTGTCTAAAACAGTTTACAAATGTCCAGTTTTGGGGTCTCCAGCAGAAAGGAAGCACTGTTCCCTCATGATATTCCCAACCACTTTTGACAGGCCACAAGACTGACATAATTATGTTTGCCTAGAAGAAAAAATCAGTAGGAATGAGAGGCTCCAACATCATCAGGGTACCATATGGGATCATTATAAACCTGTTTTTAAACACACGTGACTTGGGATAGACTTTGCTCAAGATAAAGAACAAACAAAAAATATAGAGCCAGACATTTGACTTTTTAAAAATCAGACCATTGTGCAGCATCAAACCTGTGGCAAAGCCACAAGTCTCTGACTAAGAGTAACTGTTATTTTATTTTCAAAATGTAAAATCTTTTAAGAAATATCGTGACCTTGCGAACAAATACAGTCAGTCTTGTTTTCCATCATTTCATATTCTTTTCTTCTCCTGCTCTGAAACATTTCTAGAGATGATCTCTTCCTAGTCATTGAGAAATGTCTCAGCCCACATCAGTGATTTATCACTCAGGGAGGAATTTGAGAAAAGCTGCTAATTATATGGGGCTGCATTCACAACGAATACTCCCCCCTCTCCCCAGACCTATGCTGTTTTTGTATATTTTTCAACTCCAGGCCTTCAAAAACATTTTTTCGTCCTTTGACACCACTTTTCCTCCCCCTTGAACATAAATACAAACATGCACGCATAAAACTCTTTACTTATAAATGTGAAAACCATAAACATTTCATACACCTACCTTTTATTATTTTTATCGAATTTGCTAAAATTTTAAATAAATTACAACGTACATCAGGGAAAGAATTTGTGCGAGTTGTGTCTTTTCTTGGACAGTTGGTTGAGACAGACATAGGCAAGTTTTCATGTATCACAGTACCCTTCTGCAGGCCCCGGGGGAAAGCAGACAGAGCTAAGCAGCAGATGGACCAAAAGCTTGCGTAAAAAACAAGATGGGTCAAGCTTTTGGCCCACCTGCTGCTTAGGTCTGCTGTCTCTTTTTCCCCGCCCAGAGACCCAAAGAAGAGTACTAAATACTGAAAAGATTGCCTATGTCTATCCCAACCACGCAGTTAGTCCAATAAAAAAAGATATTGGTCACCCACAAGAATTCCTGCTTCTTGCATATTTTCTGCACCATCGTGACAACTTCAATGCAACCCTACACCAAGGTGCACTGTGACATTTTGAAAATTGAAACATTTCAGTCAGATGTTTCTGGCTGAAAAATGGCAACCCCCCTCAAAAAACCCCAAACCCTACCCTAACCCATCCTCAAAGGGATGCATAATTGAATCACTGTCCCCCGAATCAGCTGAATCCAAATCCGAAGCGAATGCTAGCTGCTTCACAGAGGCAGCTACTGGCTGTCTGTACCAGGCTGAATTCTGCTTTTTGATGTGTGCTGTTACTCTGTTTTGCAATTTACTTTTTTCACTCTGCAGTCCCTCAAATACTTTGGGTTGAATTCCCTTTTCATTCTTAATTTCAGCATTCTTTGTTTAAAATAAAGACACCTTTTTCTAAAGATGGTTCTACACACTTTGTAATCTAAGAACCACACTGAGACACAGTAGAAGATATACAGCATGACCATATAACTACTTCTTTCTTTAAACTAGTGCATGGCACATAAGCAGATTATAATGTGTACATTAAAGCATATTACTAAGGATGCTCTAGGAGTGTAGTCAGCTGTAACAACTGTATCAGCATCAGAGGATACTGACGGAAGCTCTTTCAATGCAGCTGTTATCCCATATGATTTTGCAGTGTGATACAAGTTCAGCAAATCCCCTGCAGTTTGAACCCTGTTGTATTCAGAAGCAAAGTTAGGGCAAAGCTACTAACAGGTGACTGCAGGATTGTGCAGATGTCACAGTAACATTGCAACTTCAGATGTGTGCTCCTGAGCTGCAGCTCCCTCTCCTTTTGTGAAGTGGTTAAAAGATGTTTTGTCCATATGCTAAGCATCCTTGCCAATGAATCTGCTTTCATAGTACATGGTCCCAAATCCCACAAGATCTTATACACCAGGATTGGGCAATCTCTCACAAAGTGCTGAGAGTCCCAGTTTCGATTATGGAATTAGCTTTGGCAGATTTTGACTACCAAAGTTTCAAAACTTCAGAAACTTGATTATAGGCAGAATCCCAGGAGTGAGCATGGCTTGGAGTGTGTTACATGCCCAACTGAAAATATTTTTCTCTTAATGGCAATGAATGCTTGCAGAAATCCTAAATAATGCCTGGGATTGCATCAGCTTCCTGCAAGCCTACAGAACTCTGAAGGCTGATTCCTTCTGCTCCACAGCATGTTTGAAAAGGCGAGGATCACCCATGTCACCGTAAAATACATAGAAGAGGATGAAATAAGGGATGGAAGGGAAATTTTCGCTAAGCTTGTCTCAGAGCTCTTCACCTACCTTTCAGTCATGATTTGCTTCTTCCAGGACGGGTTGTAGAAACCTGGAAACAAGACAGAGATTAGATGCAACCTGGCCCTTTACAGAACCTTCCCCGGGGGTTGCTGGTCTGGTGCCTCCCCTCAAAGGGATGCATTATATTACATTACTGTATCAAAGTCAGCACCCCAAAGCTGAATTGGGGGCTGACGTATATCATGCCCCCACTATTTACACACACACACACACACACACACACACATGCACTGACTTGTGGAATATGCAGATATGGAGGATGCTAAGCCAGGTAAGATCTCAGCTCTGATTTCATGGTCTCTAGCATAAAGAATGGCCAATGCTAAAACTTAACTGCAGTGCCAGCCATTTCCTTAAAGTAGCTAATTTATAAATTGTTCTCAGTGCTTTTTCCATTAGTTAGCTAATAAAAATGGTTCATGAACCAGGACAACTGAAGTAAAATTCACGCATAAGGAGCACCCTCTGTGGCCTTGCTGTTTTGTTGTTGTTTTTTTAATATATTGCCTGGAAATCTCAGCATATTCCTCATGGGAAATCTTAAGTCCTAGGCCCCAAATGATGCAACTTAATATTCTTTTATCCTCCCAGGTATATCAAGATGCTTATTATTTCTCATTCTTGTGTTGGGGGAGGGAGTCAAGGGATCTGCGTGTGTTTGTCACTAATTATTTGCTGTCTACCTCCTTTCCTTTCAGATATCGAGAATGCCAGCGATATTGCCTTGTACTCGGGTCTGGGAGCCGCAGTCATTGCTGTAGCTGTGCTGGTAGTGGGCGTTACACTCTATAGACGGAGCCAGAGCGAGTATGGTGTGGATGTGATTGACTCATCTGCACTGACAGGAGGCTTCCAGACATTTAATTTTAAAACAGTCCGGCAAGGTTAGTGTTAGGTTTTCATCTTCCTCCCTTAGAGCATCTATGGAGACGGAGACTGCAAGCAGCATTCAGAGAGCGGCAGCAGGCTTGTGCAGCTTGATACTAAAGGGGACTCATGCAAATGGGATGCATGTGGTCTTTTGCTGGTCTCTGCCACGGTCTTGCTGTGGGAACACAAGTTGAGCCACTAATTTCATATGGTCCTAACTTATCCCACTGTATATGCTATCGAATCATTGAATACCTTATAGATTTTCTGATGGCATATTCTAGTAGGCATGCATAAATAGTCTTTTGTACGTTCTGTTCAGTAAAGCTAAGCAGGTGACAAATACATCCTGGAATAATATTTGTTTGGATAAAAAGTGGGATTTTGAATTCAGGTGGTGATTGATTTAAAACAGTGCATTTTATTTATCTGATTTCCATTATTTTAAACTAGATGGTAGCCTTATTGTAGGTGGGTTGGTGTGTTGGTGGGCTGTGAAAGCAGCCTTGTATTTTTTCCTTCCTTTAGGGAAGTGAAATATGTTACAGAGTTTTTGCGGGGGGGATTGTTTGTTTTGTTTTTTTTTTAACATAGTTTTCTTTCCAAGGGACTTATTCTTTACCAGGTGCTAATTATAGCAAGAAATTGGGGAGGGGAAAGGGAGTGGAAATGAATGCCTTCATTTGAAGATTCAAACCTGTTTTGATGAGTGGAACATAATTTTAATGATGTCATTTTCATATTATTTGAGATTAACTTCTTATTTAATTTGGAATTCAATGTGCTGTTTAAATCCTGCTTTGGGATTTGGGGCTTTTTTAATGGTACATAAACAATGATCCAGGGCAAAGTCTAGAGATGCACAGATCATTTCTCGTTAGTCTTATTAGTGAAGTTTCAGTCACTTTTTTTAGGATTTATGTAACTTACGTAATTATAGGATTTTAGAATTCATAATTGTAAGAATTCATACTACTCGTACTTCACATCTGGTTCTTACCCTCACCCTCATTGCTTATGGATGCATCTCTACTTAAAATTTGATGCACAAGCTTGTGTTTTGCTGCATTTGGGCCAGTGGCACTTTGATGCGAAGTTCACCAAAACCAGTGGGAACCTCTGTATTGACTTTCGTACCTTTGGGATCTGGTTTCCAAATTCTGCCTTGTGGTATTTTCAGACAAAGTAAAGCTCTTCAGAACTCTCCATAGCAATGAAGGAGATGAAAGCACTCCAATAACATGGGGAGGAGTATGATATAAAACCGAGAAAGATGTTTAGGGATTGGAGACTCCCTCCCACAAAAAAATTCTGAAACCTGCAAAACCTGAAAATGCCTGGATTGTTCTTCCCTTCATCATGTCTTTTATGAAATATACCCTTTTCTGATGTGATTTAGTAGCACAAACTTTGACATTAAGAGCATAGGAAAGTAGGGCTGGAAAGGACCTCATCTAATCTAGCCCCCAGCTCAAGACAGGATTATCTGTGACTGAACCATTCAAGCCAAGCGTCTGTCTAACCTACTCTTCAAAATTTCCAAGGATGGAGACTCCACGACTTCTCTACTTAGTCTGTTCCAATGCTTGACCACCCTCAAAGTCAGAAATTTTGTCCTAATCTCCAACCTAAATTTCCCCTGCTGAAGCTTGAGTCCATTGATTCTAGTCCTGTCCCCTACAGCCATAGAACACATCTCCATCTTCTTTGAAATTACCCTTAATGTACATGAGGGCTGTTCTCAATTCCCCACTCAGTCTTCTCTTCTCCAGAATAAATTATTCTAGCTCCTTGAGGCTTTCCTCATAGGTCCTGCTTCCCAGGCTCCTAATCATTTTTGTCCCTCTGCACTGGACTCTCTTTAATCTATTCATAGGTATCCACATTCTTCTTGAAGTGTGGGGCCCAAAAGTGGACACAGTGCTCCAGGTGAGGCCTCACCAGTGCTAAATAGAACAGAAGAATCACTTCCCTGAGTTTGCAAGTGGCACTCCTGTTAATACAACCCAGCATGCCATTCCCTTTTTTTTTCTTTGGCAAAAAAGAGCACACCATTGGCTATTTATGGTGTACTGTAACATCCCTGTCCTTGTCTGCAGCACTGCAACCTAGCCAATCATTCCCCAGTCTGTACATGCACATGCAATTATTCCACCCCAAGTGCAGGACTTCGCACTTGTCTTTGTTGAATCTCATCTGATAGATTGTGGACCATTTTTCCAGTCTATCCAAGTCACAGTGGATCCTAGCCCTACCCTCCAGAGCCTCGGCAACTCCACCCAACATGATGTCATGCGCAAATTGGCTATAGATGCACTTCATCTCATTGTCTAAACCACTGATGATGATATGAAATAATACTGAACCCAGCACAGACCCTGGGAGGACTGAAAATCCTCAGAGAATTGTCAGATTCTAGTGCCCTGACCCAGCACTCTTGCATCATTCAGTTAGTGCAAAGAAACTGGAACATGATATTGTTTTGCTCAGAAAAATTACTCATCAGGCCAGTACGCTCAGTCCCCAAACAGCATGCAGCAGAGGTTGACGATGGAGTGCAGCTCTTCCCTGCTACTTTACAGTTAAATGAACAGTCCGTGAGCAACCCTTCAGCTGCTTTAGCTTCTGTTGAGGCAGTCACAAGTCAGCTCAGAAAAGCATTTCAGCCCAGCTATGTCAGGGGAGAAGATGAGCCATAATATTCACAATTGTGTTTCTGCAACAAGTAGTTTCATCTGATTTCCCCAAATCTGAAAGCTTCTGGTATAAAATAGTCTCTTTTCAGAATCCATTTACCACTTTGAAGGATAGGCAAGCATTCTCCAAGGACTAGGATATGCTACTATAGCATACTGAAAGCTAGCAGTAGAATGATTTTAAATAAAATTATATACATGCATAAAGATATGCGATATTTGTTAACGTCAATGAGGAATAGGACAACTTAGTGAATTGTCTACTTCCCTTGGATAGGAAAGAGTTGAGGTCATTGGGAATTCTTCTCTTATTCCCAGTTTAGCTGACAAGGACGTAGACGGATCAGTCACTTGGAAACAAACATCTAGATGCGACCTGATTCTTCCATACCATTTAAGCTAGTCAATGGACAAGAAGCATGTTTGCTATGGTTTTATACTGGCAACAAAGCCATCAAAAATACTTTTTAAATGGGTCTTTGAAATGGCCCTTAAAAAAATTGATGGCCACAAAACAAATCTTACTTAGTTTCATCTCATGGGTAATAATACAAAATGCAGTATCTTGCTAGAAAAATGCAAATGCAGTATGGCAGTTGTTATCCACAATGAGTATGGAGCCAACATGTCTAAAGCCTTGTTTTTCTTTGGTGTTGGGAAATACTTAGCAGATGCTAGAACTGCAGCAGATCATTTGTTGGAAACTCTGCAGAAGATTTGACAAGAACAATATAAAAAGCTCCAATATTTTGTGTGAAATGGGTTTCCTGAGTGGTTCACATTCTGTACTGTGTAAAAAAAAAAGTCAGTTTTAATGTTGCTAACCCAACTTAAAACACCTGAAATGGGCCTAATTTTCAAAGATTCAAATGAGCTCTGCCATTTCTGAAAACCAGACCTCTGCTACATTTTCAGTTGGGAATCAAGAATCGAAAGATGATCTTAAAACTTTAGAGCTTATATTAAGTCATTTCCCCCTTTCACAGGGTAGTCTTTGAGCCAAAAAATGTCTGAGAATTAGATTTGAAGCCAATTTTTACTACGTAAGTGTTGTCCCACTTTTCTGTTCAACCTAGTTTCCTTTAAACCTTCATCCATCTGTTCCCATAGGCTCACTGAAAAGGTTTCGAGGAAGAAGCTTGCTTTTCTACCCGGTGAGGTTGCATTTATATATATATATTACCTCCCCCTCACACTTCTTGGCTACACATGCTTTGGAATTGCCTGGAGCATAAAAAACACTGTGATACTGCATTGTTTCATCTCCTTTGGAACATTACCCTATGAGAGTCTCATTTTTGAGAGCATTAGAAAGGGAAACAAGAAGCCGGATGGGAGATAGCATTGAGGTCAGGAGGAGGATGCCAGGGTGAAGAATTCATGCTGATTTCACTCGGAAGAATCATCAAAACAACACAGACAAAACCTCACGTCTAAGCCTTTTTGGAATGCTACATTACATAGCGTCCCTGAGGATGGCTTTGTTTTAAAGTTTTAACTGGCTTGTGGGGTTTTTTTCAAGCTGACAGAAGTGAGATGGAAGGAGCAGATGATGCACTTGGCTTGCATAAATAAATAAGGATGATTCAGCACTAAGGCACACTATCTAAGTGGACTTTGCACCAGCAGGGCTCTGGGTACCTATAGAGAACCGCAGTGACTTCACTGATGTTCCTTGTTTGCTTGAAAGGACTGAGATCTGCCTTTATGGATCAGGGACAAAATCATAGTATTTAGGTTACAAAATCATAGCATTCATTTAAACAGTGCTAAAACTTTGGGGAAGCACAGACAAGCTCTTCAATACTGTGAATATCTAGTACAACTCCTGTCAACTGAGGATGACGGAGCACTTCATTAATTAAACATCACAACATTCCCCGTTGTTTAGGGAAGTACCATCTCTGTTGTACTGACAAGGAAACTGAAGTACAGGCAGACAGGTGATGAGTGGGATTTTGAAAGGCATCTCCGCTTGATTTAAGAGCTCAAATTCGCTTCTGTGGGATTAGCGCTTCTGAAAATGCCAGTTGAAGTGACTTGTCCCAGATCATGCAGCACTTTTGTTGCAAACCCAGGAGTCCAGGCTAGGTGTCCCGATTCCCAGTCACCCACCTTAGCCACTGAGCTGCCCCCCAAATTGGAAAATACTGTGTGAAATGAAAATGTGACTGAGTGGAGTGGCTGTGGAAGGGTACCTCGCTTCCCTGTACTCGCCCAGTTGCTGGAATTCAATCCTAGCATCTCTAGACATGTTAGTTGGAAAGCCTGTGCACAGAAGAGTTTCCCTTTCATGTAAAATGTAACTGAGTGCTCAATCAATTCCCTTTCATCAGGTAACTCCCTCCTTCTGAACTCATCCATGCAGCCTGACCTGACAGTGAGCAGAACATACAGCGGACCCATCTGCCTGCAAGACCCCATGGACAAGGAGCTCATGACAGAATCATCGCTCTTTAACCCCTTGTCAGACATCAAGGTCAAAGTTCAGAGTTCATTCATGGTTTCTTTGGGGGTGACAGACCGGGCTGAATATCATGGAAAGGCACATTCTGGGACATTTCCTCATGGGAACAACAGAAGCTTCAGTACAATACACGCCAGGAACAAAACCACTTATATTCAGAACCTTTCCTCTTTTTCCACGAGAAGCGAGCTGAGAACCACTGGGATTTTTGGCCATCTGGGGGGCCGGTTAGTGATGCCAAACACAGGTGAGTTGATCCCTCCTGCTCACGTGCTTTAAAAATCGTTTTATGATATGAAAAAGAAAGCTCTGTTCTTGGGTGCTCTCAAAATTATAGGCATATTATTCATAGATTATTGCTATTAGCAAATGCTTTGGTTTGGTAAAATTACAGCCAGGGTCAAGTTCAGAGGAGGGTGCGAGTTCCTTGTTAGGAAGTAGGCATTATGTCTGGCTGAGCTGTTAAACCTACACCTTTCCACGGCCTCCTTAGCATCAAAGTCACACCCCTTTAGACTTCTTTTCACTCAGTCCCTGCTCAATTAGTGGGGCGTCTGGCAAGAAGCTTATTACTAGATCAAGATCCCCAGCCCTGGTGGACAAAATGAAAGAGGACACTAATGATGTTAAAGACTGAAGCAATGCATTCTGTCAGAATTCAGGATGATTTTGCAAGAAATCTATGGTGTATAAAAGTGTGAGACTATTGGGAGGTTAGGGCTGTGTATCTGTTAGTATAATTAGTCTGCTTTTGTTTCTTTTTTTATTTCCTGACTTTCTTTTTCTTTTAGCTTAAATCTTTTTTCAAAGGATTCCCATAGCATGTCACTTCAGAGTTATCTGATAACTCAGGATTAACCTGAACATAGAAACTTTACTTACAACGTAGATATTAAATACACATCGCTAAGAGGTAAAGTCTGTTACGAAATGGTATCCGTGTCAGAACTGGCCTGATACCAGTATCACCTGCTGATTCAAGCATCAGTTTGGGTTCTGGTGATTCTTACTTCTAATTTGGCATTAGACAAGACTTCTGCTTCACTTGACAGTTGTGCTTAGTGCAGCCAGACTTGTTCCCTACGGTTTGAGTACGGTGCTCCAAAGCATTGCACAGCCTTCCCCTTCATATGCCATACGTGCAGCACTGAAAATATAGCCTACATTTAGAACAAATGAATAGCAATATATCATTGGAAGAGATGAAACTGAGTCAGAACAATGCCCAACGCACAGGATGCATTCATGTCTTCCTGAAAGATTTTTATGTTCAAAATTTAATATTGTAAACTCAGGGGTGCCAAATCAGCATTGCAAAGTTCACTATTGAAAGCTAGCTCAACGAAGATTTACAAATGACAGGATTTATAACGTACACTGATATTTAGACGAAGAAAATTGAGGGCAGCGAAAAAGAGAACACACACGATGATGTGGTTGGCAGTAATGAGTTTCCACATCAGCTTTCTGGGATCTGGGAAAGCTCAGTTGAAGGGTTAAGAAAGGCATGCATACTTTGAAATGTATCTTCTATGCAAAAACTATTAAATGGAGAAGAACTAAAAACAGGTTGCTCTGTTTTTATATCAAACAAAAGGCTGCCGGGTAGCAGTTTCCCCCTCTCCCAATCAAAGCTATTTGCGGGAGTGACATGTCAAAAACGGGAAAATACTTCTAGGCCCTTGAGCTTCAAGCTGTCTCCTTTTCCCCCCACTCCATAAAACAGAGCTCTCTTGACGGCAGAGATTCAGCTACATTCAGTCACAACGTTCTCTTACGCTCTTTCTTGTGTGTTGAAAAAACACTAATAGATCATTGATTGAGGCAAAGCTAAGATAGTTTGGGGATGTCTCTGAGCTCTGTAACCTCTGAGCTTGAAGTATGAGTGATGGTTGACTTGAAACACGCATTGCCTAAGTGCTGTTGTTGGGGGGCACACAGAGCAATGCAGTTCTGGTCCTTATTCCTCCTGTCCTACGTGAAGTGGGTGTTTCTTTTTTTTACCAAAGCTCCCTGTTATCCAGTAGCATTAATCCTGCAAAGAAGGAGATGTTTTAAACATCCAAGGTTTATAACTGAAGTAAGATGTGAATATGGGATGACTAAACTGCTGTGTTTTTCTAAATCAGTATGCAAGCCAGGTGAATACTTAGAAGGACATTGCAAAGCCACAGGTGGTACCTAGTAACATTGCCTTTCACTGCAAATTAGTTGCCTAACTGCACTTTGTGCATGGGAAAAATCCACCCGTTTAGCCATCTTGGGTTTTATCAATACCACTACAGTATGAACCTATCCTTTCTGCCTGCAAGCAAAATGGTTGCACTGAAGTCAGCCATAAATATCGAAAGTGTTTGTCTACAGCAATAAAGCGAGAGCACTAGATAGGTGACTGATAATCACAAACAAGACACCTAACCAATGTAGTGGTGGTGTCTGTGCCCCTAACATTCATATTAAGGTCATAGTTAATAACAGATCTCATTGCCAGGAGGTACAGAGCAGAATTTCTTAGTGTGTCTCACTCTTAGCACAAGTGCAAGAAACTAATGATAACCAGAATCTTACTGAATAATGTTCATAAATTTAAAGCACAAATAACTTGTTTTGTAATGAGTCTCGGACTGCACGACTGTACAGCAGCTCTTGCTGACAAGGGTGCAGTTCAGGCTGCCTCCGTAATGGAATTAAAAGGATGCCTTCTCTCAGTTGAAATTATAATAATCAAATTGAATGCTTTTGTACTCCAGCATTGATTCTCCTGATGAAAGAGAGGGTGAGACATTATTTGAGGGGGAGGAAGACACCCTGAGGTTTTATTTTTGCAAAGGCTTTATTTTTTTTTTCCTCCTGCATACCCAGTTCATTTCTTATCATAAACAAGAAGATACATTAAAGAGAAGAACTGTGCTCTGTGGGCTGTTATCTGGGAGCTGATGTAAAAGATTTACTTCAAAGCAATTGCTACAGAGGAGAGAGAGATCCGGCACCCCTCATGAACTGTAGGGCTGGGCTGAGCCTCCTTAACTCTGCTGTGTACTACACCTAGGAAAGGACTACTGAGATTTTACATTTGCATTCATACTTTTGAAGCTTAGCAGTTTTATCCTCTCTGACCACACAGAAAATTGTTTTTAAGGCCTGACACCAATGACAGAATTATCTTCCTTAGGGGATAAGATGTCTCTGAGGATTGTTAATGGGACACATGAGTTTTTTTGCCTATCCATGGCTGGGGTTACAGTCTGACCTAGACCAGTAGCAACTGAAAGCTGTTAGATTCTGATGGCTGTAAAAGTAGTTATTCAATGTATCCCTTAGAAAAAGGGCCGAGGCAACCATCACAGTTAGATCTTAATCTGACAATGTGCAGTACAAATAAATAAGCAAAATATTTTAATCAAATGGGGGTTCTTAATCTGATTCACTTAAGGCCCCACATTTTATTCCCATTTTAATAGGAACTTTCTGCTAGGATGCTAGAGAGTTTCCGGAGGCTGTCATTCAGAGGCAATTTTTCAAGGTTTTCTTGAAGCCCAAAATATTTCCAGAATCCTTGTGTTTGGAAAGTACAGCAATAACCACTATATTTATTCCATCTTAGGAGTCAGTTTGCTGATACCACATGGTGCTATCCCTGAAGAGAGTTCATGGGAAATTTATCTTACCATTGGTCAAGGGGAATCCAGGTAAGAACAACATGGCAGTTCTTTCTTAGAACTGGACTATCATAGAAAATTAGGGTTGAAAAGGACCTCAGGAGGTCATCTAGTCCAACACCTTGCTCAAAGCAGAACCATCCCCAACTAGATCATCCCAGGCAAGGCTTTGCCTTGCCAGGCCTTAAAAACCTCCAAGGATGGAGAGATTTTGCAGCCTCTTTGGTGTTCCAGTGTTTTCCTACCCTCTTAGTAAGAAAGTTTTTCCTAGTATCCAACCTAAACCTCTCTTGCTGCAACTTGAACCCATTGCTCCTTCTTCTGTCATCTGTCAACACTGAGAACAGTCCAGCTCCAGCCTGTTTTGAATCTCCCTTCAGGGAGTTGAAAACTGCTATTAAATCCCCTCTCAATCTCCTCTTCTCTAGACTAAATAAGCCCAGTTCCCTCAGCCTCTCGTCCAAAGTCATGTGACCCAACCCCCTAGCCATTTTTGTTGCCCTCTGCTGGACTCTCTTCAATTTGTTCACATACTTTCTGCAGTGGGGGGCCTAACACTGGTTACAGTACTTCAGATGTGACCTCACCAATGCCGAATAGACGGGAATAATCACTTCCCTTGATCTGCTGGCAGTGCTCCTACTAATGCCACCCAGGATGCTGTTAGACTTCTTGACAACAAGGGCACACTGCTGGCTCATATTTAGCTAACTGTTCACTGTAACCCCCAGGTCCTTTTCTGCAGAGGTGCTGCTTAGCCCATCAGACCCCAGATTGTACCGGTGCATAGGATTGCTCTGTCCAAACTACAGGATTTTGCACTTCTCCTTATTGAACCTTGTGAGATTTCTTTTGGTCCAATCCTCTAATTTGTTAAGGTCTCTCTGAACCTTAGCGCAGTCGATTTCTATCCATAATTATATCATGTAATGGAACGTGGAGGCCTCATTTCAGACTCATTTATAATAGTATAACGCTGATGATTTCAGAGGAATTGCATGATGTCAAGAATAGTAGTTTGAGTACTTTTACTACAACAATAAATTCAGCTTTGAAAAATCTGTTGATTGTCTGAATATCTCAGGTAAGGAGCTTTGCAATTTGGAGGTCATTTATCTGAATATTCCCATTGCTGATACCAGTTGAATTGTTGTTACCTCCATCCAGTGGACATCTGGGAGTCTATGTTCAATTGATGAGTGGGCTCTCAATTTAATTCCTTGCTTATAGATATGTTCGTTGTCTAAGACATCAAAAGAGTCTGCCCTCGGTAGCTGTCTTGGCAATGGCCAAGTCAACGTAGGCACAGGAACTGTCTTTTGAGCATTAGAGGTAGTCTCCCTATGCTGCATTTGACAGCAAAGATAACGTCTGAAGAAGTGTTAAGTTGTTTTGATTTCTCCAAGATTTCCCATTCAATTGATTTTAATTTGGCCGGGGGGGGGGGGGGCAACACAAAAACAAAAGAAATACAAAAACTGCTTTTTTTTTGGTTTCTTTACACAGTTGCATCCTGTGCTGCCATTGCCACCCCATCACACAAAATGAACCTAACTCTTCTGCAGACAGTTTTAAGACTATATCTCATTGGAGATATTGGGAGGCCTAATTCTGTTGCTGTAGACACCTCTGCACATCTAGAGTGACTCCATGGTATTCAGTAGAATTATTTCAGACCTTCTTTATTACAGTGACACTGGACTTGGGTCTGAAACCTCTTACTGTAAAACATGGGGGGGTTTTTTCCCTTATTGCCGTGAAACAAAACAGTCAGAGAAACAGATGGTTTTAACAGATTTTGATAGCTGTTCCCATAAAAGGATTTGTTGGTTCCCACTGGCTTTAACTTTTCACACAACATGGGCTGTACAGAATCGAAGTGCTATACCAGTCAGTTGTTTCTCAGAGCCCAATGGGTTCTGCTGATGCACAGCACTAAGTTTAGCCCAAGTTATTTTCTCAATTCCAGTAGGTCCTAGCTGGAAACTCCACTGAAGCCCCAGGAGACACAACAGACATAGCAAATAGAAACTTAACCAAACTGAGCACAGCAGGTGAGGACAGGTTGTTTAGGTCATGAATGGAGCATAATGTCACAATGCTAACAAAAAGAGTTGGAGGGCAGGTTTGAAGGAGGACATGACTGCAAGCCATATCTTTCAAGCTTTCACCGTTAGAGGCTATCCTTTATTTTTGTAACTGGAATTTCATTTTCCTAAGGCAGATCTGACCTTGTTTTGTTCCACAGCCCCACGAATCATTTCCAGCATTTTGTTTCTAAGTGATGTTTGTTCTATATTATATCATCTGACTACTGAACGCATTATTTTTCTTAAGTGACCCTTTTGATTCATGGCATACTAATTCTGGTGGGGATCCTGTGATTTGAACAAACCTGGCAGATATTAGGATTTGCACTATTTTTAAAGTGCCTTGAGAATGGGGGATGAGAAATGCAAACGTGCATCAATTAAAGATTCCCAGGAAGACAGATGAGTTTGCAGACACTTTGCAAACCATCAAACATGATGGTAAAAGGAGCTGAATTTTTCCCAAATACATCCACCAACTTTGGGTACCCAACTTGAAATACCTATGTACTGATGTTGTTCAGCACCATAAAATATCATTTTCAGGTCAGCCATCCAAAATTAAAATATTTTTGAAGGTTGGCCCTAAATATTTTGGAAGAGGCCCTAAATATCATAGAAGAGGCACTGATATCCCTTGCCTACAAGTCCCATTCCCCAAGTAAAAAATCCCCAAACCCAGAAACACTGGCATTCAAGTACTCTCAGATCATTAAACAATACTCAGAGTCCCCCTAGACTTTTATTCTTAACATTACCTTAACTGTCTGTACCAAAACTATCACTACTGTTACAAACGGCAGTTCTTTTTCCTTTCCACATACTCACATTGGAGTGTATTTGATTTATACATGAAAAACTTAGATATTTTATGGGTTGTTTTTTCCCCTTTTGCTGCATGCATTCTGATTTTTCTCGGTCCTCTTGGGTACATACAACTTGTCACTTAGTTCTGTGATGATGTATAGCTCTTGAGAGTTTGTCACAATCATTCTGGTGTACTATATTTTACTCAGATATATTTTTCCAAATCAGGCAACCTTGGTCTAAGCCTTAAAAAATATTAATATAAAGGTAAAGATCAGCACAGCCCGGACACTCAACAGTATAGCCTTTTACTTCTGCTGCTAAGCTGTGCTAAGGTATGTATCATTTACGGGTTTGTTTGTACCGTTGCTGAGTGTACTTTACTTGCTTCACTTATGCTTTACAATGAGATTCTTCATCTTAGTGTCCTGTCAAATCTGTCTAAACAGAGTCAGTCCAGTACTTGGACAAGAGATCTCTAAGGAATACAGAGGTACTGCAGGAAGCAGAAATGGCAATTTAGGTTTTCATATTCCACCAGTCTCCTTAGTGTCACTCGCCTCTCTGAACATGTTGCTAGATGGAATTTTACTGCTGCAGGTCCCACCTACAAAATGAGAATAATCATTTTTAAGAGTCATTAAAGCTATTTGGAGATGGCAGCTTTTTTGCAAGAGGAGGTGCATTGACTCAAGTGCCCTGACCAACTTCAGTCCTGAATTGTGATATTCTTCTGCTTAACTCCCTGTTGTTTTCAAATGGGTATTGTAGTCTGCTGTACTCGCTGTCCTAAAACTGTCATACAGTTTTCCCTCTGGGCTGCTCAACAACAGCTGCATTGCACCCTCAGTGGAGACTGCATTACAGTGAGGAATTAGGCAATCCTTTTATTTCCCCTTTCACATTTGCCTCTTAAAGAGGGGTAGTGAGACTGCTGGGTCCTGTGAGATGGCTCCACAAGAAGGGACAGAGTAATTCAAATTTGATTTTTAAAAAACAAATAGAAAACAAATAGAGCCTGGGCATCGGTGAAGGCTTGGTGCCAGTTCTTGAAGGGGATGGTTATGTCCATGATCATGATCTTCTTGGCCTCCTCATTAGTGATGACAAGGTCGGGTCTCATCTGTTTCTCATGGCCTGGGACAGCGCGGTTCGCAGAGACCTCCCCCATGAGATCTGGAATGGCCTTTGCCAGGTGGTCCTGGACAGCTTTGTGGCAGAGCTACCAGGCTCTGGCACGTGGCTTACAGGCACACAGCACGTGGGGGAGGGTCTCCATCTCATAGCTGCACTGCCGGCACCTCGTGTCCTGGTGACTGTAGCAGATGGCCCCATTCAGAGGCAGGCAGTTGAGGTGGGCACAGTGGAGGAAGCAGTCCACAAAGCACATGAAGCTGCCACTGGGCATGAAGTGGTTCCTGGAGTCCCACTTCGAGGTGATTTCAAAGACTCTACCCTGGTCAGGTTTGGCCCTCAGGGTGCCGGCGTACTTATTCAGGAACCATTCCAGGAATGTCCCCACGGGGGGCATCATGGTGACGTGGTTGGCATGCAGGGCTGGCAACAGCAACACTCCCTGCTCCTGGCACTCCTTGGTCCAGGTCCACATCCAAGTACAGCTGATGTGCTTCCCGAGGTGATGCATGATGTTGGAGGCTGGGCTCGAGAGCAAGAAGTCCCTGCTGTCTCTGCCAAACTTTCCCTCCAGCAAGCAGCTGAGGAAAGTGGCTAGGTCATGTCCGGTGGGTTGCCTTGCAATCCTCTTGCATGCAGTCTCCTCAAGGGAGCTGGTGGTGATGATACTTACTGTCGAGTCCAGGCAGGTTAGGAGGTGGCAGGCATGGGTGACCACCGCAATGTCACAGAGGTCTCCCATGTGGGGGACATTGGCATCTCCCTGCCAGTAGGGGACATGCAGGATCTCATTGCTGACCCTCAGTGGCAAGTGCCACCACTTTTTTAGCAGCTGACAGATCTCGGAGACTGCCTTGTTGAGGGGGGTCTCGAGGACTGCCAAGCCTCTCAGGTCAAACACGACGCAGGGGGATGAGGAAGGTGTTCACCACGTTGATCTTCTGCCAGGGGGCCAGCAGGGATCAGTCTAGCTTGCGGGCATCTTCCACAATGCCATCGATGGTCTCCTTTAGCATCTGTTTGGCCAGGTGGCCACTGGTGATGCTGAGGTGGCAATATGCCTTGCTGTCATTGCATTTGTCCCTGACGTTGTCCCAGAACAAAAACATCCCAAGATACCACGTTACCCTTCAAATCAGGGTTTAGTGAGTGACTGAGTGCACTGCTGTTTTTCTGTCACTGATTCAACAATTCAAACCCAAGATACCCATTCAGATGTACTTTGAGATATCCTGGAAGAACCTATTCAAACTTCTTATCCCATGAACCTTTTTTAGCATTTATCCTTGGATAACAGGCACGGATGTCTAAATGATGTAACTTCAGGTGTTATGTCGGGTTTTCTGTCAGGGTTGACTGTAGTTTTGCTAAGACATTAGCTGGTTCATAGATTCACAGATGCTCGGGTTGGAAGGGACCTCAACAGATCATCGAGTCTGACCCCCTGCCTGGGGCAGGAAAGAGCGCTGGAGTCAGATGCCCCCAGCCAGATGCCTACCCAGCCTTCTCTTAATGACCCCCAAGGTAGGGGAGAGCACCACCTCCCTTGGAAGCCCCTTCCAAATTTTGACCACCCTTACTGTGAAGAAGTTTTTCCTGATATCTAGCTTAAATCTGCTCTCTGTCAGTTTGTGACCATTGTTCCTAGTTTTTTTCTTCTTCTTCTTTTAGGGCACCCCTTGGGGTTATTAGGAACAAAGGATTTATATAGGATAGTTTGGATAGGGATGATCCTGCCTTAGGCGGGGGGGGAGGGGGGGAGTACTAGATGACCCCTTGAGGTCCCTTCTAATCCTACGTCTTTATGATTCTACGACTGCGCTTTCTCCCAGGATAAAATGGTTTATCCCACATAAATGCAACATCTATTTGTAGCATAAGCACGAGGACTGAATTTTTGGGGCTTTCCTCCATTAGAGGTTGGAGGCTCCAAACCACCTTCCTACTTACTGCGTAAATAAATGGGCTCTTGCTGTTGCATGTTTCTTCGCTTTCTTTAGCTATGCTTTCATAATTTACATTATGGAGACTCTGAGCAGACTTTAGTGACTAATTTAAAGCTACTTCTTTTACGAGTGGGAACACACTCTTGTGCAGAACAGCCACCCTGTATCCCTTAAGCCTTGTTTTGAATGCTTGAGTAGTGGCCCTGGCAGTTGGTAGAGTTTTGTGCTATAAGAAACCAAAGCGGATGAAAGCTCGGTACCCAAAGGGGGAATCAGGAAGTCCTAGATTCCCGATAGAGGCTTTCCTCTCTTCTCCTCAGCCTGAAAGCTACTTTCAAGTAACAAAAGATGCAGGAAAATTGGCTGGTATTTCTGAAAAGAAGGGACATTAAAAGAAGAAAATAACTGCATACTGAGTAAATATTTAGTTACAATAGCTTAGATAGTTAAATAATTACTGGAGTTTTTCTTTAAAAACCAAGAAAAAGACACAGTGCTGCCTCTGAATTTTAAAGCCTGAAGATATTTTTCCAAAACTTAATCTGAAACCTTTTTCGTTTTTTTCTCTATCTGGCATCCTTTGTGAGAACTTTCATATTCCATCCCCATCTGCTGCCATTGTTTTCTGATCATTTTCAATGAAAGATTAAGATATGTGAAGGGAAGGAAGAAAAAAAAAACACCCCAGCTGTTTCATCTGCAAGGGTTCTGCAGAAGTGAATTAAAATAGGTTAATTAAAGACAAGTAGCAAATTTTACCTACTGTTTTATTTTTGTGGGTAGAAACAGAGGTGGTGAACCAGACCAGAGAATTACCATGGGGAGATATTTTTTAATGAAATCCTATAAAATGAAACAAAGGCAAACACTAATTTAGTTTTCCATTACAATCCCATTTTCCCTTTTCAGAGTTGAGACAGTATCAACGTATTTTTCAGCCATCTTAACTTGGTTAGAATGAAAGAGACTTGTCTAGCAGCAGCATCCAGTGCTGACATGATGGAAATTTGAGTTCACTTTGATCACCCCTGAATTTTTTGTTCCTTCTGGTAGGAGGAGTTACAGTCACTTTGCAGAGAATGCCGATTTACATTTCGATATCAACTTTCATCTACAGGCATCCCAAATTGCTCCGCTGACTATGTCCCTTTAGCAACACTGAAATACAGCCTCTTCTGATTTGGATGGCATCAGCTAGTTGGACAAGCTTACTGCGCAGAACTAGGCGCAGAGTTGAATTCTGGGCTGGAGTAAATGGGGAGCAATGATTTAGTTACTTTTTCCCATCAAGTTGAAGATTACCTGAAATACTGCCTCCCCTAGGAGTATCATACTATATCATATCGGATCATATTGTATCATAATATTGAGCCTGCCAGGATCTGAATGTGCAGTTACAGGAAGTTTAGGGATATTGGACTAGATGGAAGCCCTCTGAGGCAGGCATTGCACCACTGTGCGCACTCATAGGCTGAGCCCATTTTAACAATAATGGGCTACACATCATTACTACTATTATGTCCTTTTTCCAGTCCCCGCAGGGAGAAGATAAAAATTAAGAACATTCTCAATCTGGGCAAAAATCTTTCTACTTGCTCTGTTTCAAACGTTCTCATTTAAAAACTGCAAAACCCACAGTTTTTCCTATCACCTGTGCACAGCCCAGGTTTCAGCACAAATCATTTATCTCTGTTGTGAACTGGGGTAATGCAGTCCCTTGTGAAATAGGACTTGTGTTCGTACTTAAAGAAGAAAATGAATCCTGCCTGGAAGCACTTCCGAATCTCAAACTACGCTCCTAATCAAATCCCCGGTGGAAATGGTGGCATCTCTAAAGAGAGTTCACACCAAAGACAGACTTGGCCATAAATCTGGGGTGCCACAAAGAACCTCAAAGAAGGGGCTGGCAATTGGGACTTTATAAAGCATGTATTGAATGACCCCCTACAGAAAAAATTACCAAGACGAAATGCTGGATACCATCCTGACTTGGATAGTAGCAGAAAGCACGTGTTACCAATGCCTGTGAAAGTAATGACAAAAAAATCACTCGTTCTACACCAAGTGAAAATTGGCGTGAAGCATCTTTTGCCTCTACTTAATTTTCTCTTTACACCTGCTTGAACCAGTAAGATGGAGTGAGAGCCAAAGTACCAAAAAAAGAAAACCCCAAACAGCCATCTCCTTCCTGCTCCACACCTTTCCCAGCTGTCTTCAGGGGCTGGGAAGCACAGGAGCCCTTGCTGTCCACTGCAGCAGAGCTGGGTTCATCTGGGGATGCAGACAACAGCAACAGGATTGGACGGTGGGGGGGTTTCCCTTCCCTATGCCTGTTCCAGGACAAGGCGGAGTGGAGGCAACTACTCCCCACTGCCCAATTGCTGCTGTCCCCTTCCCAAATCAGCCCATGTCCTGCTCAGCTTGGCTGGCTCTGGAGCTTCCCTACCCCTACAACAGTACAGAAAGCAGCAGTGGCAAGCAGGGGCATGGGAGATGGGAAGGGAGAAGAGACATGTCTCTGAGCAGGAAGGGGAAGACAGCGGGGATTTTCATTTGCTTTAGGGACTTAAAGTACCCAGGAGCTTCTGCAGGGCAGTCTGCCCATATTGGTGGAGGTTGGGAGCAAGGGGTCCAGCTACACCCGTGATATGGGTTGCTTTTCCCACACCCACCTTTTGAAAAATCCTAAATCCTTGCTAGTGCCTGGCAGAGTGCATCTTGGAATATGGTGATGTGCCTAGTAGTGCGTCCAACCTCTTCTAATGAAAAAATTATTAGGCTTAGATGAATGAAAGAAGAATGGATGGCTTTGCAGTTAAGGACCTTGATTGAGACTGAGCTCTCAGTTTAGTTCCTGAGATTTTCTACAGGTTTCTGCTATAATTTTGAACAGGTCACTTAATATTCCTGTGCCTTCACACCACATTTGCAACATAAAAAAGTAATGATTCCTTTTTCTCATTCCTTCTGATTGCAAGAAATTGTCTCCGCTACAGAAATCCTGGCAGAATGGAGGTACAGCAGTAGAGCGCGCCTCAAAACACTAGAGCAACGTAAGTGGTAATTCAAACACATCTAGAAGACAAAGACAGATCAATAATAGACTATTTCTTTACCTATATAAAGAGTTTTTGTTCACGAAGGAGAAATAATAGGTCTATCAAGGTAAGTTTCCTTTACACTTAATTTTGGCAATAGCAAGGAAAGTTCCCATCAACAGCAATATTAAAGGAGTGGAACAGTTGCTGATGGTCTTGAAAGACAGCCATTTTGGGAAAGGTCAGACCAATGGAATTGCAGGATTTCTGCAATTTCCTGCAATTCCAGGATTTCTTGGGGAGAGGCTGAATTTTGGCAATGCAGTGAATTTCTGGAGGAAGCCTGACTAGAAACCTTAGACATAGATAAGATCTCATTGGTGATGGTGGGTGGAGAGTGAGGAAAGGAGATCCATTTTGAATGCTCGACCACCTTTCAGGGAGAATGGGGAAACTAATAACTTCTTAGCCCCTCTTTAAAAAAAAAAAGCATGTTGAGTCAGAAATTGCTTAAGAGTGCTTGGTTAGTAGTGACAGCAGGTTCACAGACCATAGTTTGGAAACAATTCAGGATGCCCTAATCAGTAGGCCTGCGTGAAGCGGCTAGTAGTCACTTTGGATTCGGATTCGGCCGATTCGGGGGACAGTGGTTTGATTCGATGATTCAAATCACTGTCCCGAATCAATTTGGCCGAATCTGATTCAGAGATTCGGCTGCTGCCAAATCAGCTGAATCTCCAAATCACACAGGTCCCATCCCTCGCCCACTCTCCCAGCACTGCCTGGCCCCAGCTCCTGGCTCTTTCGGGAAAAAAAGCCCCCACTCACCAGCTACTGCAAGGGGGGGAGTTATCCCCACTGCCCCCCGTTGCCCCATGCTGTGTGGGGGTCTCTTTCATGAGACCCCTAACCCCCACCTGCTCTCCCAGCCCACCCCCACATGGCTGTCCCACCTGCCCCAACTCCCGGCCCTTTAAAAAAAAAAAAAAAGCCCTGACTCACCAGCTTCTGACCAGCGGGGTGGGGGGGCGATTCCCTCTGCCCTGCACTGCCCCACACAGCAGCAGGGGCTCTACCATGAGCCCCCAGAAGCCCCAAGGCTGCTGCAGCAGCTGGTGAGTCCAGGGTTTTTTTGGTTTGTTTGTTTTTTTTAAAGGGCCAGGAGCTGGGGCAGGTGGGAAAGCCATGGGGGGATGGGAGAGTGGGCATGGGTTGAGAGGGGGGCTTGTGGCAGAGCCCCCCATGCAGCGTGGGGCAGTGGGGGGCAGTAAGAATTCCCCCCACTTGGCAGCACCCAGTGAGTGGCGGATTTTTTTTTAAATAACTGGGAGCCGGGGCGGGCAAGGCAGCCATGGGGGTCCTGGGCCTGGCCTCCCCCACCCCCTACTTACCAGCACAGAGTCCAGGTCCACCTCCCTGCTGCCGCCAGCAGGGACTGTCCGAATCACCGAAGCTCTCTGAATCTTTTCTGAATTGATTTGGACCGTTAAATTGGTCTCCTGATTCGATTCGGATTCAGAGATTAGGTCCCTGAATGAGGCCAAATCTCCTCTGAATCCAGTCAGTTCCTGAAGCTTTGCATGGCCCCACTAATCAGCTATAAGATTCTGACTAGACATTGCATTTCCATTCACAGCAGCTAAATCTCAAACCTCACATCCTCTTCACAGCCATACCGTACTGGGAGTTTTCTTTAGCTTTTGTCTCTAAAATGCTAATGCTCCATAACCACCTGCTGCCAACATGAAAGCCTGGGGAGATGTAAAAAGAAAAATAAATAAAAATTACGTAAAGTCAATTAGTTGTGTTGTGGAGAAGAGAGAAAAGTTTGCCAGCTGTGTGTCCTCCAGAGATGCACACTCAGTAATCAATACCATGTCTTATCAGGGTTCAAAATGAAAAGGACTAGTGCTGTAAGAAAAAAAAGGAAAACACTAATGGTTTTTACACAGCCTTCACATTTTGGCATTCAAACTTTCATTCCTTGTGGAGAAAAAGAAAAGCTGTGACTAAAAGTTATTAAAAAGGGAGTGGTGGGAGAAACAAAACACTGAAAATAATTAATGCAACTGTTGTTCAGTTGCATATAGATTGCCGTGCCAGGTCAGTCCCTCAAGAGCAATGTCCTGCCTCCAGAAGTGGCTGACCCCTGATACTTTAGCAACAGGGAAAGGGACCTGTTTCACATACATTCTGTAACGCCAGGTGTGCAGCAGGGAAAAAGGTCTTTTTAATGCCTGTCATGACCATTTCGCAAGCTGAAGCATGAGACTTCAGCCTGGTAGCATGTATGATCAGGCATAATGATTGGCAGAGCAAGGGAGGAAGAAGAGCTAGGACTCCTGGATTCTGTTCCCAGCTCTCCTGGATTCAGTTTGAAGCACTGGGCAGATTTGCTTCAGCTCCCTGTTTATGTGATTTAATTAATGCATGTAAAGTGTTATGAGATGCTCAGTGGGAAGGTTCTATTAGAGAGACAAATGTTGCTAGCCTGCAATTATCAGGATTAGAATAATAGGGAGTCCTTATTAAATGCAGAATATATAGGGCAAATTCCAACAATAGGGTTAACCCAGTTATAACCAGAGGCAGAGTCTGCTCTTGACTGTGTAAAGATTCCTTGATCACGGTTTTATTCTCTCCCTTTTCTTAAACACTATCCCTCCTACACACCACAATACAAATTGCTGTCATTCTAATAGTGCATTTTAATACTACATTCATCGCAATATGAAAATAAGAATAACTCAAATGAGTCTTAATTAAAGATGCAGTGGAAAAGATAACAATGGCTTGTGTTCACTAAGAGGTTTGAATAACATGAACCTTCCTTTTATAAAGATAAAGTCACCAGTTCATACCTCTGATTGCTTATTGAAAAAGGGACTTCACGTAGTGTAATTATACTTTATTTGTGTGTGTCATTTCTTTTATTGCCAATTTTTCTGGAAGAAATAGCAAGTCCTATTAGAATGAGTTATCATAAACATAACTTCTAGTCTAGTTAATTGAAGCCTAGTGAAGGCACTATATAGAAAAACTAATTGCAAGTTGAGCCTCAGCTCTGTGTTTTAAGAGTGGCCTAGGGCAGTGGTTCGCAACCTTTTTTTGTAGCAGGACCCATTTGTAAACATTGATGGCCAGTCTCGATCAGTGCCTCTCGCTCCCAACCCACTGCCCTTTGTCCCTAGCCTCCCAGTATATGGGGCAGAGAGGTTTGGGGGTATGAGGGGCCCAAGCAGTCCCTTGCAGGCTGGAACACTGACAGGGACCAACATAGAAGTGAGCCCAGTTGATAGGGACACTGGGAGAGCCACTCTTGCAGGACAGGAAGATTAGGGCCTCAGTAAGAGAACTCAGGTGCCTATATCCTAACACCAGGAGCATGGGGAACAAGCAGGAGGAGCTAGCTCTCCTACTCTTCAGTGGGCATTATGATCTAGTAGGGATTATGGAGACCTGGTGGGACTCCTCACATGACTGAAGTGTAGCTATAGAGGACTACACCCTGCATAGAAGGGACCAGGTGGGGAAGAAAGGAGGAGGCATTGCTCTCTATGTGAAGAAGCAGTACACCTCCTTGGAGCCTGACATCAGCTCCAAAAATGGAAACCCTCTGGGTCAAGTTGCAGGTGGGAGGGGCACAGCAAGACAGACCTAACTATAGGTGTATACTACAGACCATCAAACCACGGGGAGGAGCTCGATTTGGAGTTCACTCTAGAATCAACTGGGGCTGCACATGCATGTGACATACTCATCACGGGCGATTTTAATTATTCAGACATCTCCTGGGAGGAGCATTCGGCCAAGCTGGAATGGCCGCAATCCTTCCTGACCTGTGCTGAGGAGCTTTTTCTGACTCGAGATGAATGGGCCAACCAGAGGTGATGCTCTGCTAGACTTGGTCCTGGCCAAAGGAGACAACCTGGTGACTGACTTAAGAACGGAGGGAAGTCTGGGTGACAGCAACAACGAAACCATCGTGTTCACTGTCCCATGTAAGGCAGACAAATTGGATAGCAGGTTTGAAGTCTTACACTTCAAAAATGCAAATTTCAACAAGCTCAGATCATTAGTAGGACAAGTGCTGCAGGACTGGGGACCAACGGCAAAAGGTGGGCACAAAGAGTGGATGTTCCTTAAGGACATGATCCTTGAAGCACAAGGGAAGCCCATTCCCATGTGGAGAAAAGGTAACAGAAGAGCTGGGAAGCCCTCTTGGCTAAACACGGAAATCACAGTCCTCTTAAGAAAGAAGAAAGAGGCTTATAAATGTTGGACGCTTTGGGCAGGCCCTAAGGAGGACTATTCCCCAACAGCCTGCATTTGGAGGAAACAGATAACACAGGCTAAAGCGACAGCCAAACTTAGATTAGCAACGGGAATCAAGGACAACAAGAAGTCCGTTATGTACATAGGGAACAGGAGGAAAACAAATGGAAGTGTGGAGCCTTTGCTCAACAACTCAGGAGAGCTGGTTACTGGCACCCAGGAGAAAGCTGAACTCCTGAAAGTCCTTGAGGAATGGAAGAGGGCCAGTGTTGAGCCCATCCACCAGAAAAGCAGGAGGGAGGACCCAGGTAACTATAAGCCAATCAGCCTAACTTCCATCTTAGGGACAATCCTAGAAAAGGTCATCAAGGAATCTATCTGAGATCAGCTTGCAGAAGGTAAGATTCTGAATGTCAGCCAGCATGGCTTTGTCGTGGGCAGGTCTTGCTATACCAACCTTATCTCCTTCTATGACTAGGTAACTCGTCACCTGGACACAAGAGAACAGGTTGATATTGTATACCTTGACTTCCAAAAGGCCTTTGTTCTAGTATCCCACGATGTCCTCACAAGAAAATTGGAGGATTGTGGGCTTAACTCCGAGACAGTCAGGTGGGTAAGAAACTAGCTGCAGGACAGGACCCGGAGAGTCGTAGCAAAGGGATCAGTGTCATCCTGGCGAGAAGTGGGCAATGGTGTCCCACAGGATTCGGTACTTGGTCCAGTACTTTTCAACATCTTTATTAACAATTTGGATGTGGGGGTGAAGAGGTCACTGGCCAAGTTCGTGGATGACACCAAGTTATGGCGAAGCGTGGTCACGTTTGAAGATAGGCTACAGTTACAGGCGGAACTAGATAGGCTAGCAAGCTGGGCGGATTGGAACCTGATGAAGTTCAACATCGAGAAATGTAAAGTGCTCCACCTCAAGACAAGCAACGCCCAACACACCTGCAAACTTGGCAGCACCAAACTGACCAGCACGACAAATCAAAGGAACCTGGGGGTAATAATAGACCACAGTATGAATATAAGCTGGCAGTGCGATGCTGTAGCCAGAGGGGCAAATAATTCTCTGGCATGCATCAATCTATGCATCTCCCACAAAGCCAAGGAGGTGATTCTTCCACTGTACTCAGTACTGGTGAGACTGCAGCTGGGGTACTGCGTCCAGTTCTGGGCACCACACTTTAACGAGGACATAGACAAGCTTGAGAGAGCCCAAAGAAGAGCCACCCGTATGATGACAGTCTTAAAAGGCAAGCCATACACGGAAAGGCTGAGGGATCTGGGACTCTTCAGCCAGAGGAAAAGTAGGCTGAGAGGGGACCTAGTAGCAGCTTACCGCTACACTAGGGGAGTACATCAAGGACTTGGTGAGCAATTGCGAAAACCAGGACTAATGGCCACAAACTCCTGAAAGACTGATTCAGGCTCAACATTAGGAAAAACTTCACAGTCAGGTAGTCCAGACTGTGCAGTAAGCTCCCTCCAGAGGTGGTGCAATCACTTACCCTGGAGATCTTCAAGAGGAGACTGGTTGGTTACCTTGCTGGGGTCACCTGACCCCCAGTTATCTTTCCTGATTGGTGCAGGGGGCTGGACCTGATGATCTTCTAAGGTCCCTTCCGGCCTTACAGTCTATGAAGAATCCTCATATTACTGCATGGATCTATTGTACATAATATTGTAATGGGAAACAAAGAATCAAAGGAATACCTGGACAGTAGCCCTGAGTATAGGTGCTGCTGTACAGACTGTCAGGTCTTTAGACTGTGATCTCAGAGCACTGGTTGCTCTTTTGTTGTTAGAAAGAATTGACCAGATTGGGAGTACTGCCATAAATTAACTTCTTTTTTTAGTTTGTACATAAAACATTGGAAAAAGTTCACTTTGTCGTTGATACTAAAATTACAGTGCTTTAATAAATAGTGTCATGAATGTTTTTAGAGATTCTATATTGCCAGGGTTAGAGTAGAATGGATTTAAAATGAGTTCATACTGGGAAGGCAGAAGCAAATTGGGAAGATTAGAAAGCAAAAACAATGCTGGAAGGTATATGGAGAGCAAGCCCGGGATTCAAAATTATACACACTATATTCCCTTTTTTCAGCCATTTTGACCTGACTTCTGTAACCTCTGCAATACCTGAGTACTGTAATGCTAAATAATGGAAGTTTACTCTCAAAGGGTAAAGTTCTCCACCCAAAGTAACAGAATTATCACATTTCTGTGCTAAATGGGAGACGGCGCTTACCAGATTCTAATATAATAAAAGGCTTAGTACTTCTATCTGTCTGCCCATAATGCTGGGGGCCAGCTATGCATGTGCCCCTGAGAGGGTGGGTGGCAATTGGCTGCATGGGCCCTACCCCCCCCAGGCAGGGAGCCAGAGGCAGAGGGAGCCCTTAGGCTTTAAAACGGTACTGTCTTGCCCCGGTTCCTGTCAAAGCTGATAGGAGACAGAGGCAGTAGGACCCAAGAGAATCCTCAGCAAGACTGAGCAGCCCAGCCCAGCCCACCCCACCACCAGCAATTGCACTACCTGCCTGCCCGCACTGTTGGTACCATGTACCCAGCTGCCTTGCAGGAGCAGGGAGCACATAGCTGCCGGTAGGGTGTGTACATGTCTGATGTGGGTGTGGCCTGTGCGAAGTGGCTAGTATTTGCTTTGGGTTCGGCTGGTTTGGGGGACAGCAATTTGATTCAGTGATTCAAATCACTGTCCCGAATTGATTCAGCCGCCGCTGAATTGGCTGAATCTCTGAGTCAGCCCCATCCCCCGCCTGCTCTCAATGACTGCCCTGCCTACTCTCCCAGCTCCTGGCTCTTTAAAAATAAATAAATAAAAATGCCCCTATGGCAGGGCACTGTGTGCGCCTGCCACTTTAAGGCCCTGGAGCTGGCAGCTGCCAGGTGCCTAATGAGGGCAGCTGTTTTTGGTTCAGGGCTGCCCATATAAATAGTGCAGTTTGGCTGCTGGAGGTCAGGCAACAACATTGCCTAGCTGGAGAGCTACATCTGGAGGTAAGGGGAAAGCTGTAGGGGATGGTAAGGAGGCTCCTGGTCCTGGGAATGACCTAAAACTGCACCCTGCTGGGAGTGGGTGGCCTGGTGGGGCTCTCAGTTGTGCGGGTGCCCCCAGGAAATGCCAAGCCAGTTACCACCCCTGTGAAAGGTGAGTCAGGGTACCTTAACCCTTAGCCCCCACCACTGGGTGGGTTACCCCTTTATGTGTAGGGCCCAGGGGGTAGACCCCTGGAGAGAGTGAGGGGCTAGAGACTCAATAATGATTGAGAGAGTACCCTCGACTGGCCCATGCTGGGGCCAGAACCAGACTGGTCAAAAGGGCCTGGGGCCCACCGTGAGGGATGCCTGAGGGCCAGGGGTTCCGACCGGCCTGGAGGTGGGCCAGGGCTGGTAGCCAAAGGTCCCAGGGGGACCACACCTGAGAGAGGAAAATGGCTTCAGGCAGCTATATAGCATGTATAAAGGCAGATGAGGCTGTCTGAGGAGAGGACTCTAGGTTGGGGTTCAGTCAGAAGGATTCTGGGGCCCAGAAACTTCAAGTCCACTGCAGCAGCTGGTTAGTTGGGGCTTTTTAAAAATTATTTTTAAAGGACCAGGAGCTGGGGTGGGTGGAGCAGCCTTGATATGGGGGGGGTGCTGAAAGAGCGGGTAGGGGTCAGGAGGCTTGTGGCAGAGCCTGCCACACAGCATGGGGCAGTGGGGATTGTCATCCCATCCTTCCCCTCTCCTCCCCCTCCAGCAGCAGCCGGTGAGTAGGGGCTTTTTTTAAAAAAATAGGAGCTGGGACAGGTGAGGCAGCCATTGTGGGGGCGGGGCTGGGAGAGTAGGCAGGGATCAGGTGACACTCAGGGAGGCTGGGGGAGCAGGCAGGGGATGGTGCCTGCTGCCCTCCTCCAGCCCTCTCCTCCCCGCCCCCTCCTCCCCAGCATGGAGTCTGGGTCTAGCTCCGTGCTACAGTGAGCAGGGACTGCCCAAATTGCTGAAGCTCTCCAAATCTTTTCTGAATCAATTCAGAGAGGTTCAAGTAGATTCAGACCTTTTAATTAGTTTCCTGATTCTATTCGGATTCGGAGATTTGGCCACTGAATCAGGCTGAATCGCCTCCAAAGCGAATCAGCACCTGAACCTTCACATAGCCCTAGTGAGTATGAGTGATGTGTGTTGTGTATGCAGGCAGGGGCAGAGTGAGTGGGTGGGTGTGCGTGTGTGAAGCCAGGGGCAGAGTGGGTGGGTGTAGTTGTGCAGCCAGGGAAAGAGTGGGTGGGGGTGGGGGTTTCCTGGTTTCAAGGGTCAGAAGGGACCTGAGTAGATCATCTACACATGGGGGTGTGTTCATAGGATGAGTCCTACACACACCCCTCACCATACACATGCACCCACACTCCCCTCAAACTGCCATACATGCAGACCCCCACATGCACACCCTCTCACCCAGCCGAGGCACCCACCCCCCACAAACCCCATACCCACATGCTCCCTCACCCGACATACGCACACATCCACAGCCTTCCACAAACCTATACCCACCCCCCACAATATACAAGACTAAGATGTAATTTTAAGCTACTGTGCAATCACCGCTGTGTACACTACACAAACGCATGTAAATCAGGACAAAACTATTTTTTTAAATCAGCTTAATGAATACTGTAGATGTTTCCTTTTTAGAATACAATTTGGTACTTTTGTGGTTCCAAGATGGCACAACACCTTGCTGAGAGGAGTACTTCTGGGGGCAAGAGGACAGAGTTCTGGTGGCAAAGTTCAGGGCTTAGGGGGCAAGACATCCGGTCACAAGATGGCAACCAGGGGGCGGGGCACCTGCCAAGGGTGGGGGAGCTACCCATGCAGCCTTTGACAGCTTGCTAAAACTCGGTAAGTGGACATCCACCCAAAATAACTGCCTGCCCCTGGTTTACATGGCTGGCTCCAAAGTTGGGGGGAGGGGAAGGGGGCATGTAACCTGTCCCTGAAACGCTCCGTCATTCATGGCAGGCAGTTGGCTGGTATTTTGATATTTGTAGGAACTTTTTTCAAAATTTGTTTAAATGGATTTTTTAAAACAAATCATTAACTTCTTTCCTTTTCTTCCTTTTTTTTTTTTTTAACCCAGTTTTGGTAAATACATTTAGGGATTGAGAGACAGAAAGCAGTGTACCTGAAGTAAATGCAGGAGCGAATATGCAAGTCAAGTAGGTTCTGAATGACCATGAGAAATTGAAATTCAAGGCATGGAAGGTGGGCACCACTGCAGGGACCTATCCCTCCCCTCCTCGCTTTGCCTTCCCCTGGGTGTCTCATTTTATCCAGGAGCCACACTGGTCTCCAATCCCATGCCAGGCTTGTAGATAAGAAGTAAAAGCCATTGAGTGGAGTCAGTACTTGAAGGTGGGCTTGAATGTTTGGGAAGTGGCTGTTGCCCAGCACTGCTTCTCTTCAGTTGAGCATCCCTGCCTGTGTGCATGACCTCAGTCCTCTGCTGCTGATCTGCTTTCTCTTTGGACAGAGGAGAAGATGCTTTAGCAACCAATATGAACAATGCTTTTAACTGGCATTAGTCTTTGTCTCGGGGACTAGATCCTCTCCATGACATTCTCACTAGTCACTGACTTCAAGCCTAAAAGCTAGAAGTCCATTTTGAAATCAAGATCTTCCACTGGCAGTGCACCAGGTGTGCATGTGGGAGACTGAAATACAGACTGCATTGGTTTTCATAATTGGAAACCTTACTGGCTACCTTCCTGGGTCAATCATTGAGGATGCTGCAGCATCAAATTCAGTGAGAGGGCTAGGATGGCACTAGCAAGGGGTGGGCTGAAATGAATCCTGCAGAAGCCCTGGGAATGACTCAACACTCTGAGCATTCAAAACATAACAGAAGTATAACATAGCCATTAAGGCAGGCATATTGGTGAAATAAATGGAAAGGTTTCATTCTCAGCTGATGTAGACAAGAGTAGCTCAGTTACACCTCATACCATTTCACATCTGGCCCTTAGTTCCAGGAAAAAAATGGGCTAAATACTGTTCTCTAAGCAATGCCACACTCAATATTGTTCTCAGGTTCTTTAAGAATAAATAGGACAATCACAAGCCATTGACTATTTTATGTGCAGTTGTCGTGGGGCCAAGAAAGAGCAGCAATGAAGTGACCCGGCTAAATTTCCAAGGCCACTCCTCTTCTTGATGGACTCCACCCTCTCTTTGGAGCCATCTTTTTTTCTTTTTCTTTTTTTCCTCAACTGTATTTCTTAAGGCCATCCTCTATAATGCTCCTGATCTTCCTGCTCTTGTGACTTCTGCATTAGATTCTAGTGCTATGATTCAAGCCTGTGTTCAACATAGTAAAAAAGCTCGTCTGTATGCATAATACAGAAAAGGTACATTGTTCCAAATCAAGGCTGCAAAGGTGATTGAGCCAGCATAAATCTATCATACAGATAAATAGGTTTGAACAAGAAGAAAACAGTGTTTCTGTCGCATGGAAAGAGACTGAACAAATAGCAGATTACCTGGAATTTATGAATAGTTATTCCAGTAATACAAGAAGAAAGATCAAACACATTGTGCTATTTTGAGGGCATATGAAGTGTTGTATGGTATAATGTTTGGAGCAGGGAATTGTGATTGAAGACTCTAAAGTTCTCTTTCTTGTTCTAACATAGACTTGCCGTGTGACCTTGTGCAAAACACTTAAGCCCCAATTCATCATTTCCCTGCACTGTACACAGGTAGCTAGAAGTGCACGCAATAGTCTAAAAGTGCATGGTAAAATGCTACCAGATGAGAGTAGCAGCACATTAGGCACATTTTGATTATTGCCTTCAACACTATGTCATCATTTAGATTAGGGCAACAGGGTCCTGAGCCTCAAATTTTGTATACCACTATTTTTATGCCCAATTTAAAGCACTTCGTACTTTATTGCTCAGAGGTGATGAGGTCTGGTAAGGTCTGCATGACTGCATTTGGGTCTGTAAGTGCTCATTACCACCTGGAAAAAATCATGGTCCTATGTGTCAAAGTGGGAAAACCAAAAATTGAAGCACCCAAAGCTTGAAGCCACCTTTCAGGCTTACCCCTACACTCTCCGTATCCCTATGCACAATGGGCAGACTAACACGTGCCTCAGAGGGATTTTGTTAAGGTTCACTCAGGAATGCTTGAAAAGCATTTGATTTCATTAGATTACCCTTAATTTGAAGACAGTAATAGGAAAGACTAAAAGCAGCAAGAATTATGAACGCAAAATGCACTTGCATTTTGTCTCAACTTGATGGACTTGGCCCAAGCCCAACATTTTTCGCAATTTTTTAAGAATTGAAAAGGGTTTTATATTCATGCCCCTCCCTACTAGAAAACTCATTTGTGAAGGAAGAAAATGACATTCTGAATTTTTGTTTGGATGATTAAGTTAGACTTTAAAACAGAAGTTTACACATCTTAATAGGAAATGGGGGAAAAAAATCTATTTTTCCTCTAAATTCCTCATAAAGCAACATATTGTGGAATTAGACATGACTGTTCCTTTCTGTGCAGTTTCACAGAGAAATATTTGCTGTTCTGGCACAGCCATGGTGACTATTAGTTTTTTCTCTACTGGAAATCTAGCAAAGTCCTGATTTTGATGGATTTACAGGGATTAGATCTGGTTACTGATTTGTTTACTCTGCACTTAAGGGAATATTAAATACCTGTATCCTGAAACGTTTCCCTTCTCTGCCTTGCCTAATAAACAGTCCTGAATTGCATCCTAATACCATGTCAGTTATTACAGAAAAGACTCTTGCTATTTGCAATAAGTGTGAGAGTTCATCTAATTAGCTGATTTCAGTTCATTTGGCATTAAATAATTCCCAGAATTCCCATATGTTTGTACAATATGTTCAACAGGGGGACTGATTCTCTGAAAGCAATTAAATAGCTCCTTTCTGAAGAGCTCGTCATTGGTCATTCACACACGTCCCTGCTATTCCTCTCCACAACGTATGCAGGCAGTAATTACACTGAGTCAGAGTGACCATGGAGAGCTGCCAGTAGCCATTATAGAGGCTATGCCATTTCTGAGATTGTGACTCGTTGTTAACATTTTCCAGGTTTTTTTGTTCGTTTGTTTTATGCAAGGATCAGATTGTCCCAGTCCATTTCACATCACCCTCCAGCTGCTAATAGGACTTCTTCCCTTCAAACTGGTGTGTGTGTGCGTGGAAGTGCATATGTGGTATTAAGTTTTCTTGCTGATGCTTGAAAAGCTTGAATTAGTTTTTATTGAGAATCATCACCAGTAGCATGACTAAGCCCCTGGATTCATAGCCCCTGAGGGTAAATGGAGTGTTGTTTTCAGCTTAACCTATATTTTGCTCCCACTGTGGGAGATGAATTGTCAAACTTTGTGCTGGAGGTAACTTTGGCAAACTTTTTCCCCCTGTATTTTGTGCACTTGTCAGCAGTATCAATTTGGCGTGGGAAGCGGTAGTTGAAGGACGTGTGCCTGTTGTGAGTGAGATAGGATAGAGATGCACCCACCACGTTAAATAACTGGGGTTTGACTCATTCTCTGGAAATATGCTATTGTTATCCCTTCCAGCAGCAGCATCAAAACAGAGATAAGGAGATAGAACGCATCAGTCATTGCAGAGGTACGGCAGAGTAAGCCGAATTAAATAACTTACCCAAAAATGAATATGTAAAGAGTTAGCTTGAAGGCTTTCAATACTTCTGAGACCTATTGCTCTGTATTTTAAGAAACCTGGTGGATCATTTTGAAAGCACTTTAAAAACAAAGTTTTGTGCTGTAGGAAGAGTTTTTGGCAGCAACCTTTTGGAGGCTGTTTTTAGTTAACAAAAAGCCAATGCAAGTTGAAAACAGCAGCGTTACTTGTTTTTGGCACTATTGTTATTGCAGAAACTTTTTTTTTTCTCCTAGTAACAGTTTAGTTGCAAAGCACTCATGGCTCCTGAAAAAAAAACCATATTCACAAGCATATGCCAAGTAGTTTGAATGAATATATTTTCAGACTACAAGTTGTTTCAGAACTGTTCATTTGAAGTATTAATGGTGGCCCTAACACAGCAGAACACTTAAGCAGGTGCTCATCTTTGAGCACAGTAAGATTGCCAGCATGCTTATTGTTAAGCTTGGGCTTAAATGGCAAGAATGCCATTTCAATAGAAGAATAGAATATATGATGAATCATGCATTTTTGGTTTGATGTTTCTAGCAGAACAAATATGTATGCATGTATGATCTTTGGGGACTTGTGAACAATGAATACGTTGACCGCTGTAAAAAAGTAGAGAAGAAGTAGCCCATTTATTTCTAAATATGTTTTTTCCATTCAAGCCTCAAACGATTAACACTATGCTTGCATATTATGTTTCCACATGAATAGTTCTATTGGGACATCCCTTAGACTGTAAGCTTTTGGAGGCAGACACAGCATTTGGGTCTCTATTTGTATGACATTTAAAACAACAGAGTCCTAGCTCCAGACTGGAGCTCTTACGTGCTACAAAAGTACAAATAATAATCACAAGTGAGGTTGTGTTTGTGCTAAGGTATTTGCAGGCAGAGAGCCTAACTGACTGAAAGGATGGGTACCTGGCATGCCCTGCACGCACATATTTGAGATGGCTTTAAACTAGCAAGCTCAGTTACTGATAGAAGTGTGGCAACTGTGGCATGGCTCAGCATAGGCCGAGTGCTTGAGTATTTCTATCTATCCAGCTTCTCAAGTGTTTTTTGCAGCCTGTACTACCTACTGCACAGCTATGACTATGCTGCACTCAGTACACCAGCTAGCAAGTTTAATGCTGTCTCAAATATATCTACGTAAGCTGCAGTCAGTCACCAGACTGGCAGGGCCACATTTCCTCCTGACTTGGTGGTGTTACACAGACATGTCTTATATTTTGAGAGCAGAATACCGATTAGTAGTTCTAGTGTTCACATTAGTAAGCCATACATTTGAGACACAAGCCAAGATGAAGGATACAAGTTAAATAAATCGCCTTTTCTCTCACCTGTCATTGCTCAGCATATGTGTTTTTAAATAAGTGTTATTTATTAATGAACTCAGCTTACCCAGTAACAAATTTAACATTTAAAGACACATACAATCCCTTAAGGTATACATGAAGACAGATGCTTATCTTCCATCAGCAATGCTCTCTTAACCTAAGTAATGTCCACAGAGGAGTCTTGTAGTTGTTTTTTCCCCCTTCTTTTCCATTCAAATCTCTGACAGCTCCTTTACATGTCAGTCAGTGTTTAGCTATTGTGTTTCTTCATTTCTATATGTAACCTTCTTAATAATTCACCCCCTCTTTTTTTGTCAGAACTATGTTCTATGTGTTTTATTAAGGAGAGTAAGAAAAAAAAGGTTTGTGTGGGACGGAGTTAAATTTAGCTCTGAATAAGGGAGGAAAGAACAGAGATTTGTATCAGATACTGTGCATTTTCAACTTAATGCTTGCTGTCTATTACTTATCTATTTTGTTCAATTGGAAGAATTAAAGTATGTTTTCAAATGAGGGAAATCAGATGCAATCTGGGGAAATTTGGGAGAGGCTGTATTTTTACACCGTCATTTGGCTCATCTTTACTATTATGAAAAGGTTGTTGATGACATTCTTTGAAGAAAAGAATTGCGTGGCAATATTACCAGCTGGTGAATTAAGCAAGGCTTCCTTTCACAGTAACATTAAAGTTGCATTTTGATTTATTCAAAGAGAACTGGACATCAGGGAACAAGATCGCAAACTGACTGGTGAAGGGTTGATTAGCTTTGGCTCGAGAAGTTTCTTTCATAGCTATCTTCTGATTCTGTATCGAAATTACTATGACTGCTGACCTTCCTGCTTCCCCATGTCACTGATGTATAAGATACTTAGATTTTGTCTTCAAATCTTTTAAATATGGGTATAGAAATTTTCTTTATATGCAAATCAGTTTTATGACCTTGATTTTAAAAGAAAATCACAAAAACTTTAACTTCCTTGTTATATTTACTCGAAGACTGATCTATCTTTTCAATATTTATTTACACCTGAAGCCTCCAGCCAGAAGGCACAGAAGTTCTTCTTGGTCCAGAAGTAACTTGTGGCCCTCCAGATGTGACTGTCACCACTCCTTTTGCCCTGACTATACCACACTGTGCAGAAGTAAATTCTGAACACTGGACCATTCACTTGAAAAAAAGAATACAACAAGGGAAATGGGAGGTAAGTTAAAACCATCCCTCCCTCCCTGAGGAGACCATACTGCCAGCAAAATCATAAGATGCAACTATCTAGGCTAAAATTAGGGCTGGTCAGAAATACCAGGGATGGTAAAATTCACAGCGCTAAAAGAATTCACCTTTCCCCCATCAAAATGCAAAACTGATGAACAAAATGAGAAGAGGAAATTCATGTTAATGAAAGCCTTACCGGGAAGATGGCATCGAAGTAAGAGGGTACTCTTTTTCTTCTGACTGTTCTTATGTGCTGCAGTTCTAACTCTTTAGCGGTCCTGTAACAGGAGTTTTTATCACTTGATTACTGTGGCTTTTGTTACAGAAACTATTGAGAAATCTCCAGTCTTAACTGATCCTGACCAATCTGGCAAAAAATTATGCTGCAAGAAAGGTCAGGCGTTATGTAAAAATCCATACTTGGCTTTTAATATGTTTTACCTAAATTTTCTAGAGTGCTCCTGATTTGCTAATATCATCCTTTTTTCATCATTTTTAATTTTACTGCCCAATGATCACCTTGTGCCAGTAATCTCTACAGGACCACCACATGCCACATAATATATTTACCAATTGTAAATCAAAATGTACTATTATGTTGTGTTTTTCCTTTTCGCTTGCTCTGACAGAGAATGCTGGAATGATACCATACATGATATTTTTAATCATCTCTCTGCCTACCCAAGCTACATCTCTTACTTGTTTTCCTTCTCTGAATTATTTCAAGTTCATCATAGTCCTCTTACTCTAGATGCTCTCACTTCTGAGTCAGTTGTCTCAATGCTGGTTGCAAATAGCCAAGGACTAGTAAGGTAGAATGAAATATTACCATGAAAATTCCTCAGATCATTTATCTAATGACACTACAGCACAGCAAAACTGTATGTGGAAGACACAAGATTATTTTTTTTGGATAAGAATAAACATTATCGTGATGGATACTGTAAAAGGACGTCAGACGCGGGCTGCTGTTCAAGGTTTGCGTATTGACTTTGAACTTCACAGTAATTTCTTTACTTGACATTGGGAAAAATTAGCTATAAAGTCAAGAACGCTTGAAAAGGTGCTAAAATTGCTTATGCGTCATTATTATTACATTGAATTCGGTACAATATATCACCATAAGCACTGTTGCTGACTCAGGGCTACATGGTGAGTACTCACTCACATAAGTAGTTCCACTCAAGTCAACATGAGTAAAGGCTCTGCAGTCGAGCTGTGAACGTACTAAGAGTACACAGTGAACTGGGAAACAAAAATAGATCAACTGAAACGTCATGCCTTCTGCTCAGAAAAGCTTGCTGATTTTGAAATGTGATTTTTCATTGCATAGGAAGTGATGTCCGTGGAAGAGGAAACGACTTCTTGCTACTGTCTGTTGGATCCTTATGCCTGCCACATTCTCTTAAACAGCTTTGGAACTTATGCTCTTGTTGGGGAGCCCGTCTCCGACTGTGCTGTTAAACAGCTGAAAGTAGCCGTCTTCGGCTGCCTGTCTTGCAATTCGCTGGATTACAACTTGCGAGTGTATTGTGTGGATAACACTCCTTGTGCATTTCAGGTAAAGGATTCTGATTTGTGAATTATCTGTTCCTTTCCATAAAAACACAGCCACTCTCTATGTATGGCTAGACCAGCACTGGACTAAAACTCAAAAGACAACAGGATGTGTAAGTCACCAGTGCCCTGGTGTGTTAGTTTGGGAAAGTTACACCGTCTCTCTCTATACCTCTCTTTCCAATCCTACTCTTTCTCTGTCTTGTATATTTAGATGGTAAATGCTTTGGGGCAAAGACTATCCCGATAGGGATTTGTACAGTACTGGGTCAAAAAGGGTATCGTTGTGACATAAATAACTGATATTATACTATCATTTGTTATAAACTCTGTATGGGGTTCATTAACTTGAATATCGCTTTCCCTTTTTTAAATCACAACAGGATAGGTAGGTGGTCCCCTCCCTTTCTATATGAGTCAGACAGTAAGTGTTCAAATACAATTTTGTAAAACTCAAGTGGAACCCTGTGGCATTTAATCAAAATTAGTATGATTTTTAAAATGGTGTTTCTGTAAAAATTAGACTCTGCAGCTGTTGCAAACTCTAAAGCTTTAATAAAATGCTTTTCTTTGGGGACTAGAGATGAAGACAGTAGTGACAGCTGATATTTTCCCCCTGTTCCAATTTTGCATCACAGAAACATGACTCTTGTAGCAAAGAATATTTTAATAGCTGTATGCTTTTAATAAAAGAAAAGCCCCCTACAGTGGAAACTCAAGAACCATAGCAGCTCTGTGCTTGCTTTCTATATCACTCTATGGCACGTATAACTTATGTGCACGGCAGTATTTAAGTTAGTAAGTTTGTATAAAATTGTAAGAACTAAATTCTGGCCTCAGATAAGTGCACGCAAACACACGCACACACAGAGAAAAATGCAAACTCAAAATTGGTGTTGGGTCAAAAATGTTTTTATACTTGTATCAAATAATAATTGTTTTTAATAGTACTGTAACACTAAAATTCTTCAACATGCTTTAATTTAAGCAAGACAAAAATCCTGAAACCTGTGAAAAGCTGTGAAAATGGCCCACATAAGCAGGCTAGGTTTTTATTCCTCAGAGTCTCCCGATTCTAGTTTGTCAGGCTGCCTATTACCATGTATTATTCTTAATGAATGATTCACCCAGCCTGTATTTTACCTTCAATATATATTGAAGATGATGCGGGGGCGGGGGGAAGAAGCTTAATGTAATTGTATCACCCTGGCTCCCAACTTACTGATGTATTTAGCAAACAAAGGAGACTAGGCGTTTTTTCTTAACGTAAGTGAAAATAAATACAACATTTCTCATTTAGCAATTTTTAAAGAAAAAATAGTCCAAGAATAATTACCATTTTTTTCCATTTATAGAGACTATCATGTTATCACTTTATAAAAAGGCTATTATATATTTATGTAGTGCCACTTTCACTCTAAATATGCTTTATCAATTTAGAGCCAGCTTCCTTTTAAAAATGGAAATTGAGTAATTATCACAGCAAAGTTCTAAAGTGGCTTAAAAAAAAAAGGTAATGTAGAACTGTGGATATAGCGTTAGACTGAATCAGGCCAAAATTACAACGACTGACGTGAAGGTAGTTGTCGTTGGTTCCTTATAGCACAGGGATTTACCATACTGCCAAATGTCCTCCCTGAACTTGTTTCTCATGGGGCGTTCTTGATTTATAGCTTCAAGGAGCTGAATATTAACAGTCATTTCAGAAGTTGTAGCCAAGTCAGTAGTTCTTCTAACAATGCTTTCATGCTCCTGACAAGCCATCTGACTTACTTTGGTGTTCACAAATTAGATCGAATTCATATGGATTTAAAATCTAATTTCAAAATATTTCTGCAGGACTCTGCTCCTCACATATCTCTGTAAAACAGCCTTAAAAAAGATTGTTCAGGTACAGACAGAAAGGATTTCTTACTATTATTTTTCAATGCAAATATTTGAACAAATTGGCAAATTTAGTGATGCTTCTTCAGTGCTTTTTGAAGTCCTGAGAGTACATGCTCATCATGATTGTGATCTATCTGTCCAGTTAAATTAATGTCAAAGAATTATGTAGGCTGTTCAGCCAGTTTGTCTTCTACTGTCTATCTCCTGTTTACACAGTCAACTCTTTATCTGTATGCTTTTTATGCTCAGAAAATACAGCACTAAAAGACACAGCAAATGAGCTGGGGCAGGCCCTGAATGAACTGAGACTCCTACTCTCTCTGCTCCAGAAACAAGCCCCGGGCCACATTTTTGACTAGAGCAGAAGTTAATCCCTCATTCATCTTCCTCTATGTTGGTCCACTGCAAGGCAAATCTTACTTCCCCCTCTATGCTGCCTCAGTTGCTCTGGCCTGCTCAGGAAGGGAAAGGTGGTACTCCCCATCCACCTACTGCGTGCACTGTCTGTCGACATGCTCAGAAACCTGCAGGCAGTCAGCTACCGTACTGAGTGCTGCCTCTTTTATTTTAAGATAGGTATTATTTCTGATATTTAAAGAAACCATAAGCCTCATCTTTGCTTTGTAAAGTTTCCCCCCTCTTGTTGCAGGAAGTGGTTTCGGATGAAAGACACCAAGGAGGACAGTTACTGGAGGAACCGAAGTTGCTGCATTTCAAAGGGAATACCTTCAGTCTTCAGATATCTGTCCTTGATATCCCCCCCTTCCTCTGGAGGATTAAACCTTTCACTGCATGTCAGGTACCTGTCCAATTTTGTTTACTTGTTTAATTTAAAAGGCAATGCGAGTCTTCACTGGGACAAACAAGGCAATTGTGCCCTTTATTTTTTAAACGTATCTAGTTAATCAGTGAGCGTTTAGCAAAAATGCAATTTTTTACGAGTGTGAAAAAACTGCAGAATGAGACCATTCGTATAAAGTAGAGTAGTGGTAAATGTTTCATCTTACAAAAGCAAATGTTTTATGTTCCCCCATGTTATTTTCACCTCCTCCAGAGTCCCTATATTTTAGCTAAATGTTATCGTTCCCGTTAAAAGTAGTTTTTCAATATCTGTAATTGATTGACTTGTCATCCTGGTTTTAATGCAACACCGAGTGTACAGCTGAAACACAGAGTATATCTGCAAGCATTTAAATGTCATGAGTTCAAATCATAGCATGTATATTACTGAGGATTAGAAATGACAGAGATAGAGCAGTAAGTTCTCCCATTTGTGGTGCATTAATTAAAGAGGCTGTTGAAGATGGCAAGGCATAAATCAAAGCAAAGGAGAGAGTCTATCAAGTGCATTACTGGAAATTGTAAGCAAGACACTGGCAGAGAAACTGTGCTCGTCTCTCTTAAAACACAGAAAGAGTACATAATTAGTATATTATCTCCCATTTCCTGAAACCAAATAGAGAAAGGAGAACACAATCTCTTGTGATGTTTGAGCAAAGGCAGCCTAAATGTGTAAGGATACTGCCCTGAACCAGTGGTTTTCAATCTGGGGTCCGCAGACTGTGTCTAATGGGTCCGTAAAAGATTACTACGATCAATCAAAAGTATGTGAACACCCACACTTGCAATTCAAAGGGGTCTGTACCTCCATTTGAAATTCCCCACAATGCTATACAGCCTACTCTGGAAATTATGATAATAGAACAGAGGTAATTTATGTCACATAACCGGGGAAGAAAGAATGCGATTCTCACAAACTTTGGCAAAAAAACCGTTTTCCTCTCCAGAGTATTTATCTTAATGTATTTACTAAATTTTAGTTTCCAAAACAAACCCAATCATGATCTCAGGGCATGTCTCACTGGTGAGTTACATACAGATTAAAACCCAGAGTTCATATGCAGTAATAAACAGAAAGACATTTTTTGATGCCGTTTTACGTTGCCATTTGCTTCCCTGCATACATAAAAGCACTGCAGAATTCAGTATATCATTTTCTGATCAACCCCCAAAGTAAGAAACCCTATAAAATACATTCAAGTACAACTTCAGAAATAATTTGTTTTCTGAAGAATGCCTTCTAGTAAAAGTAGAGTAGAGTTGCACCCAGGACATTTAGAGACATCTCACTTACTGATCCCTGGAGATTGCCTTAAAAAGGGAACAAAATGCATTTTATAGCTACCCTACGAAGAATTAACATCATTTAAATGGCCCGTGTACCCAGTAGTGGACCTCAGCACTGTAAATGCATCATAAATGTATTTGTTTAACTATGAGGCTTGCTGCAAAGCCAATATATCTCAATGAAGAATTCAATCCCTTTTACCTTTCTGCAGCAGATGTATTTGTTTAAACAGACTTAGTGATGGATAACTCTGCTGTTCATTGAGCAGTGCATTTGGATACCCTATACTGAGCACACACTACAAATATGTAAAGTTTCAGTGCTCATGAAATTCCACCATTGAGCACTGACCTAGTTTCTTGTATGGACATAGGAGAGAGAATGGAATCAACTATATAAAGTTGGACTGGATGCTGAATAAGAAAAATAGGTGGCAGGGAACAAATATAGCACTGGCCAAAGTAAGACTATGGAGGTGACCCAACAAGGTTGGGTTTTTTGCCCCTGAATCTACCTTCCTTGAGTCCGTGCGAGTTTGGTAAATATTATTTCTGCATAGTTTTTACTTCTTTGGGGCACTATCTCCTGTGCCAGATCCAAGTCTCCAGTGCATGTAGAGTGCTGAGAATGACTCAGAGGCCCAAAGACATTTTGTATGTGGTTCAGCACTTTTCCTAATACTGCGTAAAGCTTCTATGAATAAATATATTGTTTATGGTATATTAAACCTAGGTATCTTTGTACTCTGTTGGCAAGCAATATTCTGGAGTTTTCCATCCAAATTGAACTGCAGGGTGCTGTTAAAACAAGTCCTGATAGCCATGCAAATTTCTCCATATTAATCTTTACGGGTTGTAAGGGCCTCACTTTACTGGATCTAATGTGAATGGCACAGTCCAAAGTAACTATTAAATTTATTGCTGGGAGATAAAAAAAATCAGATGAGGGAATCATAACCCATAGAGTAGTGTTTAAGTAACGCCAAGTGCTGTGTCTGCTTTAAGAAGGGTACGGCATGGGATAGATAGAACTAGCTCCATGCAGTAGGTTTACACGTGGCAATCGCGTAACCAATGCTTGTGGCATCGGCAGCAGTGCAGGGTTAAACAACAGTTTCTGCAAAACTTCTACCATTAAAGTGGATTTGACAGGATGATGATATTGAAGCTGAATAAATATTTGCATTTTATAATTGAGTGTAATTTGAATGACTTGGGAGACTGAGAAATAATAATTATTGTTTTTAATAGGAACTACAGCACAATTTACACTAGCTTCATATTTCCTGCTCAGTGAAACATGGTCTGTGAGTCTGTGATGAATCTCTAAACTCACTTTGACAGCTCAGATTTAGGCCTGATGCAAAAAGAAAAAAGAAAAAAAGGACCCATTTCCATCTGGTACAATATGTTCCCGAATCCCACGACCCACTTCTATTGGAGTGGTCCCATCCAATTTTAGCTCCCTTTTTATTTACCCATCTCCAGCCCCAAAGCCAAAGTGAACTCTAGGTGGCTCTTTTATATGGTACAATGATGAATTTTGCCAGAACATTAAAATCTTCTTGTAGCTGTGACCCAACATGTGCAAGGAGCCGGGAGAGGCACTACGGTTGTTTCCTGCTGTACCTATGGGAGAAAGGCTGTTGGAAAGGTATTCCTTATAGCGCCTTGGGCTCTAAAACAACAGCTGCTTCTGGTTCAAAACAGCCTGAAGTTTTGACAACTTTCTTGGAAGACTGCACAGTACACTGGTTTCACCTGATTTTGTGGTAGAGGTAGTAGGAAATGAGATGCAAGCAGGTGTATTTAGCTGTTGGTATTTGATCATGTGCTGCTTCTTGGTAGAAAGGGAGTCTGGGTTTTGCAGTAAGCCAGATGCTGAACCTATATGTAGAGAGCAGGCTTTTTTATCATTGTTCCCTTGATTTTTGGCTTAGGATTTTTACAAAGCAAGGGGGTCAATCCTCAAAAACAACCTGCAGCAGGTAGAGGTTGCTTTTCTCTGTAATATACAATGTGTGTGCAGTTTCCAAGAAAGGTTACAAGAAACTATAAAAGCCTGCAAAGAAGAATTTTTCCAGCTATTGAGTTGGTCTAATCAAAGGGATCAGATTTGCCCAAAGATCCTTGTCTGCCTGTGTCCTTAGACCAACACAGCTACAACATATACTGCTGTAGGTGTGTGCACTCACACTTAGCAGCAACAGCAGGTGCCAAAAGGTTGGGTTCTCTCCCACCACTTTCACAAGTTGAAGGGGGAACCCCTCAGAAGGAGCGTGGATGTCAGAGCAGGAAGAGATGGCTAGTTGGCTACAGCTAGGGTAAGAAGAAAGACAGGCAGCTTTGTTGAGTCAAAGCATCTGTTTTCCCCAGTGTTTTCTGTCTTGGAGGATCCAGTGCCTGTCTTTAGCTAGGAAATGATTTACATTCCCTCCATCTGCTAGGAGCCTAATTATAATGGGGAATCAAACTGAAAGCATTTCCGGAATACTTTAAACACTCATAACTTCACAATATTTTATCTTCTCTTATTATTTTTCACATCATTCTTCTCAGACTGGTGTGATCCCTTCCTCACCTTTCCCAGAATAAAAGCAAAGGTGATTACTTGGGAAAAATCTAATTACAGTTGCTGCTTTCCTAATATTTAAAAATGTTTGGGTTTTGGTTTTTTTTTTTGGTATCAGCTTCAGTATTTTGCTACTCAGGATTTAAACACAGCACTTGTAATTACTACTTGGTGTGTCATTTTGAATAACCCCTGGGAATCTTGAGAAGATGCAAAGGTAGCTCCATTTTAGCAGTGGATGAAAAGATAACTCTGTATCAGCCTGATCTGCTTCCTGTTTTGCTAACCCCAGTGGAAAAGAGCTGTAGAGGCATAAAATGTCACTTTCTAACTAATGTCACAGTGGGGGGCACAGGTTGCACTACCGCAGTAAATGTGCTCAGCCCTATAGGGCATTAGCCACACAAAGAGGACTGACTAGAAAGAAGGGAAGAGAACTCATGTATTCCAATGAACTAAAGGTTTAAAAGTCACACTTGTAAAGTGCAGGGTTTAATGATATCTAATCAGTTGTTTTAATAATTTATTTAGACTCCAACAGCACATTAGATTTTTTATAAGCATATATAATACCTACCAATGTGATTATAGCCACTTATAACACACGTTACTTATGCCTATAACATGCTTAATGTATCAGCACATCATTTAAAATGTAGCTGTAATATAAACTGTAAATGAATTAAATCTATGAGTGTCACAGTTTTTATGTTTTCCTTCTAGGACCAGAACCCCCATGCCTCTCAAATCATCTCTGTCTTCAAATATTTATCAAGTTAAAATTTAGAGAGAGATGAGAAATGTATCTTTACAACTAATAGTTTAAACTTTAATTTGACACACAGCTCTCTTTTTTTCTCTTAGCATCATGTCTTGTTGCAGACAGCATTAAAAAGCTCCAAACAGAGGGGTGAATTAGGGAGGAGAGTTACTACCAAAATACTAGTTTGGCATTTTTGTCTGCCTGTTTTTTTATTTGGCAGTTTGGTGCAATGTTAAAGTACTTTGAAAATAGTGGACAGCACATTGGTTGAAGTATATGGCTACAAGACAACTGTGTAGACTAACACCATCAAGGTGGAAACATGTCAAATATTGGACTGATAGTAAAATAACAATGTATCCCACTCCTTAAATGTCATGGGAAAGGAAGCTAATTGAACTGTGTTTTTAGAGGAATCTTAACAAAAAGGTTTAGCTACCCCTTATTGGATATATGGTTTTACTACTCCCATGACTCCACGCCTCCACCAGAAATCAAGGTCACCAGAGATGCCAGAAGTCTGTTGCTGGTGGATTACAGTAATGACTGTAGTTATGTGCAGATAGCGTACATCCAAATTGGGTTCAGCCCTTAGGTTGGTCACTGCAGAAGGTAAGGAGTTGTATCAGGTGGTCCAAAATAAGAAGAAAAGGACACCTGATTGGATCCATTCCCCTAACAGTGAGGTGAGTGCTGTACGGTTTTCTCCAGGGAAGCAGCAGAAACCTGAAGAACTCAAGAGACTTCAATCTGGACCGAATAAAAAGCTGTTGCATGTACTATAGGATCAAACCTGCATTAACTTCTTAAGGGATCCCTTTTTCATTGCCAATCTGTGAGATTGATAGCACTCTTAAGGGCTAGAGATGAACAGGTATTAGGAATTCTGGACCCTATGTCAGGGCAGGGGAATAAACACATTTCTATGCTTGGAAATACATTTATTTGGATTTTTTACATTTCATTTTAGCTGCAATGCTCTCTCGTCATCTGTGTTACTGAATGAAATTTAATCTTGTGGTAATTTTAACGTCCCAGCGTTATCAATTGGAATTGACATTAATTAGTTTTGTGCTACTCGATGTTCACAGAGACATTATTACAAAAGCAATTCCAGAGGAACCATGGAAGTAACTATTATTGTTATTCTTCTCTGGTTTTGTAGTTGTGTCACAGCTTCTCTCTCCATTTCTCTCTTCCGCTCCCAACCCTTCCCCTCCAATGCCCTTTTTTTGTTTCCGGGACATGCTTCTTATACAGGAGATCCCTTTCACTCGTGTGTGGTGCAGTAACCAGCAGCCACTGCACTGTGCCTTTTCGCTGGAGCGTTATACTCCTACAACCACGCAGCTGTCCTGCAAGATCTGTGTTCGACAAGTCAAGGGCCATGAGCAGATCCTACAGATCCAGACATCTATTATAGAGGTAGCTGGCTCTCTCTCATCTTTCTCTATTCCCAGCTCTGTCATTAAGTAGCTGTGTAAACAACTCCAGGTCAGTGTACTCTGTGTAAAACCAAGCCCTTTGCTTCTGAAACCAGTTTTAACCCCTTGCAGGGTTGTAGCAGATATCCAGAGTTCAACAGGACGCCTTTCCTGGGGGAGGAAACGACTATGTGCAAACGCCGTACCAGTTAGATTAAGTAACTTCCACTATTTACACAGAAATGCCACTCAAAGAGCAGAGGTGGTCAAACAGTATGCATATACTCCTTCATTCAGGAGGCTTAGTTCCCAGGGAAGAAACTCCATCTTCAAAAAAAACGAGTCTAATCAGAAACCAAGGCAAAGAGCAAGCTTTTCTGCTGCTTGCATAGATCTCTCTGCTAGAGCCTTTAATAGTAACACTATTACCACCATATGGTATGTTATTGCAAGACTGAACATTTGCTTACACGTTAAAGAGCTTTAAAAGTGCCACCCAATGATGCCTGGCATGACAGTAAGAACTTCTTCCTACCTTTCACAGAGTGAAGTGAGACCTGCTCTATTAACATTAGGAAAGCACAGTGTCCTTGCTTTGCACATGAGGTGTGAAGGGATGGATTATTCTAACCACTAAACTATTCTTCCTCCCTTCTCAACCTCCTTTTAAGTCCAGCTGTAGAAGATGATTACAAGTAGGAAGGTCTGTAGGGTGCTCCCTGTGGACAGACCTTCCTCTCTACAAAGGATTTAGTTGCAGATCTGGAACATTAATCTGACTTGATACTGGATACAGTTCTGGGTTTTCCTCTGGCATCCAAGATGTTCAGAGCAGCATGTTAAGAAACAACAGTATTCTAAAGATGCTCAATACAAGCATAATATTTAGTTGCTCATGCTTTATTTGCATTAGTTACCGTAATCTTTAAAAGCTTATTTGTGACTGAGATGGAGAAGATTGAGAGGGAAACATGCAGAAACAAGTCACTATTTTCTCACCTATAGAAAAACTAACATAGTCTGTTATGACAAGTTACTTTGTAAATGGGTCAGGACAGAGCCTGTCTCTGACTGTGTCTGTACTGAAGAATAGGGTCCTGATACTGTAATGGAAATAAGAAGCGTTTTCCATGACCTCTGCGTGTGATTTTCATATCTTCCTTATGCAACTTCTAGGACTTTTGTTCTGGTCATATTTCCTTTCCTCCCCACCCATGCAAGACTCAGTCCATTACCAGGGAAAGCCATTCAGGTTTAATAATCTAATAAATATTTTTGATCATCCCTTTCCATGTATTACATTTTTTTATGTCCAATATATTAAAAAAACCTCAGAGTCTCACATGCCTGTGCCATAATTTCTTGCAGACTTCTGTCATCATTTTTTCTCAGTTAAATTTTGCCGCTGAGGTTGAGTTTTTTTTTGAAGAGAGGCCTGTCCACAAACCCCTGGTGCATGTTACAATTCTCTTTTCAAACAGATTCACTAATATGGAAGGTTTTCTTATCCTATCTCAAAAATTGATGGAAGGATGAGGATAATTTGACCGTAAAAAGAGAAGAAAAAAATAGGCTGAATACTTGAACTTCTCATTGCTTTACAATTCCCACAGCTAACCAGGTTGCACTGGCTTATCTCACATGTGCAGGGTATGAAAATCTACTGTTCTTCTGCATATTTAATTTAAACAATCAGACAACGTGATGTATCTACAGAATTCCTATTACTTTGCATGAATGCCTTTTGGGATGTGCCATAAATGTTATATGAAGAGACCAGTAGCATCATTACTATTTAATATTTATGCTGCACAGCACTGAGTGGAGCCCCAGTCCAGAAAGGTTCCTTGTTACAAAGGCACGTACAGGACAAAATCTCACATCCACAAAGGGACTTAGGTGCCTCAGGTCTTTAAAAGTTAAAACGTAAGGATCTTAGCCATCTTTTGAGATCAGTCACAGCTCAGTAGGTTATTTTGATCTATGTTTTGGATTTAGGTACCTGAGTCCTGTATATAAAAAAAATTACCAAGAGTTCCTGCCCTGTAGGGTTAACATATGAACAAAGAAGCCACACCATTTTGACTCGTTCTTTTAAATCAGCACTCTTTATAAATACATTTAAGTATCCCTCGACCATGCTTTTGTGGTTTTACAAATAAAAAGGCTGATTTATTTTTTCATTGGTACTACAAACACTAGTTGGGATCTCAGACGCAAACCCCGTTCTTTCTGCCTTCAATCAATCTCATTGCTAGTGATCACAACTCAACCTGCACTCAGAACAAACTGCATGAGAGAAGCAGAGCAGACAACTGCTCATTCCCCATAGCTGCCCTGGCTCCTTCAAGGTTAAATCTGAGTGCAAAAGCCTGTGTGAAGCATGAACAAATAGTACCCTTCCCCTCGGTGCTAAGTCTCCCCTGTATTGACTGAGACAAATCCCACAGTCCTTGCTTCTTGGGGCATTTTCCTGAATTTTGAATACTCCGTGTCAAGCTAGTCTTGGCAACTGAGTTACCCAAGATATGTGGCCTTTTGTTTTCTATGTGCTGGCCAGAAACATATCACTATTTGATAAATTAGTTAAAAAATGCAATTTAGCAAACAGTTTGCTTGCAAATTGTTGGTATTCATTCGATTCGCGACCAACACATTTATTAGATAGCATTCTAAGCTATTGTTTCTGCTTCCTTAGGTGAACCTTTCCATGCAGAAACTCTGTATATTACAGAGTTTATTACACCGCATTAGAAAACTGATTAACTGAAACCTAGCTACTCAGGTGGTGGTTTAAATACCTCTGCGTCCTACCATAGTACCCTATGGTAGTATCCTCGAAGTTCAGGGTAAAGTGTAGGAGCTCTAAGTACATGAAAAAATCTCTGTTCTCAGGCATTGACATATACCCTTAGTTGTACTCGTTCATGAGTAGTGAATATGGAGAAAATGGACTAGCAAGCACTTTTAATTTCAGTGAACTCCTTTAAGTTTGGCAGCTTACAGTGGATCAAAGTGTCCCACTGTGTTTATGGTATAGTAAAGGGAGTTTCTGTTTCTCAACAGTGCTGAAAATACTAGCTTATACCAAGGAGTTAAGTTAGAGGATATATCCAGTGCGGAAAAAGCTTGGCAATAACAAGAGCGTGCACCAACTGCTGAAACTTCCTTAGCCTGACGAAGGGTTTTTGAACCTGAAAGCTTGCTTAATAACTGTTTTCCAACTATTTAAGTTGGTCTAATAAAAGATATCAGATTCACCCAAATAACCTTGTCTGCCTGTGTCCTTAGACCAATATGGCTACAATCTACACCCTGGCAATAGCTTAGTGACTTGAAGCTTAGCACTGGGAGACCAGGGGTCAGCATTGCATCCTGACGGTTTTCCTGGGTGATGAAGGCCAATGAGTAGTTTTATCTTCCCTGTATGTAAAATGGGCTAATAGCTCTTTCCTACCTCCCAGGACTGCTGCCAGGGTAAATATAGTGAAAAGAGCTAGGTGCTTAGTTGCTATGATAATGGAGGTAACAACAGTACCTTTGGCAACCAGAAAGCTGACTTACCTACTAATTGTTTTGTTTTTGTATTATGCACAGAATGAAAGAGAAACTATCACCTTTTTTGCACATGATGACAGCAACTTCCCTGCACAGACTGGTCCAAAGGCCTTCAAAATCCCATACTCCATTAGACAGAGAATATGTGCAACATTTGACACACCCAATGCCAAAGGCAAAGACTGGCAGATGTTAGCACAGAAAAACAGCATCAACAGGTAATGGAAGGCAATTCTAAAACGCAATATTTGCATATGCAATAGGAATAATTTGTTGCTAGCATAGGTTTTTTGTTGCTGTTATTGTTGTTTGCTGATATTAAATATGTTTGAATAATAATTATCATACTTACACTTAAGGGAAAACACTGCAGTTCATATATCTTTTTTATGTGATTAAAACAGCAGCTGAATGGAGAGCATCTCAGATTTAGGCTTTATTAGGCCACTGTAACATGAACCAAAGCTTGTGACACAAAACAGATTAGCGGGCAAAGCAGTGAACTGCGACTTAAAGAGATTTGGGTTCAGATACAGGCTCTGCGACATGTGGCTATGGGCAGATCACTTAATCCATGCTTTGAACATTCATTTATAGGAGAACGGATGGTAATTTCCTTCCTCGCTGGGGCATAGTGAAGCAGTCGGAAACCACACTGAACAGGGTGCTCACTCAAACACTCTATACACTCATCCCTCTCTTCCCATTCTTTGTGGTCGGGGAAAGCTAATAACTGTGTAACATCCGACACCGAGGCAATTCATTTGTGGAGACATTTGCAGGGTCTTGGCAGAATTTTTTTTTAACAGGAACAAAATCTTAGATGGAAACTGCCTCACAATCCCCCTTCTGAACAACCCTGAGTATGGAATTACAGCCAAAAGGCCAGCAGGCAGAGGACAAAGCCTAAACTCTGTGTTGGGATGCTGAGGGTAATCCCCTTTGTTCCCCTGTGCTAATGTCTCATCCCTGCATCTGGTTTAAGCTTGCATTCCAGATAAGCTTTCATTTCCCCATTTACAAGGACGCTTGCATTTCAGCACCTGTTTGCATTTAAGCCGCCCCTGCTTTGAAAATGCCTCCCTAGACCTTTCCACTGAGAATTTGCTTGCAGGTAAAGTGAAGTGCTTTTACCTTGTTTTGGAACTGGTTGTTTCTCATGTTTCCTTTGTTATGGAACACAGGTTTTTTCACTCAATGCCAGTCTCTTACGAAAGAGTCCCTCTGTTTGGAAAGAAAGGATGAATGGGAAGAGTAGGCATGCCTTCATTTGCTTTAGACAATACACAGGGACAGTATGCTAGTGACCACTCTGACCATCACTTTAGTTCTTCTCTCTTGAATAGGGGATATGGCAAATATGAGCTTAGCCCACTTAGAGCTAACAGAAAGATTTGCTATTTCTGTTGTTTATTGAAATAAAACAATGTCTATGAAACTATGTTGCTTCATTCACCAGCGGTGGTAGAGATGCTGTTTGTAGAAGAGTTAAAATGTAAATAGGAATTTCAGGATCAACTGAGTCGATATAATAATAATAAAAACCTTTCAAGTACTAATACACTAATTTCTTTGGTTTTCAAAATGCTAACCTTCCTCTAAGAAGGCAGATACAGCCACACCATGGACTGTAGCTTGTGCTATCCTTATATTTTCTCCCAGCTGTTTATTTAGGGATGAATACAGGGATAAATTCCCTCTTAACATTCCCTTCAGGTTTAGCCCTGAACGATATTACTTTGACAAAGGCACTGTCAACTTGTGAAACCTGATAAAACTGAACCATCGTGCACTTAGAGAAGGAAGAAGGGCTCATCATAAACTAGGATTCATTAAGTTCTTAGGGACTGCAGAACAGTATTTACCAAAGCCCATGCTATACCAGTAGGATTTATGTTAAACTAAGCCAGCCTGTTGCAGAATTTTCTTTAGAAGTGAAGTGAGCGTGTGTTTGTTTTACCTGAGGCTGCCTTGTAGTACTTTGGATTCCACTGACACATCGGCTTTTGGATGAAACTCTGACAAATAAAACAAGTTAAGTGCATTTTTGTCTTCCCAGTTACTTGCTGTTGGTATGACTGGAGTCTCACCTTTATTTCACATTTAAACCACTGTATGGAGGGTTGATTTTGGTCACGTAAGTGACTCCCATTCAATGAGACAATTACGATGATAGGAAAACATTAATATTTTTATTGAAAATGGTTCAGTTCCCCACTTGGTATTACTGTACTCTTCCAGGAGGCACAGTTTTTGTAATGAGGTTACCTTATTTATTATAGACAATTTGACTTGTTAAGTGCAGAAATATATGAGAAAAGCTCCAAGAGTATATTCTTTTACCTGTTTTCATAAAGGTAGGATAGTCTTCTGTGAGTTCTATATTATGGAGGTATTTAAAAATATTGCATTTTTAGGTGCAGGGGACTACATGGTGGGGAACAATTAAGCCCTGCTATAGGTGGCAGATGCCCCAAGATGTCTCATGGAAGGAATAGACAAGATGTGTAAAAACAATTCTTTTTCTACCAACGAAGGTAAAATCAAGTAAGGAGTGCTTGTTGATTTAAAAAAAAAATACATCTCAGGCACAACTAGCTGCCTGTTAACATTACTCAGCCACCTTATGCTCAAAGAATGGGCATTTACACTGCTTCCAGTTTGAACAGAAGGTGAGATCTCATCTTGGAATAAATAATGCTGCTTTACAGAGAGGTGGCATGTGTCTTTCCAAGCACTCTGGATACGTTTTATTATGAATGGGATAAAGTGTAAAAGATACTGGCGGCAAATTGGAATTGGACACTGTGCGTTTGGAATAGCTTACATCCTGCTGTCTGTTTATAAATGATCCCAAACAGGAGATATAGTTCTAGAACAAATAAATACAGGTGGCTTACCACTTGGCTTTACCCCATTCTTTCTTTTTTTCTTTCTTCCTTTTTTTTTTTTTTACATCCATAATAAAAATCAAACAATGAGAAGAGAGAAGAGAGTCTGCTGTCAGCATGGTTGGCAGACAGAAACTAGCGTTCACATAAGCTGTAGCAAATATTCCAAACCATAATACCAATATCAGACTAGTATGTCAACAAACATGAAGGCATGGGTCAACTGGCCACTACTTTCTGATCACATTCACAAAACTACACTTGTGAAGATAACATCATGCAAAGTTTTGCAACGCAGTGAGCAAAATATATTCTAGTCCCAATCCTAATAATTAAGCAGTTGAGCTGCACTGTGCAATTTTACAGAAGACCTTGTCTTACACTGCCTGTGAAACACAACCACATTCCTTAAACGCTCGCTCACAAAGATATAAACTCTGACTAATATGGATACACCTGCAACCTATCTAGGTGAAGTACAAACTGCAGTGGTGGGAGACAACTGTAGAAGAGGCAAGATAGGACATTACATGCACGCCATTATTGTGTACCACCATTGCTTTATTGTCCACAAAACTATTTTAATAGTATAAAAGTTTTTAAAAGAAATTCAGATTCCGACTGTCATGTGTTACCCATGTAGCCCATTGGCTTCAGGGAAACTCCTCATTGAGCAAGGTACTACTCTGTCTATCCAAAACAGAGAGCCAGGCAGTTCATCCTGTGACTCTGCACTTTGCAATGCACTAAACAATTCAGGGCTTAAATTCTATTTCACCGCAGAGGCTGTCTGTATTAGAATACAATATCTGTACATGATTCACTATTTGCATCTAACTTTCTGCCACCTAAAGGTGCCAAACACGGTACAAAAAATAGCCGAGCCTGTGAAAAAAAGTAGGTATATATGCCTGTTTTAATAACCTGGGAGTAGCAGCAAGAAGGTGTTTGGTATCAAACATTTTTTTTTCAAGTTTGCTTTAGCTGTGACTTGAGGGCACATTGCTCAGGAACAACTGCTATGAATTCAATATACTGGTAAGCTGCTTTAAAAGCCTCTAGATCAAAACAAAAGCAACCCTGAAAGAAAAATAAAGAGTGCCGACATGGTTTGCTGATTTACAGTGCAACACGGCATGCAACTTGAGGGCACTTATCTTGAAATTGCAATCTCAGGGTAAACCCTGCCCTTGATGACACGAGACTTTTCTAGTATGTGTGGGTTAACTTGTGCAAAGTGGCCCAATGTGTGTTGATTTGGTTTGGGGTTAGATTTTTTTCTGCTGGGCTTTCATCAGTAAATATTGGTCTGAGCACAAGACTTACTAGTAACCTTGGGCAGGAATTATGTGAAATAGGTCTCTTGATAATTGCCTAAAAGGGTCTTGTCCCTGCAGACTTCAGCTGGCAAAACTTCATTTTGGTCTGCAATGGCAGAGGAAGGCCTTCGTGGCACCAAAAATATACAGCAACTAGAATGTAAGGGGCTTGTTGCACTCAAATGTTGGTGGTAGCCTGAGTTTGTAGCAGTCACATCTTCTTAAGGCTAAAACCCTTGTCTGACTATCCCACACCTGGAGGACTAAAACTTGGGCAGCTCATTCGTGGGCAGCGGCCACACGTTAATGGTACATGAGCTCGGTAACATGGATCAGAGCTAAACCTGCCCTGGGGTGGCATAATTTTCACCTGCCTAAAGGGTACTTATAACTAGTTTCAGGTGATAATGTGTAGACAATCCCGGGGGTAAGAGTACCACAGTGCTGCCTAAAATTAACAAAGCTCTAAGCCTTTTAATTTAAGGGAGCTGCACGATGGCTTCATCAGATGAACGGATGCTGCATTACAAAGAAACCAATGTCAAAGGTATCTAAAGCTACTGTCTAACCAAATGTTCCAGGAGTACTTGGAATAAGTGCTGCAGTTATAATTTAGACATTTTCAGTGTCAGTAAACAGCATTAGCTGTTTCTCACTTCTCTTTGCTGTTCTGCAATTCAATCACTTTCTTTCCTGCACTCACATATATATGTATATATAGTGCATATTACACAAAGTTTATGCATGTGTGTTCGCATGCAATAGATTTATTTGTATCATTATATCCAGGCAAATATACAAGTAGTTGCATCAAACAGGCATTGTGGCAGACGGAAAGGATAACATGAATTTATTAACCAAGTTGTTCTGCCAGGTCTCTTGCAAATAATATTCTGCAAAATTCCATAAATCAGATATATGCATTTTTTAATCAAATCAAAATGCGTAAGTAAAAAAAGATGTAAAAATATATGATACTTGTAGTTCAACACCACAGGTACCAGTTAGAAGTCAATTTTCTCTCATCTAACATGCATCCGCAGATATATATTTAACTTTAACCTATACCCCTTCATAATGTTAATTTGATGCTTAAATTATATGAGTGGCTGTGACAAGGTCTTATTTAAATTACTGTCCACAAATCCTTGTTCATCCTACCTCTTTAAAAATGAACCCCAGTGTCACCTGAAGGTTAGTCTCAACAATACGCTCCCATGCAGTACCACTTTCATTCCTCCAAGTCCTGTTTTTCCTGAAGGTTTTAGAGAAATGAAGTTACACTGCAAAGAAAATTGGCATTTTGAGGAGCAGCTGGCTGGCTACTTTAATGTCCGTGAAGTCTGCTTTCTTGTCTGAAATGCATCTGTAGCAGCAGGGATGATGGACAGAAGGTCAGTTTCACATTCATGGTAATAATCATGTAAAGACCTTTCTAATCCTTTTGTTTTACCTTTCCTCCCTTTTAGGAATCTCTCTTACTTTGCTACACAAAGTAGTCCATCTGCTGTCATTTTGGACCTCTGGGAAGCCCGACATCAGCATGATGGTGACCTTGACTCCCTAGCCTGTGCTCTGGAAGAGATAGGAAGGACGCACTCCAAAATCTCAAACATTACAGAAACTCAGATCGAGGAATCCGACTTCAACTACAGTAGACAAAATGGACTTTAGCCATTTCTTTTCCACTCAAGAACCAATGGCCAACTTTGACTTTTATATTAGGGAGTTTCTCCTTGCAGGGAGGAAATAAGGGTTTTCTGCACATTGCATATAAGGAATCAGATCTTCATTTCCACTATACAAGTTTTAGCTGGAGGAGCAGAAGAAGCCCCAGTATAACACCACCCAAGAAAATGTCAAGCTTCTCCATGATGCCGTTGTCTTCTCAGAATTAACACTTACGGTTTGTGTGTAGAAAACAAACCTTGCTTTTCTACAATTCCTAGGAGGCAATAGGATAAGGAAGCTACAAACTCTGAAGGTAAATATCATGAAATAACTTATTTAGGGAATAATAATGCAAACCAGAGACACAAAGGTGGCACTGACAATTATGCTAAATAAATAATGTACTAAATATTCAGAGCCGCTTGAGTCTCTGGGTTTCAAGGTTTGACCACCTGGGCTTAGAGTCTCCAGTGCCCTGCACCTTGTTAATTTTCCATGGTGCAGAGGTGGATTTACAACACTATCCTGACAATTTGATAGCTTTATGCATTCACTTTGATAGAAACTAATTGCAGGACAGCAGAGAATCTGGACTATGGTATTCAGCCATTCAGGGAACTGAAGCCTCTACCATTTCCCTGGCTACTCTGTTGGGAAAAACACCCCAAACATTCCTTTCAGAAACTGTTATGCTTTTTTTTTTTTTTTTTAATGTGCAATGTTATTGCAAATTTTCAGTTTTATGCCACCTTGAAGTAGCACTTTTATAACAACCAAATACAGTATTGATAACTGCCAGTCCTGCTGTAGCCATTTTTCACCCTGTTTGGGGGCTGACCTACAAAGTTAAAGCAATCATCAAAACAGCTTAATTTTGGCACCAGTTCAGACAGAAATAATCAACACTGCTGAGCTTGGCTTTGTTTTAATCAGACGCTGCACAGTCTTGGGGGCATACCCAGAAATTGGTACAGTTACATCCTGGAGGTTCTCTCAAATGGTGGCAGCTCCACATTTGGAGCTGAATTTGAACCCAGTATGTTTCATCTGGTGACAGACATTTGATATCTGCCAACAGCTAACTAATCCAGATAAGAAACCTTTCTGACTTCCCACCTGCCCCTGTTCAAAATTAACTGGAACTTCAATCAATCACAAAAGCTGATCCTGTCGGAGGTGTTCTCCAGGCAGTGGTAGTGAACCAGATCTAAACAGAGTTTCAACTCATCGAGGCTAAGTGTCAGTTAACTATGACACCAGATTAGTAGCTTTGGTGATGTGGGCAACACACACCCTAAAAATAATCTGAAGCTATTTCTTCATACAGGAGTCCAGGTGCTGATATAGAATTTAATGACTCTTGTCAGTGCAGTGATTTGGCAGGTAACTCTGTCTCACTGATCTCCGAATCCAACATTTTGGGCTCGGCCATCTAAAATAAGCATGTTGACCAGCCCACTGCTACACACAGGCCCGGCATATTTCTTGCATTCAGTATTTCACACAACACTTTGTGACAAGTTTCCAAAAGAACAAATAAAAAGGTACCTTCCTACTTCCAGTTGAAATGGCATTGGTTCTAAGCCTATTTTATACCTGGACAAAATACCAGCCTTCTCTGCAGGAAGAAACAAAGCTGTGACTGTTATCAGTGACCCATAGCTCTTCCTTTTTTTAAAAAAAAATATATATATATTTCTGGGGACTTTGTTTTCTGCTCTTCAGATACCTGTTCTTTACTGAGGCAAGTGTCAGTGAGAAAAAAATGACAATGTGGCACCAATCAAAAACCAATGTGTAGTAAAAGTGCATTGTAGTTGTCTGGGAAACATCCAACAGCAGCTTTTTGGCAGTGAACTTATTCTCTCGTCTTCACTCCTACACAGTTTTATTTTGATAATGGCTTTTTCATATGGCTTAGGTTAGCTAATCAAAACAAGGATTCCTAAGTATACTCTGTATGTGCAGTAATGTGTTCACACCATTGCAGAACTTCTACATGTGTTTCTGCAGTTACCGACTCCAAATATGTTTGATGCACTCAAGGCATATAGGAGTCAGAGGGAGCTGCAGCATAGACCTTGGGGTGTCATTTCCCTGTCCCCCAGGAAAAGTATAAGCTTTACTGTGCAGGGCTCCAACTGTTTCTAAAAGAAGAAACCCCACCCAGAACAACCCAAACCTGCCTACTGAAATTCTGCATGTGGATCAAATTACTCTACTTTCTGTGCAGTGTGTTCAGAAAAAAAAGTTTGTCCCTCATAGGGAATGATAGAGACATCATAAAGAAGGAGCACTATTTGACTTCTTCAAAAAGAGACTGTCCGGAGAAAGTCTTCAGATTAAAGAGATATGGATTGTACCACAATATCAATACTTGATCCTGAGCCCACTGTTAAGTGAATGGGAGTCTTCCCACTGACTTGACGGGGTTTGGAGTATGCATCTGTCAAAGTTAGTTTCTCATAATCAATTATTTGCAGGAAAAGTCATCTCAAAGGCACTGAGCTAGTCTGCCAGAGAGGCTTCAGCATGGGGCCCAAGTTATGACGATATGTTGCTGAACATAGGGTGCACCTGCACGTGTTGCTATTGCAATGTTGTTACTGCACCATGACTTAGTACTTCCTTTTGGAAGTACTAAATCACGTCGCAATCACAGCCCGTGCTGTGCTGTGTGCGCTGCAAATGGCTGTTTTTAGCAGCTACTTCGTCATAGCAGCACACTATAATGGCAGAGCACACAGCTATGGCGAAGTAGCTCCTGGTCATATATAGACCCCTACGGATGCTACGGTGACATAGCATCACATGTAGACATGCCCACAGTGTAGTTTTCTTTTATTTCCTTTCCCAAATTAGTTATTTTGTTGACTGTGACTAGATGTTGCATTTGTCCCAGGAGCAAGCTGTTGTAATTCATTCCAGCACAAGTGTGTTAGGGCTGCGTGCTCTGGCTGGCCACCAAATAGCAAAGGAGCAGCAACACAACTTGGAAGGGTGACGTGTAGAAAAGACTGTGCCCCTGCTGATCTGATCCAGTTGAAACCGCAAATGAGATGCTTATTTACATCCTAAGTCTTTTATATGCCATTTGAATGAAGTACTCTGCCCTTTTCTAAATCTGTGGTTGTTTTGATGCCCTTGTAATACGCAAGCAGGCTGGAAATGCTATATAATGGGCACATCTACATGTCACTCTACAGTGGTGTTGCTATTGTGCCGTGCTTTAGTACTTCCTTTTGTACTTAAGCATGGTGCAGTAACTGCCTGTGCTATGCCATGTGTGCCCCACACAGTTAAATTTTGCCACTGTCACTGTAGGGGCACGCTATATCAGGGAAGTGTGCCGCTACAGCAGTGTAGCTGCCGATCACATGATTGCTATGTCACCACAGCATGTCATACGGTGATGTAGCACATCACTACATTACTGTAGGGCGACATGTAGGTGCACCCAAAAAGACCTTTATCTAACTTCTGCCACCTAGAATAGGCAAACTTACATCAGAGTTAGGGTTAAAATTGCAACCAGGTACCTGGCTTACATACTCCGGTGTAACCCAGTCCAGCAGTGCACAAGAATTACATCACTGTTCTGATCACATAAGAGCTCTCTCATTTCCTTCACACACGCAAATTCCACTTGCCTCCCAAAAAATATTAATCTGATAAATGCAAAATATAAGCACGTGTTTTTATGTAGCTGTGTGCTGGTTGGTTTTGCCAGTTACTTTGGAATAGAAGTGCCAAAGCATGATGCACGCATTTCAGTGCCCTCAATATTTTTTCTTACTCATGCAAAAGGAGGAGGTGAAAGAAATGTCAGCATTTCGACTAAGTCTGGCTTTCCAGTAGCTGTCTTTCCTGGACTAAAATGCCTCACTCAGCAATTATAAAAACCAGCCAAGCAAATACCCAAGCTGACAAATGCAACTGAGAAAGCTGCATTCAAGGGTTATTGTACAAAGGGGTAAAACACCTTTCCTGAAGAGTTAGCTCAGGCTGTTACTTGAGTACTGCCCCCTTTCACCCAAAACCGCCTCATTTGTATTCAGTGGACTTTCAACCCAAGCCAGTTTATGAGCATGCATTTGGCCCAGGGTTCTCCTTTTATGTGATCCAGTTACCCATGCACTTTTTAGTAAGGGTGGAGGGTTATACGCACACGTTCTGACATCCCTGTACTGCCTTCCCACAGTTCCTGCCACATTCAGAAAGACAGGCAAGTTCTCCCACAATTTACTGTCATCCTTTCATTGAGCAGCATGGCTTGCTGCAGCAATGTTTCAAGAGAGATACTTTCAGACGACCTACTAGCACATCTGAGAGAGCGCAACATCGATCAGATTTTGGCAACTCACCGTGGCTCACAGTGTGGCTGTTCACTGTGAAGCTAGGCTAACCCAGGTGCTGCTCCCCAAGCCTGAGTCTGAAGTGAAGATATACCCTTCGTTGCGAAGCTTGCTTTCTTTTGTGCTGGTTTTACAGGATGGTATTAGTAATGCTTTGTGCTTTTCTGAAATTGGCTACTCCCAGCTCTACATCCTTCCCACTTCATGTGCATTACCCTCATTGAAAGAAGTTAAGTGACAGGGATTTTTGTAAAGAAAAGCTCAGCTGACATTTTGATACCTAAATGAAGCAAGGTGGATGCTCAGCTCCCAATAACAATGTCTTTATTTACATCATGTAAATAAGTCACGGGCTGCCTCCTCTTTTCCGTATCAGGAAGCACTTTATTTCCTAATTTATGTGTTTATTTATTTTATGGACAGGCTTATAAGGGTGTGTTGCAATATGGGATTTGCACAGAACAGTAACCTATGTAATTTATATATGCAAATGCCGCGGAGAGCAAAACATGTCAAGTGCTGAGCACTTTTGACATTCTGGACGCTTCAACTTTGATGTCTAAATGTCAGCTGAACACTTTTGAAAATCTGATTGTAGAGGTCTGGTCTGCCCCTTTGAAAATGTCCTGCTAGTGAAGGGGTGGCTAACCGGGAACTTAAAACTCCAGAGGAGCAAGCTGAAGGGAGCAGGCTAAGGGGAAGGTCAGAGTGGAGAATGACTCTTTTGATGTCCAGGACAGATGGAGGATTTTGGGTTGCTCTCTTTGTTTGGTAAGAATTGAACTCCCCGAGGGACTAGTAACAGTGTATAGGACCTGCTTACACCCATCCGTTGGGGCTCCAACATGGACACAAAGGTGAATAGCCAAGAACAGCACTGGAGAATACCAAACTCAGTTGTCCCCCCAGCAGAGTGATGGGCACTAAGAAAAAAGGAGATATTGTACTGCACTTTGACGCTCCACACAGGGAACAGATTCTGCTGTGGTGAAAAATCAGCACTACTCTCCACCACTTGGAGATGCGTCCTGTTATTTTTATTCACACTAAATGCTTTTTCCAGATCTTTCAGCACTGAGAGTCATTTAAGCCTAATAGTTATGCTTTAAAAATGACTTACAATTATGCCCCAAAAATGGTGCACTTCACAGCTTCACCAGACTGCAGCATCATAAAGTTAATTTACAGTTTTTACAACATTGCTTTTGCAGTCTTACTAGTTTACATTAAAATCCTTTAAGCCAAAAGAAAAGGAAGTCCGCTCTGTAGATTTAAATGCAAACTTCATTTACCAGTGCAAGAAATCCCATAAAACTCGGACGTACTCCACCAAAATTTTTATTGGGCTTTTTGTAAGAGATGAAAAGCTATTGACATAGTTGTCTTTAAAGATGGGGAACTATTTTTATTATTTTTATCTGTGACAGCAGCTGTTATCCTTTCTTGTGTCCTGTACACAGTTTTCTTTCAGCAGGTCCTGAGAGAGGGTATTCAGCCCAAATCACTAAAAGAGGCCTCTCTTAGGAATAAAAGCTGTTGACATCACATAAGAAGTCTTTCTCTTCTTGACAGACGATACTTTAGGAAAGTTTTAAAACACGGAATACCTGTTCCATTCTAGATGGTGCTTTCCCACTGCCAAAATGACAGTGTAGGTATAAAATGGAATTAAAGTCTGAGAAATGGTTGTAAGATTTTGCTGCCAATTTGACAATTTTCTTTTTTTAGCCTACTTAAAATAGGTCTATGTTCTGTATGCAAGAAATAAAGGACTACGTTGTCTTGAATGATAATTGAGTATAAAATGGAAATTATCCCAAAGCCCATGACAACTATGCCAGATCTGAAAACGTGTCTTTCTAGACTATTATATTACTTATTTAAGTTATTAATAAGGAATTGCCCCCCACCCCTTTTCTTTTCTTTTTTACACAATAGTAGAGCTGGTCACATTACTCCTTGCAAATTTTCAATCTGCTGTTCCTCAGTACTTACTGGACAATTTTCTTCATAAAATGTTCACTTGAATTATTTCCTACTATTGTGGTATGTAACTGGACAGAGTTGGTCATGTGAAACTGTTTCCACTCTCTGAATGGTGAACTATTTTAATGGAGAAATACGACAAATGGCGCAGAAACACATTTTTTTGGATACATATTCATTAGCTACACTAATACTTGCAAAAACTTTAGGGATTTCCCCAACAAATGCAGTCAATTGAACACTTGGTGTATAACAAATCCATCATCTGCACTGCCAAACTGAATTCAGTGCTTCTGCCTGCAAACATATTTATTATTTTCCAGAATATTCAATCCAGCTCATATTACCAAACTGTCACATAATCAAACCTGATATTAATGGTAGCAACCTTTTTATTTTTTTTTTATCAGTAAGAATAAAACAAATCTTACTTCAAGATTATGGCCAATTCCTAGAGAATACTTTGATATTATGAATCCCAGTGGGCACTATGAAGAGAACTACTGTTGTAGGCAGAGCCACAAAGAAATGAAAGGCTTGTGGTCTCCATATTTGCTGTTCTGTCCAAAAAAAGTCTAGACATTTGACACAATATATTTTTTGTATTAGAGATTAATAGTACAGATTCTAATTGTGTTTCTTGTCTGGGGAGGGCGGGGGGAGGGAGCTGGGTTGTATTGTACTTTTCAAAGCTATTGCAAAAGCTGCTTTAAAATCAGCTGTTCAGCTGTATTGAATAACTGGTTTGTGCTTTACAAGAGAGTCTGCGTGAGCCAGGATTTGATGGGTAGCCTCAATGCCTCGCTGTCACTGGGTAACTAGAGCTGAAGTCACTTGTGAAAATTTAGTTAAGGGATGGGGAGGTTAGATGACCCATCCCTGAATTGTTATGTAGTGTGTTGTGACCAAATGAGACTAGACACTCACCTACTGTAGAACTGTGGTTTTGTTAGCAGCTACTTAGTGTGTCTGCCTCCCGGTGTGATGACCTTGGTTTGGAATGTCCTCCTGCACACGCAGGGAAATGTCATCCCATGTTGCCTGGTATGTATAGGTAGATATATAAAACCTCACTGTCTGATTTCAAAAGGAAATGTGTAGCACAAACTGAAGCTTAGGGTGCTGTGCACCAAGGCTGGTGTGAGTTTTTTCTGACGTGGAGGGGGTTTTGGATGCAAAGATGCAGATGCAACTAGTAATTGCTCCAAAGAGAAACATCGTGTTGTGACAAATCCTCACCCTATATAGCTGGTCAAAAAAAAAAAAACCCAACAAAAAACAGAAAGGATTTGCAGTAGTGTTAAGATCTCCTGTTGTTCTCATTGAAATTTTAATTTTTCCCTCTCTGATCATTTTAAAGAAATGAATTTCTTCAGCCTTTTTTTTTTTATGTTGATGTTGAAATTTTGGAATTTGACAAAAGTTCATCTCGAGTTCCAGTCCCATGAACTCCTTCCAATTGCAAAAACAAACCAAAAAGCAAGTGCTATTACTGGAAGTGCTTAGGTTGAAGTTCTCGGATGCATCAGTAAGACCCAGTTCACGTCCAGAAGACGCACTGAACTCTTTCCCAAGTAAGTACAGAGACTGCCCGCTGGGGATAGGACATACATACTAGAAGATATTGGGCGATAGCAAAGGCTGATACCATGTAATTAGTCACTTGGGAGCTACAGCTGTCATTTCTCTGAGTCAAATTCACCCCTATTGCAACTTCATTGATCTCAATTTACATGACAAATGTGCAATATACATCTTGGGGACAGAAAAGTTTTGTGCCAATCAGTCCTATTTGGATCTCTACCAATATTATGCAGAGCTAGAGCTGGTTGAAAATGAGAACTAGAACAATAATTTGGGGGGGGGGGGGGGGAAAAAACCTCTCACATTTTCTTCTTTTCTTTGTCATGCTTGGAACTTTGACAACTTTTCATTGCTTTTTCAAGCTCTGCAAAATGTTGACCAGCCTTTTAGTTGGAAAGGGAGGAAGAGGAGAAATGTAATGAAAAATGTAGCCAAAAGTTAACATTTAAAAGAAAAAAGATTACCAGTCTTGTATCAGGTTTGAAACATATCCCTCTTCTATCCCTTCTCTTCTGCATTGAGCAGGGTCGGAGAAGAGCTGAGGCTTTTGGCTTGTACTTTCCACAAGCAGCCAGTTCAGCATCTCCTCTGCCCCCCACCTTTTCAGTGGGTTTAGTACTGAAAAAAGAACAAAGGTTTGAATGCTTTCTTTAATATGAAGCTGAAGGAATAAGCAAACAAGCCAGAAAATCATTAAATAAAAGCATGGCCTTGGCTTCATACCACACTTTCTGTGCCTTGTACTATCAATGTAAATTCTGAATGTTGTACAGTAAATACTTGGGAAAGACTCCTTGGAAAAGGCTGCACTGGCTTCTTTTTTCAGCACATGTACATATATAAATATATATACATATATATTTGGTAATGCCAAACAGCTGTGTTATATTGTATTGAAAAAAAAATAATGGACAGTTTGGATGTTTTATGTAGAGTTTGCAAAAATTGTATGGCTATAGCCTTTTGAAGATAAATGTACAGAGGTAAATTACTGCATATCAGTTATTTATGAATAAAGAGTCTTTTATTGACATCTTATATTATCCTATGAGTGGCACATTAATTTTTGTGATAAAACAAGATGATCTGATATGAAGGCTTTGTAATGCTCATGTGATTTTACAATGAGCCTCTTAAAATCTGCAAGAGTTGAGGCTAGGTAAGTGAGTTCCATGGGAGCTGCCTTACAGAAAAATCATTTTTTTCCGCATAAACCAGCTGCAGTCTACATGAATATGACTATGATGGTGGTTTGACCGTGTAGCAAGACTAACTGCATTAAAAAAAACAAGGTTGTCAGTTTACTTTCACTGTAAATTAATTGTGGGCCTTATCCAAAGCCTATTTATGGAAGCAGAACTTCTGTTGTCTTCAAAGGCATTTGGAGCTCTGCCTGAGCTGACACAAATAGGTTTCAACGTAACCTGAGTGCGCCATGTAAGATACCCTGCTTAAAGCTTGTGATGGACTTGTATTATTGAATTACCATAGTATTCAGGAACCTTATTGCTGTATCTGGACTCCTTTGTACTAGGCATTATATAAAAGTAAGTGTTTTGTCCGCAAAGGAATACCTGCCAATACGTAGCTCGCTCTTGTTCTGAATGAGCAAATAAGTGGTGGCTGCTCTTTGAATCCTGAAGCCAAGGCAATGAGTTTAATTCTGTTTACCACAAATATACACATATGCCCAATCAATCATCTTTTGATTTGTAAATGTCTCTGTATTTGGCTTGAGATGGACACCCATTATTCCGATAAAACTTCACCGTAAAAACGATCATATAGTATAATGGAATCATACCCCACCTTCAGAGAAGAGGCAAATATCCACTGAGCAAATTATGGTCAACTCTCATACGCTCAAGTTTAACTGTTTTCAAATGGGAAGCGTGTGGAATAAAATCCTGCATGTCAGGGTGGTTAAATCAACCCCATAATAAAAGCTAGCCCACTGCAAACACGAAGGTCTCTGGTTAAAACCAGGTTGGCATGGGTAAGTGAGATACTCATGTGATAGATAACAAGCAAGGGGTATCTGTATCTTATTTAGACACTTTTATAGGACCAACTAAATAGTTGGGAAAATTGTTCTTTGCAAGCTTTTGGGCACAAACATCAAGCTTGCAAACAACAATTTTTCCAACTATTTAGTTAGTCTAACAAAAGGTATCATCAGGGATGATGCTCAAGGGCATCCAGCACGGTTTCATTAGGGGCAGGTCATGTCAGACCAACCTGATTGCCTTTTATGATCAGGTCACAAAGGCAATGGATGCAGGTGTTGCCGTGGATGTAGTCTTTCTAGACTTCAGCAAGGCCTTTGACACCGTCTCCCACCCCATCCTCATTAA
>NW_017728933.1:7453689-7471641 GCF_001723895.1 Crocodylus porosus
CAAGAACTACTTCACGGTCAGGGCGGCTAAGAGCTGGAACCAACTTCCTAGGGAAGTGGTGCTGGCTCCTACCCTGGGGATCTTTAAGAAGAGGCTTGATGACTACCTGGCTGGACTCATTTGAGTCCAGTCTTTTCTCCCGCCCAGGTGGGGGATCGGACTTGAAGATCTACAAGGTCTCTTCCGACCCGACATCTATGATTCTATGACATCTACCCAAAGAACCCCATCTGTCTATGTCCTTAGACCAACACGGCTACAACCAACACCCCCACGACTTCTTTCTCTCGTCTCAGGAACAGATACGTTTTTGTCTACCTGCATGTTGATCCCTCTGAATTTTATGATGCCTGATAGCATGAGAATTTTTTTTGTGCGCTTCCTCATATTTCACATGCTGGAATGAATGTGAGATACTGATTTTCTTACCTTTAATACTAGTATCGCCCCTACAAGACCATTCCTGGCCTGTGACGTGTACCACATTACAGCAATTCTGCTCACCAGCAAACCAAACACTTTTAACTTTGCATATTGTGCCAAAGCATCTTGGATGTTTTCATCGGCATTTAAGTTAAGTGTCATTCATAAATGTGCTATTTTTATGTATGAAATGAGTATCTGGATGCAGCAACACTCTTAAGTAAGCTGTTATAAAATGCATCATTAATACATATTACAGAGGATGCTCGGACCAGCTGTTATAAATCAAGACTTTCTTCAAACATTTTATTACATGCATTTAAGTTATTATCAACTGTGGTATCATATGCCATATAATGTAATGGCCACACGTTATAATAGATGGGTCCATCATCATAGCTGCCTTTGATATTCATTGCAGGATTAATCATGATTAATTATGTTTGCATGGAGGTAATGTATAATATTGTAAAAGTCCATTGTATTGTGGTTTAATGAACAGCCACTCAGAAATAATACTGCAGTGGTTGCTGTCAGATTATTTCCAAACAGACTGATGGGTTCTACTGAACAAAGGACCAGGGTGGCACTCTCATTATTTACGTGCCACATTCGCCCTGCATGCCTATAGCTCATTAGCCCATATTTAATCCACTACAGTCAGATAGTCAGAAAGAGCTCCCAGCACCCAAGAGCTCCCCATTTCAGCACTTAAATAAACGGGGCTAGATCTTCAAGAGAGCTCAGTGGCTGACAACATTAATAATGAAATGCATTCCCTACTGGAAACCCTACTTTCAAATCCCCGAATCAGGGCACAGAAAGATGACTAGACAGTGAAAGATTCATTTAACAGGCAATCATCTTAACACTCTGTGGTACACAACCTGAGTTCCACAGTGAAATACCAGACAGATTGGAGCAAACATTAAATATATAAAAGTTCAGATCTTATTATTTTTCCTCCTAAAATGGCTATAAAGAGAAGGACCCATATCATTTAGTAATTGGGAGAAATTCAAACAGAGGCAGCAGATTCAGATAGAACAGCGGTTCTCAAACTTTTCTGGACTCCAGGCCCCCCCACCCTAACTTTTGTGGAAGGAGTGGCACCCAGTTTCAAACACTAACGTAGGTATTAAAGTACTTCTCAAGAACCCGCTTCCGGAGGGGCTGGGCAGTGAAGGTGGTAGATAGTTCAGGCAGGGACAAGCATAAGCCTGTATTTATCTACTTAGCTTATCTGTTCACACCTCGCAGCACCCTGGGGTGCCCTGGCACCTGGTTGAGAAGCTCTGAGCTCCAAGGTGCCTTGTTCCTCTGTCGTCTTCCAGATGAGGTGCCAAAAGCTGGAAGAAGACGGGTATATTCAGCCTGATGCCCAGATGGGGGAAGGCTCAGCATACATTTTCCCGGTTTCACAGATGGGAAACTGAGGCACAAAGAAGGGAATCCTTTTTGCCTCTATGCTGGGAACAGGATCCTTCCAGTCTGGTACTGTATTTACTAACAAACACTGCCTCCAGCCAGAGGGTGAAGGCAAAGCTAAAGAATACAGAGAGCATTCTGCATTAGTAAAACAAATTTGCTTTTTATACTTGGTCTACAAAACCTCATAATAGGATATGGCTTCTTTCTCCTTGGTGATAATTCAATACCCTTTTTAGGCTGAATTAATCTGTTTTCTCCCCCTCTTAAAGCCTGACTATTTGGGAACCAGATTACCACCTTGTAAAAAAAGCTAGCTCCATTTCTATTACCTCTTTAGTAGGACTGATGTGATTGATAGATTACAGTATATTAAAGGTGCCATATAAAAACAGTTTATTAGAAAGTTTTATCCAACGTTCTTTGCGGTAAATCTTTAGGATTGTTGCACTGCATCCCAAATGGCATAAAGAATAAACATTAGTTGCAGAAGAAACTTAGTGAAGCACATATGCCTCTGCAAATACCCTGAGAGCCATGCAGCAGTAAGTGGAGGTACAATGGTTCCTCAGACTGAATCTAAATAATAGTCCCTTTTGAGAATCCTTGCAAATAAGTTTGTCCCCCCATCAAATCTAGGCAACTTATCTAACACACAAGGCATCATGAAATCCACACCCGGGAGTGAATGACTGACACACACATGCAACTCCAGACCTTTTAAATTTCGCATCTCACCCAGACAAGGTTCTCTGGGTGAATCTGATATCTTTTATTAGATCAACTAATTAATATATAATTATTAGGTTGGTCTAATAAAAGATATCAGATTCACCCAAAGAATCTTGGCTGCCTATGTCCTTAGACCAGCACGGCTACAACCTACACCCCTGTAACATCTCACCCATGCATATATGCCTGCAAGACCTAGTCTGGGGTCCTGAATGCTAGCATGATGCTCTGCCATCTGAGAGGTGCTTTTGCTGAGCATAGCTGTTGAAGTATTTGCGAACTGTGCCGTGGGCTTGAGACAGGAGCAAGGTTCTCTCTCCATCTGTATTACAAAGGAAAAATATTTGATCCATCTGTTGATGTAGAGTCCAACACACTGTTAACTAGAATGTTTCTGTAGTCATATACCCTAGTGCAAAGTGAGTGCAAGACACTATCCCAATGTAGCATGTTTAGTGGGCAGGTACTAGGAGCTGGGATCTCTGTCCTACTGTACGACCGATCTGTTGTGTCCACGGGCAGTCACTTTGTTTCTCTGGGCCGGTTTCTTCTCCCACCCTCTGTCTGTCTTGTCTGCTACACTCGGCAATTCTACTAGTGCAGGGCCAGTCTTCTGCTGGGTGGCTGGGCCTTTTGGCTCCATTAGGGCCCTCCTGTAGGATAAATAATATGCTGTGTATTATATTAGACCATGTGTGGTCTAAATAATATCACCATTCCCACTTTGTGAAAAATGTTACTCCGGATAACAATGAATCGAGCACTTAACATGCCTCATCAACAAGGCAAAAACAGCCACAACCCTACAGATTAAACCTGTTACCATTCTGAATCTAAACGTCTGCTACCAAAACCAATATCAGAATCAGTGGCTCCCCCGCCCAAGACTGGGGAGGTAATTCTTTACTGATGCAATTAAAATTATAATTATTCTCATCTCCTCATCTTGTATGCACATTGGGATTTTGGGAGTGTTAAGACTGATTGAAACATATGCTGTTGGCGGACACCTGTTTCAAACACACGTGGAATGGTAAGTCGCAGGCTCAAGTATGATATACCATTGATCTGTCGAAGAAGGTGGGTACTGCCAGAAGAAGATAAATGGCCTAAAACTGCAGGGGACTATAAACTGGAATGCAAACAAATAATAACCCTTAATACATCAAAGGGCCCATCTATGCTGAGTAGCAAATCCATTTCTGTCTCTGAAAGCCAAGCGTATGACATAGCTGAAGTAGGAGAGATGGAGATTCAGTAACACACGGCAAGGCTTTGGTAATTAGTTTCTTAGAGCATTGAGTTAATGATACGTAGAGCTCAGTGGCAGAAGTTGGGGGGTAAAAGAGGACTGGAATACCCTGAGTACTCTCCCTGCCCCAACCCTCATCTCAAAGGAATGAAGGAGTAAATGCCTTTTTAAGGTCCTTCTGGAAATTACTGGTTAGATTGAGGGAGATCTTGCATAATGGTCATGGGGATCACAGACTGTTTAATGAAGTTCAGGAGCTAGGGAGAACCATGGGGTTGGTCTGCAAGCAGTGGTACCCCTCTTCTGTGTTCATTACAACTGAATCCTACATCTCTCCATGGGGAAGTGATTATTCCCTTCTATTTGGCAGTGGTGAGGCCACATCTGGAGCAGTGTGTCCAGTTTTGGGCCTCCCCACTACCAAAAGGATGCGGACAAGTTGGAGAGAGTCTAGCAGAGGGCAATGAAAATGGTTCGGGGGCTGGGGCGCATGACGTCTGAACAGAGGCTGAGAGAACTGGTCTTATTTAGTTGGGACAACAGAAGACTGAGAGGAGACTGAATAGCAGCCTTCAACTACCTGAAAGGTGTTTACGAAGAGGATGGCACTGGACTGTTCTTGGTAGTGACAGATGACAGAACAAGGAGCAATGGACTCAAGCTGCAGTAAGGCAAGTTGGGAGGGGATATTTAGAAAATCTTTTTCCCTAGGAAGGCAGTAAAGCACTGGAATGGGTTACCCAGAGAGGTAGCAGTAATCTCCATCCTCGAAGGTTTTTAAGACCCGACTAGACAAAGTCTTGGCTGAGATGATCTAGTTGGGGATGGCCTTGCTTTGAGCTGGGGGCTGAACTAGATGACCTCCTGAGATCCCTTCCAACCCCCATTTTCTACGATTCGATCTCCATGACCGTGACACATTGCACGAGCTGCTGCCATCCTCTATAAACAGCCTCTTGACTCTCATTTCCTTTCTTCAGTTTGGCACTGAGACATTCATAACAGATAAAGCCATCCACAGCCAGGGAAGGAAGGGAACATAGGCTAATTTACCATCTCAGCTCCCAGAATGACAACAAGAAGTTAAGGAGAGGAAAGCAGTGTTAGTTTGCGTTTCATTGAAAATGCAAGAGAACAAATTATGCTATACCATGTATAGAAAGGACAAAAATGACTTGTTTATATACAAGCTGATAGGAAGTTAAAAAAAAAAAAAAGAGAATTAAAGCATGTTATCAACACTTTGAAAATTCATTGCATTCCTTTAAAAAATATAAAGGAATCTTTAAAAAGAATCTGTCCCCTTAACTTGTTGGTATTACATATAAAGGAATAAAAAATATCACAAGAATGGCATCACAAATATATTGAAATTAAAATGATGAAACTAACTGTCCAATATCAATGGTTCACCCATGAATAAAGAAAACCCTTGATATTTTTAAATTCTCACTGAGTCAAGTGTTTCAGTAATAACAATCAACCTGGTAAAAAAACCAAAAACAAAAGGGTATATCTAGTAGAAATCATCCTGACGTTCCGCTGTAACCTGAACCTCCAAACTACTATATTTGCTGTGATGTAAATCACCTCATCTGTGGTCCTACAGAGAAACTATCTTTGCTTACAGAGAAACATCTACTAAAATAAGCACATATGCTCATCTGAAGAGGGAGAGATGAGACAGGGATTGGGCTTTAACCAAATCTGTCATGAAGTGAGATTCTGCAGTTGTCCGTCTTGCCATCCATGCCCCCAAATAATGCACAGGAAGAAATGAGATGCTTTCCCAGCTCCGGTCATGTACGATCACCTGCACAGGCCGCTGAACGAGTCCCCGTGTTCGACATCAACGTTCCCCGAGGCCGCAGCGCGGAGACCAGAAGACTCGGTTGCAGTCTGGTCTGAACAGCTGTTCGCAGTGCTGATGCAGCATGTTTGGTGGTGAGGGGGGCAGCTTTAGGTGGGGGAAAGAAGAGATGAGGGTAGGAACGGATTTTCTCTTTGTGTGCGTCTGGGAGGGGGGTTGTTTTGTTTTGTTTTAAGGCCATTTGGTTGCTTACTCAAATCCTCGAACCCTTCTGTTGTGACAGGAGGCAGCTCTGCAGAGAACAACTCCTGGTTACAAACACCACATACTAATTTAAACTAAAGTGAGTAAATCCCAATCTGTGCCCTGCTAAAAGGGTTTGTGCTTTTTCTGCTTTCTTTTGTTCTTCCTTTCATGGTGAGGTACTGGTTTCCTTTCATTTATTTAATGCAGCCTCTTGGATTTGCTCAGTGGCGGAGCCATTTGCTTGTATCGGGGTAGGTTTTATTTTTCACTTTGATTGATTTATCTCTTTATTTTTACTTTTCCTTTTTACAACATAAATATCTCTGCTGAAGTATGGAATCGGTCCATCTAGCAGTGGCCAATGCCTGAAGACTCATCGGCATGGGGCCAGTCCCTTAAACTGGCCCCGAGCAACCTGCATTGTATTTGTTGCTGAGGTGTTGAATCATAAAATCATCGGACTGGAGGGGGCCTGCAAAGATCATCAAGTCCGGTCCCCTGTCATGGGCAGGAAGTTACTGGGCTCAGATGAGCTCAACAAAGTGCTTGTCCAGTCTCATCTTGGACACCTCCATGGTGTTCAAGATGAGAGTTGGCAATTCTTCTTACCAAGCCCAGACCTGTTATTTTGCAGCTACTTTCCAGTACAGGGTGAACCTCAAGAGAGTCAGACAAGTAATGAGACTTTGTAAGAGACCCTGCTAGGTCCACCCCCCGTGTGTCCCTAGTCCCAATTCGCAGAGGTCCTTGAAAGCTGTAGCAATGCTGGCCAACGCTCGACTCAAAAGAGGCTCCTTTCAGAGGGTAAAGCAGCATCTCCGAGTGGACAAAGCTAATTTCAGGGCTGCAGTCAGATACATGCTCCATATTCTTCTTTTCAAAGTACACGTGAGTAAAAGAAACTCTCTCTACTTCTTGCAGCGCCCTGTGCAGTCCCAGGTATCAAAGAGAAGAGACCACATAGGCAGTTCAAACGGGGAGTTGCGTCCCAAGCTTGTTCGAGGCGGCGGCCGTTTTGCTGCTCACCGAGAGAAACCTGCACTAAGACCCGTCCTGATGTATTTGTAAATCCTCACCACGTCAAATGCCCCTAGAGGAAACATTATCCCCATTTCACCGAGTAAGGCACGGAGAGGTAAAGTGACCTTGCCTGTGGCAACACAGCTTGGACACTGGACCAAAACGCAAGAGGGCTGGATTTAGCTCCCAGCTCTGCCATGTGCTTCCTGCATGACCGTGGGCAACTAACCACACGTCTCTGCCTCAGATCCCCCTCTCTGTAATTCCCCAGGAATTAACGAGAGGGGCAGATGAGGAATAATTGTTGCAAAGCATGCAGCAGTTGAGAACAATCTTGCAGCCTGAAAGGGAAGCAGTATCAGCTCTCTGGAAATATAGCAAAATAGAACAGGGTCACTTGCTGAAAATCATTTTTTTTTTTTTAACTGAGCTACCAGAAACTGAGTTCAAGTTAGTTCACATACTGAAGTTTCCAAACAGGGCTGCTTTTAGGATAGAGACATCATTCTAATAAGGGAAAGGAAACTGTTTGTCTGGCATACATATATATATAATATTCCTAGCTCACCTCAGTAAGTGAATGTACATTGTGCCAGAATATCCCTGGGAAATGCAGGACGACAGTATTTTCCTTCCTCTTTAGTGGGATAACCAGCTCATTAAATCTTAACATGAAGGTATTTTATTATGAAGTGACAGATCTAAAGATTTACTTTCCCATTCTTCACCTGACTTCTCCATTCTGCTTACTCCTTTGTATTTGTTAATGGTCTTCCTCTAGTTATATAATCCTGTCAAGGGTATAAAAATATCTCTCAGGGCTGCTCATTTGGCCTAAATCATTCAGCCTGTAGTGGTGACAGGGAAAAGTGTACATGTCACACTGGGTACAGGGAAGGAGCTCTGTCTTAGACTCCAGTAATTGTCACTGTATGCTAAGAAAGTGTAAGATTTAATAAGGTCATAAAACAGAATGACATGGGCTGGTATGATAGGTATTTTTTCATTAGCATTCAGAATACCTGGATTCAGTGGGACAATAAATTAGAACAATTGAGCAGAAATGGCCTATTTGATTATTCAACATTTTTCAAAGTGCTCATATAAGCAGCTGGGCTGAGAGCACCTTTACCATTGCAACAGCCTGAGCAAATTCTAGGGTGGTGCAATTAGTATTTTCCCCAATGCCACCCATCAGCCCTGAATTACTGTGAGCATTGAGAAGGTGCTCAAAACCATGTTCAAAATATGTAAGAGTCGGTGCTTAAGGTACAACGATAAACTCGCCCTCCGTCTAGAGGGTCACCAGCTGGCCTATATGTCCTTTCATTTCTTTTTTAGGAGCATGAAAATTTCTAAGCTCATCAGCTCACAGGTGCATCTAAGCCAGTATACTGTTTAAAACAGTATCTGCTGCTCTTGGGGAAGGTACAAGGATTCTTGTAGTGGGAAATACGACTGAGGTCATGTAACAGACAAGTGGCAAAGCTCAGGAGAGACCTTGAAACCTCTAAGTCCAGCACCCAAGTCCACTAGCTGGTGCTCTCTGCCTCTTTCTACCTTCCCCTGAAATCAAGATGAGAAGGTGCTTGTCAAAAGTTAACTGGTTGGTGGATAAAAGGATCCTACCCAAGGTCTTGACTATGCTGCCAACTGAAATAAGGTCAAGTCTCCAGTGCCTATGCACTGATTCAAACTGATTCAAATGCAGATGAGATAACTTCTCATGTGCTATGATTTGGACAGCTACAGCTCAACCCAGGTTTCAGGCATCAATGACGATTGCTGGAATTGGGTGGCCAACCCTCATGGTGTAGAGAAAGCTTAAATTATCGCTAATGGAGAAGGAAAAGAAACAAAATCCAATGAAAATTAAGCCTCTTTTAAAACATACTTTTCCAGCTCAATACCAGAGGATGCTTAAAAGCCAACACTGGAGGTTACAAGATTGGAGTTTTTTTTTTTTTTTTGCCAGAGCAGAAAACCAGCCCTGTATTCTCCTGACTCAAAAACCATCCTAAACAAAGCCGCCTACAGCTATTATGTCCATTACCACTTTTTCCAGGAGGTCACCTGGCAGCTGTCTGGCTTTCTCTGCTGGCCACATTGATTGTGTTTGTGCAAAGTCCTCTGTGTGTTTGCTTTGCTTGATAGGGCTTGACTCCCTTCCTCCCCAACTCCAGCAGGCTGCCAGCACTTTCTAACTTCTCTTTCAACAGCTGGCAGCTACAAATTAACTTTTTGACTTCATTAGGTGACTCTGCTGAATTATCCCCTAACTGGCGCACCTGAGCACATCTCTCCAGCTCTGCGGCAATGTCCCCAGTCAATCAGAAACCAAGTAGCAGCAAAGCGACATATGGGAAGCCTCGCAGGCTTGGTCAGTGCTGTAAGTCCATGTCCCTACAATTCTGCAGCTCTGCCGAACAGCCCGGTATGCCTGACAAGGAGAAGAAACCAGAGAAGAAACAGCCACGTGCAAAAGCAAAAAATAACCCAACTCTCAAACTGCAAGATGCCATCTCAGGTGGGTGGCATAAATGTTCGTATGTCATGTCACCAATTATGATAAGGAAAGACTTACCAAGCCAATACCACATAAAGTGCCATCTCTGCCAAACAAGTGAGCTACTCCATAGGAAAACACCTTGCACTAAACAATTTAACTACTTCAGAGGATGCACGATAAAAGGTAATGGCTCACTGGAGATGCATGCTGATCAGTTTTTAAGGGGCTGAGATCATTAAAGTGATTCCAAGCAGCAGATAATAAAATGCATTTTACAAAATAAGGACTAAAAATGATCAGAGCCTAGTAAGTGTCAAAGAGGGCCGAGACATTTATACAATGAATAAGCACAGCATCCACATAATTATTATATGGCAGCTGGGATAAAAATTGCAACAACCAGAGCTGAGCACAGAAGAATGGATCACATTAATTGAAACAGTTCTGTATGAGGGGGTAATGTATAGACTGTAAGGCAATGTGAAACAAATTGAATAGGAGGGCTCATCTGTTAAAACATACTATTTATTTTACTGTTCTGACAGCCTCCTTTCTAGCTCTTCTTTCTTTTCTCTTTTGTCTCCTTTTATACTCATTAGTTTGGCTAATATTTGCACTGAGTATATATTTATGCTGCATGTGCTATAAGTTGCATAGGAAAGCACCGCACCATTCATTTTTTAACTGCTCTTTTATATGCATTTAAAAGGAACTCATTAAAGATAAAAGTTATGGGCTATCAACTTCTTATATTTGTGGGCATAAGGACAAAAATTCATTCCCATGCCCCAATTTATTCCTGGAAGAAAGCTTTAATTACTGCCCAGGCCTTGTACAGAGTTTCTATAAAGGGCCAAATATTCAGCTCTTTCTGGTGCTGACAGAGAGATTTTTCTCTTCCCCACTATGAAGGGCTGTACAGATCGCTGAGATGTTTGCACTGCTGCTACAGACTTGGCTTTTACTTGAGGCATCTCATGTAAGCTGCTGTTTGAGGAAGGATCCCTGACTATGGTTGGTTGACAATTGGTCCTCAAATTGCTGGTGCACAAAGTCTTGGCATTGCATTTGCTCTCGGCACTGGAGTTTTCTTTTTTTCTCCCAGTTTCACTTCTTTTATATATATAAATGAGAGAGAGACAGAGAGAATTAAAGAAGATGAATTCAGCCCAGAGATTCTCTCTAAACCTGAACAAACATCTTCCCGCTACCCCGTCAAGCTCAAACTCCAATTTTCTTCCTAGATCTGGTTCCCTTGTGAGCAGTGGTAGAAACCGGTACGCACAAAGATACAAAACTAGAATCTCGCTCAGATCCGTGACGCTCTGTTCCCAAAAGGTTTAGCAGATAAACAAAGCCTTTTCCTCCACTAGACTTTCACAGCGACCCTTACTGAAAGCCTGGCCTTGAGAGTCAGCTTGGAAAGACTACGAGGAAAAATAACAAGGTTTATTGTAACAAAGAGCAAAATCTTATCTGGCTTAAAACTCGCGTAGCTAGAGCCACATGGAAGCTGATTCAGGCAGTCCTGCCACTCCGTTAAGCCAAGCTCCTTGGAGCTGCCTTTTTTTGTATTGCTTTGTACTGTAGTGTCCTCATCCTGCAGGCTACAGACAACGTTCGATGCTTTTCCAGCAGGATAACAGGGTAAATGAAAAACACAAACTCTGGAACAGACCTGCCTGCCTCAGTGTCTCTCTCAAATTAATGGCAATTAATAAGGCCGTTCCCACAGTCTGCCAAGGTGGGTCGAAGGAGAACAAGCATTTCAAGCTGAGGATAGACAGCCAAGACTCCTAGCTTTGTCTCTGTTGAAACTGCCTGCGTTACCTTGGACAAGTCATGGAAATTAAATTTGTCTTAGTGTACAAAGCTGTAAAATGGGAATAATATACTTGGGGCAATTATTGCATCGTTGATATCTCAGACTTGCTGTGAGGCTTGCGCCACGTGTCCGACAGCAAAGTTAGATCCTTTTTGGCCAGGCTGCCAAAACATGAAATATAAGGATTCTGAAAAATATCTAAGGAACAAAATGTCAAACCTGGCTAACACATCAATTGGATTAATGTTGGGAAGGCAAATGAAGCGGCAGACAATTTAAGGAAATAATGCACTGAACAGTTTGGGATGTTGGACATGACTCATGTAGCTAAATATGTCTGACAACAGTCAGACTAAGCACATAGAGATTTGGGGAGACTAAAAATGAAGAAATACATTGTTCTTAATCACAATGGCCCATAAAGATTAACATGCTGATTTGAAATAATAATCCAGTGTACAAGTAAACAATATACTCTTTCATCTAGACAGTATCTGCATTGCCTCCTTTCCTAATCCATCCTTTGAGTGAGATTTTCAAAGGGGCCTCCGGAAATTAAGGTGCTCAAATGCCACTGAATTTTAGTGTTTAATTTCCTTAAAGCTGGAGCTTTCAAAAGAGCCTAAATCCCAAGTGTAACCCACCCAAAAGATATGGCTGCATTTCAGACCTGGTTGACTAATGCCTATGAAAAGCACAATACGGGAGGTTCAAAATAATCTCTTCTCAATGGTAGTAATAATAGTTCATTTTTGTATTTCTTGCAAACATTTTCCGTGGAATCTTTTCAGCTTGGGGTGTTGGGGTTTTTTTTGGATCAAACCTACAGCAGAAAAGCTCTCTGGGGTGCAACCTCCAAGAACAATTTTAAGATGATCTGCTTTCAGGACACCAACTGAGTTTGGATCCAGAGCCAAAGTCATTCAGAACATTGCTGACTGAAAAGGGTTTTAACATCTCTAAGCCAAGAGAGATCCGCCCAGTTTGTCAACCTCATAATGTTTGAGAGAGACAGAAACGTGGCATTTCTGTAGCAGGGATTAGTCACATGAATGGATAGAAAGCCGTGTGATGAACTAATGATTTGGTAAGTGTGGCGGGTGCATGGAGCAAGTTGAGGCGTTACAGAGGACACGTTTGGATGCCGCTCCATTCAACTAAACTGAGTGGGTTAGGTTCATCTTAAGCAACTGGGAAGGAAACATGGGTCCGGTTGAGCCATTGTCCCAACATGTTTGCAAAATAAAAGGCTGAGCATCCTCTGAGAGGTGCTGGGGTTGTTGGTTAGACAAGCTGAAGGAGGTGGGTTTCAACTAATCTCTTAGGGGGAAAGCATCTGCATCATGAAAAGCACAAATGCCAAGTGTCCCCATCCCGTTCAGAGAAAGGCCCCAGACTGACTGAGGTGCGGAGGCTGAATTTCTCTCTTTTATTCCTACAAATCCTACATTAGGAAGTTTCCTACTAGAGAGGAAAATAGGGGAAAGTTACAACTATTGATTTCTACCTGTGTTTTCAATGGTGAGGCTAAGTGTCGGGCCAAAAAAGCTGTGCCCACTGTGACAGTGACAGGCAGGTTTTCACAACAGGGCAGTACCCAATCTTTTTAACAGTTCATAGGGACAGATCTGACCTTCGCGCTTTGTGCTTTAATTCTGCTGTTTTGCTCAGGATGAACACGTATCTTTACTCGAAAAGTAAAGCAGAGATAAGCTAAACATAAGGGCCTGTGGGCATATGCTGTTTCCACCGCCATCTCCTCTGCTTGTATGAGCAGGTTGCGTCACACCGATCATCACGTGGAGACCTACTAAGACTCCAGGGCGCTGCCTTACTGGCATCATCTCTATGCCCTGATTTGCTGTCTTTGTCTATTTTCTGGACATATCATTATGGCTTTCTAAATGTTAAGCCATCTGAAAGGATTTGAAGCATGCAGGATGCTTTCTCACTTGGCATGCTCTATAGGAAGGATCACAGCAGCTGCCCTTCTTCTCCAAGTCAAACAGAAGAAATCCAGTGCCAGAGCAGAAGCAGGTCAAGCTTCTGGCAATTTTTGCTACAGCTAGAGGAAACCCGACCCTGCTCGACTCTGATGGAGTGCAGATGTTGAAGACAACCCCTAAGCTCAAGGAAACCTGACGCTTATATGAGTTGTCTTATATGAGTTGTAAGTGCCTTATGAAAAGCTCTGACAAAAGTTTAGAAACGTTTCTGCTTCTGTGCCTAAATAATTCCACACCCATCCCTTGGTTTTGTTACCACTGAGAGGTATCTCCATGAAAATGGGATCTTTGTTGCTTAGGAGAAGCCAGCATTTAAAAAAGCCGCTAGTGAAAGGAAGCAGGAACGAAGGAAAAATTGATCTGCAACCACATAACATTGTAAAGGAAAAACATATATAAAAGGAAAGAGACGTATACACATGTATACAATATAAATGAAGGAAAAAATCATGTGTTTTATACAAATATATTCACAACATATGTGCACAGAGATTGCATGTATGCACATCCTTTCAATACTGGAAGGATGATGAATGGTCTAATCTTTAAGAGAATAAAGAGACCAGGGTTTGATTCCCAGGCCTAATACAGAATCCTGTTTGAAGGTGGGCAAATCTGTCTCTCCACTGATAAGTGGGATAACTCTTTTCGTTCTCCCTGTCTTCAGGTGTTCGGCACCATACGATATTTTCCCGTCTCTGTTCTCCCACAGCATTATCATCACACTCATCAGTAGTACTGTTCAGATTTGTATCCAGGCCCTATCTGGAAAGGCTCAGAGCAACTTACACTAAATGAAAAACAACAACAGTGTATCTATATCTGCCTCATTTTTGACTACTGCTTTGGTTACCCTTCCTAACCAGGTCTGCTTCGACTCGGCGTGCTTCTCAAAACTTCTGTCAAAAAGAGCTGTAAATTCAGAGTCTTCACTAGTCATCATTTGCTTTCTGACACAGCCACAGTTGCTCCTTTCTATGAGCAATGTCAAAAGAAAAGATTTTTTTTTTTTAAGTTTCACATTTTTTCTAAGTCTTTTTTTTTTCACACAAATTTTCCTAGGGTTTTTTTTTTTTTTTTTTACAGCTGTAACTTAGTTGATCTTTTCAGCTTGCCTAAAATGAGTTCTTCAGCCCAAGCAGCAGCTCAAAATCAGGAGTCACAAAAACAGTCTTTTTATCCTCCTCTGCTGTGTGTTCAGGGTAGGCCAGCATGTACTACCTTTCCATGAATCGCACACAAGGTCCTTCCAAGTATCATAACACCCAAATTGTCATTGTGATTGCTGCTGAGAGATATGTCCTAGTGTTGTTAGTGTTCTTGTGAACAATGGGAGCTGCAGGGATGCATGGCACTTTGGAAAATCAACCCTCTTTTTAGGTGCTAAAAAAAAATCTGGTCCGACCTTTATGTGCCGAATATTTTTGAAAGTCTCTCTCTCTCTCTCTCAGTTCTCGCTCCTTATTTAAATACACACACACTCACAGATCTTCCTCATTACTTAGAAGCATTTGTTTCCTTATTTTTCAGGACTTGGTCTGCTTCTACCAATTATTTACTACTTATTATCCCAACCTTAGATTTATCACAGCCATCTACAAAAATGTCAGAAGTAAGGAACTGGGGCTGGATAGCATATAAGAAACAAAGGCTTTTTTTTTTTTTATGAAAAAATCCTTCATATTAAAATTCAAGGGCAGATAAATGCCTTAAGATAGGAGTACAGAATCTGTCACAAATGGCTTAATTTACGAAGTTTTCCATGAAGCATCAGAAGGGGTTTAAAAAATGTGCTGTGATCAGGCAGGAATATGGATTTGTAACACAGTCGTGAAGCCTTGTGTACTTGTATTTTTTTTTAATCTTAAAGTTTGGCATAAAAAGAAAATCTCTTGTTTTTTCCTTCACATTTGTGCTGCATAGCAATTCAATTAAAAATACTAACATTCAATGAAATAAGGTGCTGTGATTTTTTCCTTGAATTTCTTCTTTTACTAATGACTCTTTTTCTTTCAAATCCTGGCTGCAGTCTAATACACAAGGAGTTGGGGCATTTCAAATAGCAGCCTCATTAAAACCTTGCAATATACTATCTTACAGAGATTTTAGATGTGCACAAAAAGGGATGCTGGCCATAAAAAGAAAGGGTATTATATTTTTTCTGATAAGCTTTGAGCAACATGCATTGTACTGAATAGTTTGTCATTTTCTGAGCATAGGAGGGGAGCTCAGTAAAATATTATGCACAATTGTGCACCATTTTATACCCATGCTTATTTTAATCCCACAGTACATGATGCTATTATGCATGCAAAAAGGTAATGAAGCAGGCAAAGGTTATTACTAGGGACACTTTTGGAATGATGAGAATGCTGCCAATGCAGAAGACTAACCTCAGGCTATCTGAAATTGAAATTTTTGGTTAAATTAATAACTCGACATGAGACCAGACGGTAATGCTGTCTGTTCCCTGCGGGGTTGAAAACATGTCTTTTGACATAAAAAGGACCCTACCTGTGAAGAAATATACAGAGGCAATCAACTCAAATGTGTCGACTCTACAGCGGGATGGGAGTCGAGAAAGCAAGAGTGGCTGGACACTGCATGTCCCAAGCTGTTAGACAAACTGAATGAATCCTCTTGTTGATCGTGGGTCAGTGAGAATGGTAACCCTTCAGCTATCATTGCTTCCAATTCTTTCTTGAGATTTTAGGGATCTTAATCTCCCTAGGAAAAGGAAGCCACCAATCATCATCATTATGCACGCAGCACCTGAAAGCCTGTTAGGTATTTTACAGGGCAGATTTAAGAAGTCCTACTCCTTAAGCGGAAGCCTGCAGGCTAATTTAAATGTGGTGCCAAGGTCAGCATGTCAATATGCCAGGGGATGGGGTGAGGAAGGATGAAGGTTGGTTAATTCATGGTCAGCCCATGCCAATTCACATGGAAAGCCTAATTGAACTGTTTGAGCTCTAGAGCTCAGAGGAGCTATGAGATCTTTGGAAGAAATAAGGAAGAGAGGGAGCAAGTGAGCAAGAAGCAATAAATATATAAATAAACGGCATGAGGAAATTAAATGATACTGCACCATTAAGCTGGCACTGTTTCTGAAATGGCTGACTCTAGCAGAGATCTGAATAGGTTCCCCCCCAAAGCTGTCAGACCTGGACAGTTTTGCTAGCAATCGTAATGCAAGCATGGGAGACATGGAAGGGAAAAAAAACACTGCCACCACCCCAACAAAACCCTACCATCTAGAATAAGTCAGAGGGGAAGCATATGAATGGTAAAAATTTCATGGGCCACTGGGGAGTTTGGGGAAAATATAATAAGGACCGGATTTCCAAATGGGGTTCAGCACTCAAGTTAGGGACTTCTGTTTCTTCATGGGTTACTGGGGCCCATAGATAAATTTGCAGACAGGCAAGTGTGGAAATGCAGAGGCCACTTGCTCCTGTATATCATGGAAAAATCGAAGCATGTTACATCAGAAAGCAACAGGCCATGTACAGGGAAAGACACCAACCTCTCCACAGTATTCCTAGCATAAGCTCCTTTTAAAACGTGCCCTTATTGTGTGCGCATTTTTGCAGACTGCAAAATAGCCTGGTCCTTTTTGTAGTACAGTATGTGTGAGAGTACTCTCCAATCTCACTCATTATTCTATTAGACTTTAATGGTGTTCACAGGTTGTTTAGGATTAATGAGGCAAACGTCCTCAATCAAGAAGCAATTTAAGAACACACTGCTAATTCCGGTGAGTTCTGTAAATGAACTAATTTAATACCAGTTAACCTTTTTATTTTGGGAGATGATTTGTGGCTATATTTTCCTGAACGCTGCCCTTAAAGAATGACGGTTTGAATGGGTGTTTCTGGCCCAGTGGTTCAAGTTAATCGAGTTACAAGTCATGCAAGTCATGAGCAGTGCACAACTCTTAAGAAAGCCACTGACTCCAGTCCCAGCCATGTGCAGATTATAGTTGTGCTGCTCTAATCAGCCAGGGAACGCAACCCGGCCGCAAGGAAAGTCAGAGCTGCCACTTGATCTAGTCCCAACTCATAAGGGGTAGGTCTGGCACATGTGTGGGGAACGCCTGCAGTAGTTTTCCCTTGCTCTTGGCTCATGAGATCTCTCAGTCTAGAGCAGGAAAAGATGCCTTGTTGCAATATATTGGCCTTGTGTGCCTGCTTTAATTTAGCTGGGTCCTCTCTCAGAGGGGACAGGGGAGCTACTACTAATAGTTTCATAGTTTCTAGGGTCGGAAGGGACTTGAGCAGATCATCGAGTCCAACCCTCTGCCATAGCAGGAAAGAGTACTGGATCAAATGACCCCAGCAAGGTGTACATCCAGCCTCCTCTTAAAGCCATCCAGGGTAGGAGCCAGCACCACTTCGCTTGGAAGTTGGTCCCAGATCCTAGCCGCCCTGACCATGAAGTCGCACCTCCTGATGTCTAGTCTGAATCTCCCCTCTGCCAGCTTGTGACTGTTATTCCTGGTCACTCCTGATCGTGCTCGGGAGAACAGCGACTCCCCCAGTGCCTGCTGGTCCCTGCGACTAGTTTGTAACAGGTCATTAGATCCCCCCTCAGCCTTCTCTTGTGGAGGCTGAACAGGTTCAGGTCCCGTCGCCTCTCCTCGTAGGGTCTGCCCTGCTGCTCCCTGACCATGTGGGTGGCCTCCTCTGGACCCTCTCCATG
>NW_017728933.1:7472306-7511190 GCF_001723895.1 Crocodylus porosus
TGCCCCTAAGCATAATCTCCCCCCCGGCCCCTCGTGGACATGTGCCAGAATAATTCTCTCAAAAAGCTTGCCCAGGATCTAGGTAAGATTGACTGGCCTGTAGTTTTCCTAGTAGCCATTAAAAGCCATGTTGTCTAAAGTGTGCCATTTTGGAGCTGCGGGCCAACAGCTACATTCCTGATGGGCACATGTGCAGTGTATGCAGGTGTCAAGTGCCCCAAAACAGAATTTGGCATAATGTACTCATTCAGGATTGTTTCTGGTTCAAAGTTTTCACATGAGAATTACTTCTGCCAGTGACTGTCCTTGCCAGTGGTGAAACTGGGGACGGGGGGGTGGGGGTGTGCAGGTGGCGATAGGGGCAACAGTCTCCAGTGCTGACTTGGGGGAAGTGAAAAAAAAGCAGCTGGTGCCAGCAGCTGTACATTTGTGATTGCAGTAGCAACCAAGTCACCACTTCCTACATTGCCCAGGGCTCCCGGCTGTGTCCCCGCACTGCTGGACCTTGCCACTGCTCCATTCCTCAGAGCAGCCTCCCCTGCATGCTACACTGCACTGTCTGTGCTCTGCATCTAGCTGTCCCATTCGAATAAAACAAAAACTGCACTGCTCCTAGCCAGGATTCAAGAGAATCTCAAAACTCACACAAAACATCTTTCTTTTCTTTTTTTAAAACAAAACAAGCCATAGTGAAACTGCTTGCAAAGAAGCAGTTTTTTTGTAACGCTATTGCACAAATGATCACTTGAGAACTCTTGGAAGCTGTCAATGCAGAGACTTTTCCAAGGACAGCTAATGGATTCATTGTCTCCTTTGTTTTCCTTGATGCAAATGTGGCCGCCCGAGATTTGGAACGGAAGTCTCCACAAAAACAGGACAAAAAAACTCGAGTTTGGATTTCTCTCCATGCTCTCTCGCTTTTCGAAGACAAATCAGAGCCTTGTAGAATAACCCAGAAGAGTGAGTTCTGCACTGCTCCATGTCAGGCTAAGTTTTTACAAATGGATGGATTCAGAAATAAGTGTGGTGACTCCAGGGGTACAGAATTTTTACAGGGTAAAACTATGAAACTCGCTGGCACATGATTAAAAAGACTGTCCACTTCATCTCATGAAATAAGCTGCTGCTTCTGAAAGCTTTTGCTATGATTTAGTTAGTCTATAGAGTGCAAAGCTATCCTGTCATCTGCACTCTCTATAGACTAAACCTGACCCTGCCAACTGATCCCACTCTCCTGCATTCAAAAATAATGAAAAACAAAACATAAGGGCTGGATTATTGCCCATTTGGTATGTGAGAAGAAGGGAGCAAAGCAGCTTATTCCTGTGTGCTATATTTGCTGCTTCCTATAAACAGGGATGAAGGAAGCCAACTATCTACAGCCACTGCATTCTCCAGTCATCCCACGCAAGTGGTTGGGATGAGGTGAAGGCTTGGCATTACCCCGTCTCAATGTGCCTAGGACATAGTTACATCCAGGGCTCGGTCACAGGTGCAGACAGAGCTCTGCTCTGATGGAATAGATAAAGACTGCCCAGTGGAGCAGCGCAGCTTCACAATGCCCCTTGCAAAAAGCTAGATTGCAAGCTGATGACCCTGAATTAACTTCTTGTCAGTATAGAAGGATCAGAAAAATATGGCCAGTTTTACTACAGAGATGCTACATAATGGGCTCCAATATAATATCATACAGCAGCTTAGGAAGACAGGCAGACTACAGCCGGTCAGAAAAGTCTGACCTTTCACTAAAAAAAATAAGAGAAAGATATTTTATGGATTTCTTTCTGCCATCAGTCCTTTCTCCCTCCTCCACAACCGCCCAATTACAGATTATTACTCAGAAAAAAAAATTAATTGGAGTGATTAAGGGATGGAGGTTTACAGGAAAATGGTATTTAGATTCTGAAGAAAATTCCCCACTAGATATTAAAGTAAAAAGTCAGGTCAAGCTTTGGGTATTATTAATTAACTGACCATTAGAAAGTTGTGCCAGTGCACTGGTGCTGATACCAAGTGGGAGAAAAGAAACAAAACCCAACAAGAATGGAGTTTGCAAAGCTGTAGCTCAGGCGGGCAATAGTTGTGTCTAATTTGAAATGGCTCCTTTGTTCTCCGTCTGTTTCTCATTGTAATTAAGATGGGATACACGGAAATAATGGTAATGGATAACCAGCGTTTGTCCTGGTTTCCAAGAATACGAGGCAGATTAGAGCTTTGTTCACATTTAGTTTTTCTCCACAATAGTGGTAAGGTTGTGAATTAATGAACACAATTAGCCCCTTTTTAATATGATAAACCTTTGTAACTATTCATTATTCTGTTAGTTGAAGGTTGCTACTTTTCTTCTAAATTAATGTATTCCTGTTGTGATGTAGATTGTGTTTTATAATGCAATTTAGCAGGCTCTCTCCTACCCTCCTTTGTGCATTGATTTCAACATCCTTTGTTGATAATGTCATTCAAGTGAGTAATAAACTGAAGCAACTTTCAACTGAAGACATGCAGTTTCCTTATTGGCAAGTATTTATCATTATGTCTCCCCTCCCATTCCTGTTACCACAATGTCAAAGCTTAAACATGAAGTCTGATCCTCCCTCTATGCCTTCCACCTTTAAAAAGTGGTTTACAGTGGTGTAAAATGGCTACAATCTGTGACCATTGTTTTGCTCGTGTTCAAGATGCAAGGCAGGGCGAAATCCGGTTCCTGGCCTGTTAAAAGCCATTTTCAAACCTTGCACATGTCGACTTTGTTTATAATGGCAAAGAAAATTTCAAAAAATATCCCATCTTTCCAGTCCATAAAATTCTACTTAATGCCAACTGCTCAGGTTTTTAAATACAAGCTTTATTTAGTCATTATTTTGCAAAGTGCCAGGAGATGCCCCAGAAAATTAAAAGGACAGTCCCAAAGGTACATGGATATTTTCTTGTCCTGGCAGCAAACTATTCTTCCAGCAGGGAGATGATGGAAGGTGTAAAGACGTGGACGTGTTACTAGGCATAACTACCCTGCATGTCACTGAATTAGAAATTGCCGTGCTTTGCAACCATGCCAGCTCTGTGGGTCACCTAGGCTCAGGCTGGGTGTTTGAAAGGTTAAGTGCAAGGCTCTCAGTGAACATGGGACCTACTCAGACCTCATTCCTTCTTATGTTGAAAGCAGCTCTGGGTATTACTATTATTATGCAAATATATCAGGGGGAAAATGAATAATGCATTTCTTGTTAATTCCTAATGGACTGATCCAGGTTTCTGAAACTCTGGAATGAAAAACACTACAAGAGCAGCCAGCCCACGTTGGCCAGACTTCAGACTTGCTGAGACAGCTCCCCTAATTAGCAGGGCTACAATTTAAAACTGGATAGAAGCCATGCTTTCCACAATGCCCATTTAGAGGATGCAACTCATTTGTCTGACTTCAGTGTTCAGAATAAGAAGAAAAGGCGAGGAGTGCAGTGATGCTGCGAGGCAGGTTTCCGCAGGTGTCTGCAAACACAGGGAGAAAGTGGGGAAATGGGAGAGGGTCTTCTGCAACGCTGCAGGGCAGGACTGGGTTGGGAGAGTAAAACAGTGTGACTGGAAAACAAAGGCCTCCTAACACCACCACTTCATAGGAAGGAAAAGAAAGAAGCTCAATGGTAAACTACAGCATTTCAAGCCAAGGACTGGGAAAGGAGTCTGAGCAGCACTCTGTTCCCATCTCTTTCTTTCAGGTATCTTTTTTCTTCCAAAATGTGTCCTTTAACTTTCTGCTCTGCCCAGCTCAGAGACTGGACATTTCTCCCCTACCCCCCGCCATCCTTTTTTACGGAGAAGTGTTAGTCTTAAATTATAAAAAATATATATATTTTGCAGTAGTGTTGGAACTGAGAGCTTGATACAGGAAGAAGAACAGCCCTTCATTTGAGCAACCCGCTGTATGACGACAGATAGATGTGTATGGATGAGCTGTGTGTGTGTGCGTGCACATGTGTATTTTTGCAAGTGTGTCCCACCCTATCCAAAGGGCTTAGAGCAGCTTACAATTAATAACCAAGCCACAGAGAGGATTCCCCAACTAACACCCTAAAACCTAAGAAACTCCAACTCTCCTCCATGCCCTAATTCTGTTATTCTTCCCTCCAAACCTGCGCTCCCTCCCATACAGAAGGGCTGCAGCTGTCACTACCTTCCCTTGGAAAAACACCCCCAACACAATGCTGAATTCAAAAGAACCCAAACAAAAAGTAACAGAAGAATAAAGATCCCCTTCCCCCACCTCAGTCACAGCGAAAGGGCATCCTTAAGCATAACCTTTTGGTGGTACCCACCCAGGGAGGCCTGTTGGCTTTGTAGGACCCGCAGACTGGCCGGGTCCTTGTAATGAAAACAGTTTATTAGGATCTTAAATGTCATCAAAAGCGAAGTAAAAATCAGAAAGTACAGCCTGAATTAAGGTTAATGCACCAAAATACTTGCAGTCCAAGCATTTGTCAGCAGGTAATCACTTTTCAGATGGCTTTTGGAGTATCCTTAAAATATTTAGACATCCATGGACTTTTTCTAAGTCCTTTCATGCTACCCAGTGTGACACGCTCATGTCAAACACGCCAATTACTGGCACTTTAATGCTTGCCACTGGTACCAGCTGGTGAAATTCTAGGGCTGCGAGATGGCTACTTTGAGAGTCTAATGTTAAGATTAAATTGAGCAGACTTTCACAGGAGAGGGGAAAGAATCCTGTGAAAATGTCAAACATGAAAAGAGATTTTCAGAAGGCTGTAAGTATAGTAAGTACAATAATCATACCACCGAGCAATATTGCTTTTCCCAGCAAGTGGTTAGGTGTCGTTGACTTTTTCTTATTTACTTTTCTTACAAGCATTTCCCAACATTTAAGGCAAATACTTTATGCAATTTATATTTAGCCTGTGTCATAGGAGATGGCAGCATCAAACACTTTAACAACATTTTTAAAGGGATAGAATATTTTATCACCATTTGCAATATTGTCATTCTTTTCATAAGACAGACAATAAAAATTGAACTGCATGCTGTAGGTAGGCCTAAGTGATTATGTGTTGGGGCAGGAAAAAATGTTGGCTTGTCACATCGTATACTTTTGCACAGCTGGACAGTCTCGTGATTAATGCAAAAGGACTGAGGCTCAGAAGATTTGGTTTTTTAGTCCCAGCTCTGCCAACAAGCACTTCCAAAAGGGCCTTAGAATAACTCACATTTCTTTAAACTGGGGCATGTGCACCCATCTCACAAAGGTTGTGTGAGGCCAACTAATAATTTCACCTTATATCAAATATAAGTTAGGAAATAAGTACACTCCTTTCATTTAAAACTTCAGTTGTCATTTGACATTTCAAAACCTCTTTGCTCATCCATCAAGAAGTGCTAGAGACATGTCTAATGGATAGGGTTTGGTTTTTTCCCTTCTACTTTTCCCAAGTCCTGTTCTTTCAGTAGCCTTTATTGCATACAACTGGAGAACAGCTTCTTGCTATATATAATCATATTGGATTATTGCTCCTTGAAGAGTTATGCCATGAAATGGACACATCTCCTTCTGCCTTCATTCTACGTTCTTGCTTTAATTATACACATGGTCTGTTATGAAACCCTGTCATGCTGTCACAAGTGGCCCATGGGCTGAACCCTGCCTTGTCAAGATAGCTTTATCATACATAAATATTTCAATGAGAACCAAAGACTGCTTATAAATGATTGATTTCTTACAGTTCACTGACCCTTCCTGAGAGGCCTTTTATTAAAATTAGAGTAAACCCATCCTAGAAATCTGACTATTAATTGTTAATATTATAGGATACTGAAACATAGCACCCTTGAAGAAAAGAGGAACGGCATTGCTGACTTAAAGTGATACCTCGCTCTAAACATGAAAGGGGATCAATATTGTCTGAATAGGTTCATTTTCAAACTCAAAACCAAACCAATGCCTTTAGCGGTCTTTAAATCAAACCAGGCAGGCTGAGTGCTTTAGAGGCCTCTTGTCAAAACTTGGGTCCACAATGCCAAGCTGCAGCTAGAAAGATTTTGGGGCACCGAGTCATTGGCTACTATCTCCTACTCTGTCTGGTTATTTTAGATAACGGCATTAGCTGGTGAATCAAATGATGCACACCAATTAGTTGGTGTTATTCAAGTCAGGCACTGACAACACGCCAATGATTGGCGGCGTTGAGAGGGAAATGGCAGAGACGGATCATCTTAAGGTCTGTTTTCATAAAAAACAGCTCCTATTTCACAGTCACATTGCAATCTGGGCATTAATCATTTCACTGGGTACACATTTGTCCTGAACGGTAAGATTTTTTATATTTTTTTAAAATGGAGATTCTTGTACTTTTAAGTATCTCTTTTTTTCAATTTTGCTGGCAAAGCACTGTGCACACTTGGGGTGCTATGTAAACAATACATAATTTCATTCATTGACCCCACCCTCCCCACCCAGAGTAAAGAGTTCTTCTGCTTGACAAGTTGTGCACCTTACAGTGTTTTGTGCTTTCCCTATTCCTGAATAAATCCATGCAGTTCTCCAGGGAATGCATACGTGGACAAGAGCAACTGAGTCTAAGCCATGCTGGGTTGCATTTGTCTGTGTCAGAACCCATTCTCGCCCCTTGATGTATTTATGATCATTAGGAGAGCACTTTTTTATTTCACACCACAGGATAGTAAATATACTGGCAGCCCCATTAAGGTCATTAAGGGCATTCAGTGTTGTATTTATAATCTGTGTGCAACAGCCAAGCAGGATCCATAAACTACAAACTAACCTGACACCATTCGATTCCTAAACATCATACTTAATCACTATAGGAACCATTGCTAATATACATAGATTAGGGATGCTCTAACCAACACCCTGTCATTGCTGACTCGGTTTCTTATATGGGGAGGAAATTGCCTGCTTAAATGTCTTTTTTCAGAGTAGAAAACATGTTTAATGCAATTCTTTCAAAAATGCAAACCTGTCTTAGTTTTCAGTCTTATCGACTCATGATATGCCAGATGGTTTGACAGCCATTTGGGAAACACTGCTTGCTGGTTTGTTCACCTGCAGTAACTATAGACAGCAGAAGTGAGATTTTTCTACTTGCTTTTGCCTTTGAAAATATTTGAGTGGCATACACCCAGCTCAAGACAGAATGGCATGGTGCTAGGAAGGGGAGGTACAAAGTTCTTGAGGATGGCGAGTGCTTCCCTGTGAGTAACTTTGTAGGGGGAACTGTACAGGAGGCACAAAGGTGTTTTGCTTCTGTTCTCATTCCAGTCTTTGCAGAGGCACAACATTCAGGAACCCTCGCAATCATATTTATAGTGGCTTTTTCTCTCTTATCCCTCTCCAAGCCCCTCTTCATTTCTAAGAGCTGAGTCATGTTTAAAAGAGCGCATACAGATCTTTTGAAAAAAAAGTATTATTTGCAATACAGCTGGTCCTACAGGTTGCAGTACTCTGGCTGCTGTACACACACACAAAGGGACCCCTCTTGCCATCTAAGACTTCCATCTTCCAGGTGGCTCCACGCAAACCGGGCACAGCTTCACTGAGCAGAAAGTCACCCAGGGTGAGTGAACAAGGGCCTAAACAGAACAGACAAAGGACAGGAGAAAGGAAGTCCCATTATCCTTTTTGAATGGAAGGAGAACAGAGGCAGAGAGAAATTCAGTGGCTTGCCAAAAGTCACACAGGGGAGTCAGTAGTAGAAGCAGACCCTCCAACTGCATCTCAAGTCCCAGTCTACTGGCAAAAAGACAAGACCATGCTTTCCCTATTTCGGATCCAGCTAAGGGAACTGTCACTGGATAAGTTGTGCTCAGTTCAGCACACATGCAGTTATGGGGCGGAAAGAAGGATCTATTTCGGTCAGGTGCTGACTACCTTCAACAGCTCCCCACCGCAAGGGTGCCAAGAGACATGAAGGATCTGACCCTGACAGTATTACTTTTTGGTCTTGTCTGGATCTTCCTCACAAGGGAAAGATTAACAACATTCAAAGCCTGCATCTGAAGCTGGGGATATTTTTGAATTTCTAATTTTAATGTTTCAATCAACATGGGGGGGATCTACTCCTGGCAATTAACCAAGGATGCTGATGATATGTAGAACCCATAATACTCTGGCTTTACTCAGAATATTCCTGCTGAACCTGGAGCTAAAAATCAATCTATATGCAACAAATTGATTGCTGTGTACTAATTTCATCAATAGAAACCCTCAGGTCTGAAGGGAGGGCTAAACTAGACATTGTACAGGACTTGGCAGTTCTGACACTCGGAAATGTAGCAGAATGCAAACAAACTCAATGATTTCTTTCTTCTTCTTCTTCTTCTTCTTCTTTTTTTAATAATGGGCTGTAACTTTTCACCCTAGACCAGCATATTTCCTTTCAGGGGAATAAATAAACAGGGGCACTTTCCACCTCCCAATTACTAATGCATAAGATTTCATTTCCAGAGAAACTGTGAGGCCGAGGTTTTACAATGAGGAGCAAATTGACGCTTGAAAGTCCTGATTATGGTGAAGTTCTGATTTCACTGAGAGAATATAAATAAATTGCACAGTCCTACATTATTTAGCGTGTATCCTATTTCAAGGGAAAAAGATTGCACCCGGAAGATAAATCTCCAAGTCTCGCTCTCTCCCCGTCTTGAGGCTATAGGGGAGCTGGGACTCTGATTATTGAGTCTGAGCATTGAGCATCAAGCGGAGGGAAAAAATTAGAACAAGCATACAAGAAAAATGAGACTTCAGATATGTTAACATTGTTAATTGCACGAGGGCTTTTTCTCAGTAATTTTTTTTAGACTTGAACAGATTTGCAATGATCTGTGTATGGTTGGTGTGTCATGCTCTTCATTAGGCCTTGCCAACACACATTAATGAATTATCGTAGGGACCTGGGGATGTTGGACATACCATGTTGTCTTAGGCCTGCACGTATTTGCTTCCTGATGGCCTGTTATCTATATTTTCTTTTACTTTTTAAGACCCTGATCATTAGAATAGCTGAGTACTCCATAAGCATGACATTTACCTTAACAACATCAGAGTTAGAGAAGGCCAACAGGGGACACATTTTGAAATCCTTAATCCATTAAGGACTTCCTTTAAAACCTTAGGCATATTTGTTAGCCTCTCTGCCTCGCCTACCCCTGAACTGAACCTATCCCTATATGTACAAGCACCCATACAATAAGCTTGTTTTTTCCCCCAAGAAACATACCATTGAAGAAATAAAGCAGAAGGCTTACATGGAAAACCCCATGAACTTTACAAAATGGAGAAAAAAATAAGCGAAATTAAATTTGGGGCCTAGTATTCTTAAAGGACTCTCTTAATTACAAAAAGTAGTAGCAAACTACCAGATACAGAATAATGTCAGATAACCCCTTGGCAACTCCAAAAGCTCTCAGTAGATGCTGTTTCATCATTTAAGCCCTGGTTAAGATGCTGCTGCAGGACATCTGGAACCAATGCACTCAGCATTCTTCAATATCACAATTAATTCAATTGAGTGAACTTCAAAAGGTGTGTTAAGTGGTAATGTCTTGGGTCATTAACTTTAACAATGTCAATGTGTTCTCACTATCACATTTACCATAATTAGTGTACATATTATTTAATAGCACACTATACACGCGGAGAATTCTCTCAACTTTGAATCAATATTGCAACCCTTAGCTGTATCAGACATTGGAAGCCAGAGGACAGCACACACGTCATTTATGCCCTATTCTTGCTCCTTCCTTGAGTGAGCAGGAAAAAAGGAGCAGAACTTTACAGAACAGTCTGCTAAAACTTAAGTGAAATATGGATGTCTTCAAACAAGCAACAATGAAAATGTTATTAATGTTTTAAAAAAGACCTTGTTCTGCTACACAAATTACTTAAGCCTGCATGTTTCTTGTATACATATGTCAGGGGTGTATTTGGTAGCTGTGTTGCTCTTTTCCCAGAGCCTGACGAAGGGACTTTGATCCCAAATGCTTGCAGAAAAGGACAGTTTCCTTGCCATTTCCCAGTTGCTGTAATAAAAGGTATCATTTTCGAACCAGGAGTTCTAGTTTTTTGCATGTCTTCTTGTATACATATGCGCTCTTTTTATTAGTGCTTAATGGTAGAGATGCTTCCATTTGAACAGTGTTGTTGTACTCGCTAAGTGATATCCTGATGCTTATTCTCCATAACTACCCTTTATCAGGCAATCAGCTAACTTTGACCAGCAGCACCTTTAGGACCAGAACAGCAGACATCAGCTAAATGAGGAACTCTCAAACAAACTGGTAGCAGTAGCACCTCTTATGTGCATCATCCTCTAGAAAGATCGCAACATCCATGCTGCTTTTGTGTGGCCTTTGTCATCAGTCCTATGTGGGTCACTCTGGGAGACTAGGTTAAAATAGGACAGGGATTCCCACAGAAGGGAAGCAAGGGATACACTGGAAAGCAGTGCATATATTATATTCATCAAGTCTGCGGAGTGCCTCACTTAGTAATTCTCAAATACCTAAAGAAACAAGGCTCCTTTCTGTCACCGTTAAAAGCCAGCTGTATCAGACTTAAAAACTTCCTTTGATTTATATAATTATCCATGCTCCAAGCTCTCCCATTTGCCTGTTAGCAATGCTCAGCATACCTACAAACTCAGAACTCGTCTCCTCTTCTGTGCGGTATGGCGGCTGAGCCCAGGGAGCACACATGCCCCGGCACTGCTGTGGGTAGAGGTGCAGACTTATTTCCCTGCGTCAGGAAGGGCTGTCACTAGACTGCAGTGCATGTGCGTGTGACCAAGAACATAACCCCCAATGTGGTCATTAAGTCTCTGGATTTGGGGCACGATTCATATTTTCTGCAAAAAGGCTTAGCTCAGTCAATTCAGTGAATCAAACACATTCCCCGAAGACACAGAACAGTTGGCAGAAGAAGCAAGCTCTTTGCTGTTGTCTTTGCCCATAGCATTCCATGGTAATCTTGTCAGCAGTGCAAGTGTAACAAATTACATCTGCTTATTTCTGCTGTTGTCTCAAAGGCAATAGCTGAAATAGCTTCAGCTTGAGTCTTCCCCACTGCCTTCCAAAATAGCTTCAACTTGAGTCTGCCCCGCCACCATCCTCACATGCACTGAGACTGGGGCAGTCATCGCAAAGATATTGGGCACAGAAAACTGTATTGTGGAGGCCGTGACGCATCAAAAAGAGCCCCTTACATCACCTATGGGAAACTACTATGGGATGCTGCACAGAGTTTATGGTTTGAACGTGTTCGTTGTGCAGATTTTAATTTGTAGCTTCAGATGTTCCCCCCCCCCCCCCCCCGCCATCTTTCTTTTAATTAGTTTATCCACCATTCACCTGCCTTCTTGCCAACCAGCAAAGCAGGGTATGGCATAAAGCCCTTGAACTGCCCTAAATTTCCTTTTGGAGCCCAAGAGGCCTGGAATCAGTTGTTAAAGCACACTAGCCAAGGATGGCTGGGTCTCCAGCATTTTTAACTTAGCTTAGAGGGGACACCTAAGGGAGTCAAGTTCTTCCCAATAAGTGGTTAGAGGAGACCTCAATTGCAGCCAGCTCCTGGAGTGCAGGTCCTACCCATGATCATGACCAAGGTTGTTTGAGACAGAAAAGGCATTTTACTTTGCAAAGATACTGGGATCTTGCCCAAATTCCCATTAATTGCTGGTCCTGCAAGAGGTCCCATATTAAACTTATCCTGCTGGCACAGGACTAAAAATCAATCACCTGTTCTTAACCTAAAAGAGCCACTTCCATCTTGCTTTGTGAGAGGTTCAGCTCCTAAGAGGGTCCTGAAACGATTTCATTAGTGTGGGTGTCTCTTCTGTGCTGGAAGCCTAAGTCAGCTCTGCATGGAAGAAGAGGAGATGCTACTTTATCCCAATTAAATATATTCCTTGAAGCTTCTGAAAAGGATATTACAAATGAAAACAATAATAAAAACCCATTAGGAAAAGCACTTGAGATGCAAGCTTTAAATGTGTGTGATGAAGAGCCTGCTGCGCACAAACTACTCCTCTTGAAATGCTTTTAATCAGGCCACTGATGATTAGCGACAAGACCCAAGAGGAAGTATACCAAGCCTGATACAGCTCTGAGCTCCTGTGAAGTCCTGGAGCATTTGGAGGGATGGCTGGAGTCTATTGGAGCTGGTTGTAAACTGATTATTTCAAGGCATTCATCCCCGCTTTAGTATACCACATGCACGCACATTCGTGGGAGACAGTCCAGTCTCTTCTTGCTTCTTGGGAATTGCCTATATTCCCAAGGAAAGAGCAGCTGTTCTGAAGCAGAACCACATTTAGAGGTGTTATCTCTGTCCCGAGAGGAGGGCTAGGCTCCCTTTCTGTTGGACTTCCTGCCTCTCTCTCACTGGCCCCACAGATGTCAGCTTCTTACATTCCTGATTTAAGGAACATCAGAGATTCATCCAGGTTTGCTTTACCAGGGTGGGTCAACAGAAAGCTCAACACCTCTGCCCAAGACCCTAAGCAACCCACTAATAGGAGGCTTTAAGTAACAGAAATTAACTGAGCATTTTAGCTGAACTTTAGATTCTTTCATGAGCAATTTGGGTCACTGATTCAATGCCACTACCAACCACCATATGGGTTTCTCTGCTGTAATTTGATTAATGCTGGACTACAGCCATTTCTGCAAAGAAAAAGCCAACTTGGATAGTGATGGTGCAAAGCATCCTCAGTGAGGGGAGGGTGGGATGGGGGATGGCAGGTCATTTTAAGGCTTAAAGCCTATTCTGTTCTTCCCCTTGTTGTTGAATTTGCCAGTGAGGTGGAAAGACCTGATCTGGACATATGTCCCAACAGCAACTGGACTGAGACCCAATTAACCACAAACTAATTTTACACGGACTACCCATCACCAATGACAGAGTGGGTCCCACATTATAGATGGGGGCAAGAGCTGAATTAATGATGTAAAAGCAAAATGTTTCAAAATCTGTTCTTGACCAGGGCCCCTTTCTTCCCTTCTGTGCATTTTTACACTTTGGCCCGACGGCTCATTTTGTTTCCCAACCGTGAAAAGACAACATAGCACATGTTGGGTTTAGCTTCTTTTTTTTTTTCCCTCTCTCTCTCTTCCCTTTCCCAAAGTAACAAGTAGTTGACACCCTTTTAAATATTCAGCAGCGCAAGTGTTTTGTCATTTAGGCTCATCACGTTGCTACATTGTGGAAACTCTGGCTCCGTTCACCTCTTAGATTTCCCAGCAGAAATAACACCACAGTCTGGTGTGAACTGAACATTTGTGATAAGCAAACTTCCTCCTGCTGTTCATGAACTGAAACCTGAACACAGACAGTCATGTGCTGCCTCCCCACTTTTTTTTTTTTTTTTTTTTTAAGTGGCTGTCTTTCCCTTGTCTTTACAGAAGGATCAAAAGTTTAATGCACTGGGCACTCTGCCCCCTCTGCTCCCATCCCTCATTTCTTGGCTCCTCTGCTCCGATAGCCACCCCAAAAGAGGAGGCAGAATTCCTGTTAGTCTGAAACCAGTAACAACATGCTGCTTTGTGGTGCCGGTTATTGGGAGAGAAATGCATTCACTTAAAGCAGTCCAAATGCCCAGGAAAGCCATCCCTGGGATCCACCAGAAAGGAAGATGCTGCTGCTCTTTACACACAATCATGGGAAAGAAAATGAAGAGAGATGCACCATTTCTGCACTTTGAAATATTTATCACCTCAAGTCTCACCAGTAGGGACTGTTATTCCTGCATTAGGCTGACATCTGGTAGGAAGGTTAAGATAAAAAGGGAGCGGAGAAGAGCCTAGTGAGAGGTTGCCGAGAAGATGTGATAATTCATTTCTCTGACATGGGGCTGAGCATGTCATTAAATGTCAAGTGCTAGATTAACAGCTGTAGAGAAATGAAGGGACCAAATTTCTGTTTTAACCTCTAGGCTCTTATCACAATATGGTGAAACCTTTTTTATTTTTCTCTCTTGAAATGGCAGGGCAGAAATGTTCCTTCAGTGTGAGCCAGGCCTAATGGCTAGACTGGTAGGTAGATGTGTATTGTTGTCACCCGGAGCATCTCGTACATGACTGATGGAATGAGAGAGATGCTTTGCATTTTGATAGAAATAAGTTAAAACTATGCAATTCCACCCATAGATTTTGAAGTTTGGAATAAAATAAGGCCTGGATTTCTCCCCTGGAACCAAACTGTCTGCAAAACCAAAATGCACTCCCCAGCTGTGTCCAAACCAGCCTTTTGGACTTCAAAACTCCAGACCCAACAAAAGAATTCCAAATCTATACATAAAAACCTAACTACTAAGTGATCATAGATTGAACATTACTAAAAGAGTTAATCAGATACCAACAAGTGCAACCCTTTGTGGCGTGCACGTACACACACTCATCTTTCACAATGCCTTCAGTATACACTTTAACCCAAACCACTTTAGAGTTTGTGGAGACAGCAGCAAAAAGTAAGACCAGTTAAGAAAAAATAGGTACAGGAATGGAAACTTCACACACAGTGAAGAGCTGATTCACGAAAAAAACAATATGGCAGCTCATCCACATTTGAGGAAATGCGTGGAAGATCCTTCAACCAGGGAGAGATGCTGGGATGGGATAGAAGGGATTATTACAGCTACACGAGGGGAAGGGAGAGGATCTCTGTGTGACAGGTTGGTAAGCAATACCGAAACTGGCAGTTGTGTAGACCAATGTCTTCTGCTTATCCACAAAAATCAGGGTAGCCAACACTGCCAGCTCCATCTGCACTACTCTGTACCTCATTCCTGGTCTTGGCAGATCCCCACAACATATTAGGCAGGAGTCCCTTGCTCACTTGCAAACTGATGCCTTTTTTATGGAAACTGTTTCTGTGCTGCAGACACCAATCCTAAACCAAACAGGCTGAGATTAAACTTGAACTTGTGATCCCAGAACCTAAGGATTTTAAATGGTCTTAATATCTCATTACCAAGACCTAGATCATAATTTCCCTTCTACTTCACTTCCTCTGTTCTTACTTTTGGTTTAAAAAATGTTTCACCATTTACTTAAAAAATTCTCTCTTTCTTTTTGTGTTTTTGTTTTTTGGGTTTGTTTTTTTGCTAAAAACCCGATGTGTCCCACTCTTCTACCAAAAATGCTCCAGAAACCCCACATAGAAAACAGATTGCTGGTATCTACATTTTCAGCTTTTACTATTCAATTTGGCTTTATTTTCCCCCATTTTACTCTGGGAAGTGAGGCGAGAGACGAGGGAAAAGAGACGAGGGAAAATCTAACCCCTCAACTCTTTACCCCAGATAATAACACAGAAAATATATCACTTCAACATGGGATTTTGAATTCTTTTGGTTTCAATTGTTTGTTCAGTGTTTTATGGCATCCAACACTATGGGTTCGTGGCTTCATGATGAGAACTCCAGTTCACTATGACAACATAAAATATTAACAACCACTATGATGATGATGAAGATGATGATGATGATGATGATAGGATCATGGGAAAGTAGGGCTGGAAGGAATCTCATGCAGGTATTTTGTCCAGCCCAAAAGAATATGGCATATGGCATTTGGGATCTGCTTCCCTCCTTCATTTGGATCTAGCACAGCTCTCCTTCTCCTCAGTGCCTGGGGGTGAAGGTAGAGACCAGCAGTTTGATGGATGTGAGTATAAAGGGGTTAGATTCTGGAAAACATCACAGTTATTTTTAGGCCTGTCTCCTCATAGACAATTTTGGGTATTTTAAGTCTTGCAAGAAGCGCCTTGAGCACTGGATGGGCATTTCTAAAATTAACATCTGAATAAATGTAATATTTTTTTTTTCCATTGTGCACTCAGTCTCTTGACTATATCCTTATTTTAATACCCAAGCCTCAGGAGGTCTAATGAATTCACTCTCGCTGAAAAATTGTCAGATATGGAAGGTCATTATTAGTCTCAATATACAGATAGGGAACGAAGGCAGAGGGACGCTGATTGACATGTCCAAGATTACAAACTTTTATGTGCAAAGGAGTATAATTGGCTAAGACTCCACTCGGTACCTTAAGCCATCCCTCCTTATGGCCCAGTGCTGTCCGTACGCAGAGAGTGGTTCCTGGCCCTTCCCAATCCACGCTGCATATTTAGATTCTGTTTTCCTAGTGCCTAATCTTGCTCCTGTTGAATTTTTGCCACCACCTAGCAGGAGCAAGACTAATCCCTCCTGTTTTAATTTTTTTCCTGCCGAGACACTTTCCTTTTTGCTGGCTGAATTGAGTAAACAATCCAAGACCATGTTCAACTTTCCAGAGTTTGTCTTCCAACTCATACTCTAGGCAATGAGACTAGCCTGAGGCAATGCTCCGGAACAAGCAGCAAGTGCCAAGAAATTAGTGTGGGGTTATTTCTCTCTCTTTTTTTTTTAAATTCTTTTAAAAACCAAGCACAGAGTTGAAATTCAACATACATTTAGCGAAGCACTTTGATGCCGCGTGACCTTTTTGTGACATTTTCTCTGCATACGTGCACCCAGAGAGACCACTCCACTCCTTAATAACCACATAGTAAAAATCCATGGCAGGGAATGATTGAGGCTGTTCTGATGAGGAGTGTTAATTCACATGTTATTGGAAGGCTCCTTAAATCAAAGCGCTCAGACTGAGTAGCGAGGTGCATAACTACAAGCCTTATCGATTGTCTCTGTTTTGCACGAGCAGCAACACTGCTCTGGCAGAACTCTCTATGTCCCCGTATTTATATGATCATCGCTCCTAGTGGCCCCAATCAAGATGAACCGCATGATGTTATGTACTGTACTTACACATGGTAAAATATCATTGCCCAGAGAGCTACAGGACTGTCTGCAGTATGTGTCGGGATCAAACTGAACCCTAATCTAGATTCTAGAGACAGACACCGGGGAGGGAGGAGGGCTTTCTCCACCATATCAAACTCAGTCAGACAAATGTAAGGCCAGATCCTTCAGGCTTCAGTGATGCTTTAATTCATGTCTTAGCACTTTCGCTAACTTTAAATGCACTGCTGAATCTGGACTCTTGTGCATAAACCAGATCTTTTTGAACACCGGGAGGCAGAGATGGGGAGTGCAAGCTTGCAGTGCAACTGAAAGGACAAAGTCAGCATTTCTCTCCTGACTTATACGATCATTTTTCTCCCCTTACCATTCTAATTTATAATTAATATTAACACTCTCCAAGGGCAAAATAGAAATCTGTTTCTCCAAATGATTTTCCATCCACTCTCTGCACACACAGGTGGAGTTTCTTATTACAGGGCTGCTTTTATGTGCTACTTCTCCTTTATTTTTAAGGAGCACTAAATGTGTTTTTCCTCAAAATCCTCCACAAGGAAGAATTTGAGATTTTCAAAACAGTTTTGGAGTTCTAGGCAATTCTAAGTGCAGAAAGAAGCCTGGGATCAGTAACATTTAGAGCCAATTTACTGTCTATCGAGGCCAGACATAAAACAAGAACGCTTTTCAGCATCTTCTCAGCTCAAAACAGATCCGGTTTTTGCAGTATACAATGCAAAGAAAGGAGGAGAAAGCCTGAGTAAACCCTGTATGGAATAATATAAGGTCTGTACAGTGCAGAAAGTGAAATTAAAATCACTAAAGTCTGTGAAATCTGTTAATCCCCCTTAGTCTTCCTGGAAAGGGAAAAGCTGGGACTGTGTCCAGATCTTGTTTTTGGAAACAATGTGGCAGACGTCTCTCCTCCCTGCTTGTGGCATTTACTTCTCTCCATGTAGAAGGATAATCAATAACTATTTTTAGACATTTAATATACCATGAGATTTGTAATTAATATGACATGTTTCCTACAAAAGAACTGTTATTACAGTGGTTTTACAAGGGCAACTGTTAAAGTGGAGATTTTCTTTCTCTCTCTCACTCATGCTTTTAAAAACATGTTTCCCTTGCATAAGGTAAATATTTATTAGCACATTTCTGACTCTCATCACCTGCAGCCATTTACCAGAGTCATGATTAGCTGTTTCTATGCAGGGCATGGACCATGCAACACAGCCTTCAAAGAGAGGCAAAGCGATGAAGCTCGTTATGAAGCAGGCTTCCTACCCAGCTAGTATGAGCCTATGCTGTGATCCTGCTGTAGGATTTGGGACAAGAAGCGAGAAAAAGATAATAAAAACATAGCTAATGGCTCTTGAGCAGACTTCACAGGAAGGGGAAAAGGTAACAATATAGGCCATTAACTTTGGGAAGCAAATAGCAGGAAGGCATTCTCCAGGATACAGGTCAGGTTTATTAAAACTAAGAATGATTATATATTAACAACAAACTCATGGCCTGCCTTTAAACAGCAAAAAAAAAAAAAAAAAAAAAAAAAAGATAACCAATGTAACTGTGTTCAAGGTTTTGTGGCAAGCCTCAGTTTACCCATCTGTGAAACAGAAGCAATAACCATCACTTTCTGCGGGTGCTACAAAGCTTAAGTAATGTCATATTTGGCTAAGAGTCCCAGTATACTTGGATGAGAAGCATTATAAAAGCTACTGTTTAGTTGGTCTATTAAAAGATATTACATCTACCCAAAGAACCTCGTCTGCCTATAACAAGGAAGTTGTTATTGTTCTATTTTTGATGCTTCCACCCTTCCTTTTTTTTAAAAAAAAATCACTTCTGTAATTAGAATTATCTGCTTCGGAGACATTAATACCACCAGTGGAAGACTCTGGTACATTACCACATTGTGAACATCTGACCTCCAATATTGGGAAATGATGAAAAATTAATGCGTCCAGATGTGGCCATCCTACAAGTGGACAGCTGTTCACTTTACACACCATTTAGGAATCCCCAGTGCCTTTGACTACAAGATGATAAATAAAATGACTAAATAATAGGGAGAACTGGAGCAGGGCGTTGAAAAATTAAACCTGTGCTTTTTGCTCCAATATATGAGAATATACAGACACACGCACACAAATTATTGCACTGAAAATGCCAGATGCAAGGGGAGTAGACAACTCAGGGGATTGGCAATAGGATATTGAAGACTTTCAATTATAAGATAGAGATCTGATGTTTCAGCTAGTAATGGCCACTGTAAAAAACAAAAGACTGGGTTAGACAAGGCACTGGTAGACAGAAAAAGATGCAAGACCAATCTTCCTTATGGGAAGAGAGGAGGAGCTAGTCTGGAAATTAATTCATCCTCAAGAAAACAATTGTCCTGAGTGATATTTTCCCTGGCACTGTCCTTGAATTGGAGGTGGGGGGTCCTCAAAGAAATATTTTGAGGTTACATTAAGTGTTTGGGGGGGGGGCGGTCCTTTAACAGACAATTTACAACCAGCTTTGCCTTAAATCTTGAAATCTGAAGGTACAATTTCTTGATTCATCCACGCTCTTGGTGGTCACTAGCCAAAAAATGCCAGATGCTGTATCCTTTTGAATTCTGGAGCAGGAAAGGCACGTCCACCTTTAGCTCATGCGTGCTTTGGGTATGAGAGACTATTGGACCGCACAGTAGCCCATAGCACACATTACATAGCCAGCCAAAACCCTCTTCCATCCAGATATGAGATCATACTGCCATCTTACCTTTTGGAGCTGCATTGTTCTCAGTGGTGGCAGACAACAGAAGGAGCAACAGTCTTAAGCTGCAGCAAGGAAAGTTTAGATTAGATATGAGGAAAACCTCTCCCACTAGGAGAGTAGTAAAACACTCACAGGTTACTCAGAGAGGTGGTGGATTCTCCATCCTTGGAGGTTTTTAAGACCCGGCTCCACAAAGCCTTGACTGGGATGATGCAGTTGGGGCTGGTCCTGCTTGGAGCAGGGGGCTGGACTACATGTGACCTCCTCAGGTCCCTTCCCACCCTCATTTTCCATGATTCTGCGTGGTCTATGATTCTATCTACTAAATTATTATTTATTAGGATTATATCTCCCAAAGAAGCCAACCTACTTTAGGGTCCTTAGGGATGCATATCCACAGAAAGTACAATCTGAGGGAGTGCTGCTATGACCATTTTATAGACAAGAAACCAACATACACAGTCAGTAGCTGGCTAGGGTAATGCAAGAAGTATGGCAGAAACAGAAATTCAGCCAAGATCTCCTCAGTCTCCATCCAGTGCCTTAACCATGAGGCTATGCTCACTTTCCTTGATCCAAAGATGATTTTCAAGAGGACCTACTCCTTCAATCATCAGTAGTCTTACAAGCACAGTATTCACCACCATCTCCTTTTCTTTTGGACATAAAAATGTAATCCATCCTGCTGCCCATCTCCCTCAGACCCCAGGCATGCTCTCTCTATCCAACCATGCCTGTATAGCGCATACAGTCATGGCACAGGTGACTTCTTGTGTGGTACAGCATCCTCAACCAAAAATCAGAGAAATATATGAAAGGAATGCAAGTATATTCAGAAAATCCATCTCTCTCTGCTATGTCCCTGAGATAACTGACCAGCAATTAAGTTGCCCACTTCATCAATGCCGGACATCCTGAACAATTGTTCTGTTGTTTCAGGACCTCATGTCTTCATTTGGAGATTCTTTCTTTCTCTTCTGTTATGCTTGTCCAGTGTGGCACTTATACTTTAATGTCTTTAATGTAAAATGGTGCCTGTCAGTCTGTACTCGTCATGCCAAGAGAGGGTTTTACTGCCTCATAAAACGATGCAATGCCCCAATGTTTAAAAAAGATCTATCACTCTATCACACAGTCTTTACAGTCTCTGCGTGCATTTCTTTGTAATGCAAGGGTGACTCCCAGAGCAGAAAAGCGACAGAGATAGATGGAGCAATGTCTGCTAATGAATGCCAAGAATCTTGTTCAATTCATATTTGTATATTATTTAATAGCTAAGGAAAATTGTTGAAATGTTCACACGGTAACATTAAGGATCCTGAAGAGGAAGCATCACACACAGAAGACTTCTCTTCATTACCCTTTCAGATGAAATGATTATTTTACTTGCTTGGATACATCATTTATAATTGTTTATTTTCTTGCAGATTCACAGTGGCAGCACAGCCTCTGTCACAGTGTAGATTACCACTAAAGACTATTTTATGTTTTGTCCATTCCAGTGCTCCAGCATGGCTTTGCAAGGCTGTGTGTGGAGTCACCAGAATGCAGACCCTCATTTAGCAGTCTGCTTTCTTGCTCCTGACACCCTGAGCAGTACCCTTTCCCTTCTTCTAGCTCAGTGTTTCTCAACCAGTGGGTCACAAGACTATATGAAAGGGTTGTCAATAAACTTTAAAAATAGATTCTCCTTTAAAAGGAGAAAACCGTGGCTTTTCCCTTGACGGCTGGTAGAGTTTCAGCCTGCCAGGGGCTGCTTGGGTCCCCCCCCACCCCACACATGGGGTGGGGGTGCTAGGAGTGAGGGGCGCTGGATCGGGTCTGGCCACTGATGTTTAAAAAGGGGTCGCGATACAAAAAAGGTTGATAACTACTAGCTCATCCCGAAATGCCTCCTGGGCCTGAGGATGCTGTAGAAGCAGAACCAGGATCGTGTCAATCACAGAAGTCCCACTTGCCTTAAACCTGCTCTATATGGCCTCTTCGCACACACAGGGACTGTGCGATAGAGATGAATCCAGTCCATTTGGCATGCATTCATGTGCGCATTATACACATATAGGGACAGCCATAAGGCTGCAAGTGTTCAAGTGATTTTCTACTTTGCTATACAGCAGTGCTGAATGCTGATGGCTCATTACTGGGTATGACTGCAGCTAATCATAATTTTCATCTCACCACAGCCATAGGGCCTGGCTTGAAGACTATGCAACCCATACAAATTCTATGAGCCAGGTGGGTGGGGGTGACCCGATTACCCAGTGATTGCTACTCAGCCTGCCATTCCTAATACCCTTCCATCTCCATTTGCGGCAGCCCTGCCTCATCTTCATTGAGGAAGCTTTCAGTCTGCAAATGAGCATCTGGTTAAATGATACTGAACAATTTGTTACATTAGGTTCTCAAAATATTTTATTAAGTAGTTTATTTATGCTCTGTGCTTTGATAACTCTGATGAATAAACTTGCAGGAGTGGGGAGAGAAAATGGAAGATGATGGAGGGCTTTTGTTCACGTGTGCATCTGTGTGTTTGTGTGCACTTTTGAGCATAATTTCTGCGCCTACTACATAAAGCTCTACTGTTCAACGGCCCCTCCGCCTTTGTTCCTTTGATTTTGCCGACAGCTAATAGAGGCCTTTCTATCAGATCAAGCAGATTTGATTAATGTGCGGCATAAACAGTGCCAGGGCTCTCGATTATAGCAAGCCTTATTGAGGGGGCTCCTATATCAAGTCAGGTTGCCTAAAAATTACCCTCTGGATGCACATTTTTCTTTCAAGTTCAGGGCCATTTAGATCCAGGTTGCTTGTAGAAAAGACCTGGAGAGTGTCATAAAGAGTCGAATCACTGGACAAATCTTGTCCACTCTCTGGTGTCTCATGATGGCTGGCACAGATGCTTCCAGAGAAAGAGGTACTAGTCAAAATGAGACAAGATCCTCAGAAAAGCCCAGCTTCAATCTGTCCTCAAGGTCTAGAGAGGATGCATGAAGATCTTGGGTTCTGGCACGTAGTGAAAATTAGACCACAAAGCAGGAGCATCCTTATGGGGAAAATTTTGTCCCGAGCACAACACAGGGCTTTTATGGCCTAAACCGGGAGGGTTTGTCCTGCATTAATGTTCTAAGGGAATAATAAAAACATTTAACTTAGTCGCTTGATCGTGGGGCTGGTAGTCAGAACCCTGGGCTCTGGACCTAGCTTTTTCATTCTGTAACTTTGGGACGAATCACTTCCCCCTTCTGTGTCTCTGTTCCCTCGTGAACAAAATACAATTTAAAAGCAACACAAGATTACAAGGAGAGGTTTAAGAGGCTTAATTAGAGCATTCTTATTTAACCACCTTGACATCCCTAAAGGGAAGGGTCTTCTGGAGAGGTGCTTTAAGGAACCAAAAAACTCAGAAGTATACATGGAAAATGAGTTGTTTGCACATGCCAAGAGGCAGGTAGCATATCTAACTCTGCATTTCCATAAAAAACACAGTAGCTGATGGGGGATTGATTCTAAAATGCCTTGCACCTTGCAGTCATTGTCAGCTGGGCCAAGAGAAAGAGAGTTAGCTGCATTAGTCCCAAGTCAAGCAGAAGGCAGGGCAGGGTAGCAAAGATTAGCTGGGACAAGTGAGGGTAAAAGGCTACCAGCTATCTGATGGAGTTTTATGTCAAAGATGCACAAGAAATGAGGGGATAGTGAAAGAGGTCCCGTGATACTGCATCAAATTGTGATTTTTTTTTCCTTGGGGGAGGGCACAATGACTTTCATCATATCCTAAACATAAAAGTAGATATATCTTTATTAACATCACTCAGTGAAGCAAGGCCAGTTAACAGTGCCTGTCAACAGACTTGAAAGCAGGACTATAGAAGATGACTCGCACAAGATGAAGCAATTTGACAGGCTCCAAAAAAGAAAGCGCCTTATATTTTATACCCTTTCAATTGTCTGCCCTTATCAAACAGGCAAACCTGCAGCTTCTAATAACTCAGTGGTCACTCTGTTTTGAAGCTTCACCTTTGCCTTCCCTGTACTTTCTGCTGTACATACTCATGGCATTGTGTCCCAATTGCTTTCTGTCTGATACTGACAGCTGACAACAAGTCATCATTTCCAGTGGAAAAATAAACAGGAGGAAAATATTTCCCCCCTCCCTCCGCCCCAACTGGAGATTAGAGGAGACAACTGACGATCAGGCCCTGTCCGTCAGAATTTCTTCTTCCTTTTTTATCTCGGAGGATGGAGATTAAATTTGTTGCCGACAGGCCCATAAAGAATACAAAACAAATAAAACCTGCTTCTTGTCTTTGGAGGAAATCAGTCTGTTACTGATGGGCTTACTGCTCCGTTGTCGCTTACCCCACAATGCTGGGGGGTTCAGGTAGTTTAACAGCAACCAAAGATATTGGACTATGAATCAAAGTAACTGTTCCCCACTACAGCAAGCAAATCCCAACTGGACCCTAAGTGACTCTCACAAGGTCAGACACAGTGCGGTTGTGGCAGAGCTGAGGTCTCTTGGCTACTTGTGTCGTGACTGATCCACCACGCCACACTTCAGTCATGGCCACAAGGAAGCATATGGTACACAAGGAAGCATTTCTGTGGTTGATATATGCAGTTATGCATAGAGGTGTGTGATAAAATATACCAGCATAATCCCCACCTGGTTAATACAGGCAGCTGCTTTCTCCATAAGCCAGCCTCGTTGCCTCATGCCAACAAATGAATACCAAGCTGTTGACTCGTGACCATTTACAAAGCTACCTGTGCCTTCACACTGATGATGACATTGCCTTAAGATAGCTGAAACAATATGCTGAAACCACATATGCTAAATAAATAGACAACAGATAATGCTATGATTCTCACGCAGGGCTCTGCATTTCACTGGATTTAACCCCAAGCCTTCAGTGGACATTAATCACAGGGAATTATTTACAGACTTTACGAGAAATAACACAATGCCATGTCAACACCAGAAGAAAACAAATAATAATAATAATAATAATAATAATACAGGCCGATTTCTCAGCAGACATTGGGAGAAAGAAAGAGGGAAGTAAAATCCTTTGAGTATAAACAGATTGTACTATTTATACATGAAAATATTTTCTGCATCTATAAACTTACCATGCCCAAGTACTTTAATTAATCGCAGTGGTTGCTATGGAAACTCTCCTAACTCAATTATAGATCTACAAAGAAGTGCAGTGTATTTATGGCTGTGAAGCAGGTAGTTCTCATGCTGAAACTAAAGCAGGAAGCAGGCATTGAGAAATTAAGCACGTTCTGCTGCCCATTGTTACCAACTACACAACATGGATTTTGGCCAACTTTGACCCGTTTCTCCAACTTCTGAAGGGAGCTTTTGGTCCTCAGAAGGGAGCTACCATGCGGGGGCTGGCTCAATGGCTTTGATCCCAAGTTGACAATGGCTGAAAGGGTGGCTGTTGCTATAAGTGGCTGGTTCTGGACGAGTACTCCTCCAAAATCTCAGAATTTGAAGGCACGCAGAAGGGCTAGGCAATCTGGTCTAGTGGGTAGACCAGACAGACATGAGAGATGGGTTCAACTCCTTTTTCTGCTACAGACTTCCCCTGTGAGACCGAGCAAGTCCCCTCATCTTTCCTTGTCCCTCGCTTCTCCATTTGTAAAACCTCCCTTTGTCATGGAGATGCCACGAGCCTAGCAAAATATATATATCCACCCATGACTGCAAGCTGCTCCAGTGCTAGTGAGAGGAACATTTCAAAAGACACTAGTCAATCTAATGCCATTAAAAGTAATCATTTACAACCAGCTAATTTTTCTCCTTGATAACTTTAATGACCAACACCAGGCACTGGAGTAGGAGGTTTAGACTTCTTGGTTAGGGACACAAATTACACATAACATGGAGGACGTGATCGGAAACTGGTTCAAATCTCTAACACAACAGAAGTTCAGTGCACATAAACCACTTTCAAAATGACAGAAATCAGTTTAAGAGAAACCTGGATGGATGTAGCATCAGATGTAACTCATTTAGGTTAAACTGGTTTATTGAACTTTGGTCCCAGATCCCCTCCAGAGTCCAGTGAACTCACAGTTCCCCGGCATCTCAAGATGCTTTACACCTCTTCCACAAAGCACCCCAAACAGGGTGGCGGGCTAGACTTGGCCCAAGCTGTCTGCTCCAGCCAAACAGGGAGGCATGCTTTAGTGCCCCTGGGCTTCTGGTCTGGGCCACTGCAAGCCCGTGGCTGCATTTCTGGAATCAAAAGTAAATGTCTGTTCAGCTGCTTATCACTTCAATGTAGGCAGCTTAGACTAACCTGCAAAGATGGAATCGATTCAGCCTCGGGCTTTTTGACTCTCTGTACTTTGCCCTTGTAAAGTCCATGCGATAGTTTGCCATATTCGACTGGTCTAATTCATCAATGCCATTCAGCTTCCATCAACAACCAAAGCCAGAGGCATCGAAGTAGTGCAAATGTACCCATTTGTTCAGTAAGAACATATGGGAAGGAGTGGCATTTCTGGCTGAACCCCACCTGTGACTGCCTTTATTGGCTTGAAGGCATGCGGAACAATAACTTTCACATCCATTGTCAAAAACCGTCTTGCCACATAAATTGGCTTCCACTCTCCTCCATGATGTCTTATGCACATCTTCAATACTTTGGCATCCTTTTGTAGAAACAGCTTCGCCTGACAAAAGCTGCTGTTTTTTCCTGCCTAAATGTCTGTGTCACCACTCATCTAGGGTGTTGTTTTTAGTCACTGTTGCATGTTTTCTCCCTCTTACAGATTGTCACTTTTACTGCAAGTGTCCTTTTTCTGCTTCTATATTAAATGCCTTGTTAGATATTTCTAAAGGTATCTTTAATGAGACACTGATATTTTTTACCCCCCTGCCCCGGCCCTTCAAGGTCTCCGGCAGAGCCTTCAGCTTGTTTCTTAAAGGTTAAATGCAAGTTCCAGAAGAGAAGCCTGAACTCTGGAAAACTAAACCAGGAAAATCAAAACCTTCAGAGAATATAGTATTGTTACATGAGGAGTGGTGAATATGAATGACAAACTGGCAGGTGGAAAAGCAGGACAGAAAATACCGACACACTCTCAGAAGAACAACTTTATCTTTCTTCGCATACATGCTGCTACTTTTTCATCCTTTTCCATCCTGCCCTGCTCTAGAAAACATGACAACATGCAGAGCAGGAAGATGCTGGGGGCTTTTCATTTCAGCACAGCTCCTCACCAGCTGTGATTGCACTCCCCAAAGGATGTGCTATGTTAACTCTTAGGAAACTGAAAGCCAAAGGGATGCTCGGCAAACGTCACAGTCTTAAATGGTACAAGAAGTTATGCTATGCCTTTTGGACAGGGTCTTTAAATTATAACATTCCATTTCATTTTCTCCTAAAATACTCCCCTCGCCCTGCCCCGGGACTGAAATGCACATGCAGCCAAAAATCTTAACTTTAAAAAAATGCTTTCTAATATTTATTCTGTATTTTTCACTGCTCATTTTCATCCCATTATTCCTAGCTCCAAACCTTCAGATTGCACAATTTATTGGGCACAAGCTAGGGGTAACTGGGGGAAATTTAAGGGTCTCCGATATCTAGGAGGTCAGGCCAGATGATCTAATGGTCCCTTCTGCCCCTAACCTCTGTGAATCTCTGAATTATTACCGCACACAATCTGCCTTTGCTATCTACATTCATCAAATATTTGGAGGAGAATTTAAATCTCAATCCAGACATTTCCAAAGGGTGCATTCCCAGGTGCAATATGAGCATCAATAACATTTTGTCTTTCTCTAGCCCTCTCACCTCAGGATCCCAAACTACCTGACAACTCTAAGCCATTGATTTGCCTTCATAATATGCTTGGAAAGTAAATCAGTAGCATTTTTTTTTTTCTGGATGAGCAAAGCAAGGAAAAGAGCTATATGAAAAAAAGGCAGAGTATCTGCACCGCACCACAAAGTAAGTTATTGGCACAGCTGAGCACAACCAGGGAGTCTTGAGGCTCCATGATGCAGTGTTTTAACCTATCAGTCCCACCGGAACATTATTAAGTCACGGACATGCCTTTTATAATTGATTTTTTAAATTTCTCAAGTATCACCCTGAATCTGAAGAAGGTAAAGGATTAGTACGCAATGCATCCTTGTACCGTACAAAATGTCATCGCCCAGTTCTGTCTGTCCCGTAGAAACGTCTGTTGTTCCTACTCTCATACGCCGAGTACAGCTCTGACACTTGAAGTGGCTCCAGTCCTCTGCGCTAGTCCAGTCCTGGGACTCTTCATCCACAGCCTACACAATTATGACCTACGGCAAAAGCTTCTGTTCTAGTCCTGGACTTCTCCTTTGCAGATAGCTCATAATGTGGCAATTATATGTTATATGGACCAGTAGGAACACCCTATCAATTCAGATTACAGGGGCAAACAACAGGTTCTGCCTTATTTAAAAATAATGTAAGGTTTACTGACAATGCAATGTTTAAAATAGAGCCACATAAACAACAATCACTCTTTTGACTACTAGCAGCATACATCAGCAATTAAAGCAAATATATTAAAGAAGTTTTTCATTATGGAATGGACTTTATTAAAGATAATAAAAAATGGCTAATTAATCCTTTTTGCCATGAAGATATGTAGAGAGAATTATTTCCATAGGCTAATTTCCATATCTGAGCAAAATCCTTTAAATACATTGAATATAATTACAAAATTGCACCAGTCTAAAGGGATTGTATACATCTTGGTACAGGCATAAGATTTAGCATTTATGCTAACAGGAACTACTGCCAGCCGTTAAAGGAAGAGATTTCTAGCACATAGCTTTGTGTTATCTTCTCTAAACACACAAGCACATGGAATTTTTTTACTACAAACTATGCATGTATATTAAATTAATCTTCATAAAACCCAGAGTTTGTTCATGCAAACTGATGAATTGTGATCCCTACACATAAATTATTTGTCAGCACATAGTGATTCAGATTTAAAGATACAAAAAGATGAATATCAAAGTCGCTAAATGCGTGATCAATCAACACAATAAAATCCCAGCTTCATTCAAGTGACCATTTAGCAAGAAAACTCATTCTTCTGTGCATCCATCCAAAGAGATACCTTTCCACTATTTCATTGTTCTGCAAAGCCCACTCAAAAGTCTCTTATCGCAAGCATTTTCAGTCTGCAGGGAAATTCTCAAAATTCAGTCTAATTCAGACAACACAGGAAGCACACATCGAGTCTGTGGCAGTGCGACATCGTGGGAGAGACTATGCTTTCTGCATATCATTGCTGGCACACAACTGCAGGTGAAATGTCTGATTAAAGGTACCTTTGAATTTTGGCTCAATGTTCTCAGAGATTTGCTGCTTACGTTTGGAAACTGCTTGCAAAACAACAACTTCCTTTTATATTTTTAGAGCTCAAAAGTTTTTCTCCAGATTAAACTGTCTTAAAACAGATACAGAAAATTTATGGGGCTTCAGACTACAAAAACATTTTGATGAATATCTTTTCAGGACTTACTCTTGTCTCCAGGTTATCTAAGTCCAAGAGAGAGAAACAAGATTGAAAAGTATTTATAGCCTATGTTGATTTCAAGTGTTCAAACTTTTGATTTTTGACCAAAAAAACCCCCCAAAGTAGCGCACAGTCAGACTGAGACGTGTGGTCTGCATTGATCTAAAACAGTATGGAGCTATCTTTTGAACAAGTTGAAGTATGCTGCTAGCAGTCAAAAAGTTGAAAGATGACTACCAAGAAAAAAATCATCCACTAACAAGGATTTAATATGAATTGTGTCTAGGGGAAAAAGCATGACGGCTAGGAAAGTTCTGAGCCTCGCATCAGTTTTAAAGAGGTTGGCTGTGATGGGGTTTTGATGGGAGCAGAACTGTATCACAGCAATCATACACTCAGGTGTAATTTAAGACTACTACTTCCATTTTTCCCCCCACACCCTCTAGTTCTCCTGAAAACTGCCATCAGATAATCTTTCCTGCCCCACAAAAAATGAGTATGACTACCTATTCTGTTTTTATAGTCTTCATCACTAATAATATGCCAAGCACTTTCCATAAGTGCACTGAGCGATGCCCATAGCGTCTGCCGCATGTACTCCTTTCCTTCTCTCTTCCTCTTCCTCAAGCACTATTTCATTTTATCAGTGAATTCCCATAATTTCAACAGACTAGTATTTTTGCAGGTTTAACCTCAACTCTAAATGCCTTGTGTTTATGACTGAGTTACACAAACTACAGGGATCTGTTTGCACCTTGATATCAGCCTCATTAAGATGTTGGTGTGGTGTAATTGGTAAACAGTTGGTAAACGTAGACTATTTCCACTCATTTGCTACACTTCACTCATGAAGGAAGACTCAGTCCTTTAAATTAAGCTACTCCTTTCATGTAGTTTTGAAATGTGTAGTCCACATAAATATGTAAACCCAAGACATACTTCCTGTTGTTATCGTGCATTTATACACACAACTTTGTTATTCAATGTTGTGCTGGCACCAATTTGCTTTTTTTCGTTGCAGTCTTAGCAAAACCAAAGATCCAACAGAAATGGACAGCAAAAGCACCCTGGTGAGGTATCTATATGAGCAGATCTGAGTGACAATGTAGGGGACGGTTTATGCAATGATCTAGTACTTTTGCTACATGGGTTTCTGTTCTGTTCCAGAAGGTAGAGGATTTAAGGCTCTAGGACAAATACTTTGGCCTCCTTTGCCAGCTCCATTTACCAGGGAAAGGTCACAGTGTAGATGAACCTAAGTCCACTAATTGCATTTTTGGAGAAAAAATTAAAAACTTTAATTGAAACGAGCACAGAATAGGAAAGGTAAAGTACTTTGCTGAACTTTAAAAAGCCTGCAGTCCACTATATCTGCATTGACGATCACATTCCCACATTTGCTTTAGCGCAAAGTCAGCTCCCAATCTCTTCATAGCCCCTGGCTCACTTTGCCTCTTTTATAGTCTCTCAAAAATAATAATAGTAATAATAATAATAAAACCCCACCTGTTTAAACATATAGGAAGCTTGCAAATGCCTCTCTATATAATGCAAGAATATCTAGCTGCTTGCAAAGACATACCTTTGAGGCTTCAGAGCTATACTTTGCTTTCCCTTACTTCTCCACTGCCCTTTTTCTTTCTCTGAGGTTTAAATGAGTCAGAGCACGTTAGATATACCCAGCTTCCCCAAGACTATGAACACCCATTTAATTCAGAGACAGCAGCAAACCACGACCCCATTGACAAAGCTGCAGAAGCTTTGCACTGAGAATCATCAGCGCCAAACGTACGGGTGTCGATTGCTTGGGCTGTCTTTAAGAAAGCAAGACGCTGCATAGTCCCTGTGGCCACCCACCCAGTGTAGGACCAGGCTTGTATATTATGTAAGCCCTCCCTGGGGTAAACTTCTTTCCAACTGCCTGCAGAAGTTCAAGCCCCACCAGTGATCCCATTTCATGACAAACAATTCTTGTGCACACATGCAGATGCCACGGTGCTGGGTGGGGATATGGACGTCGAAGAAAGAAAGCACCAACGCTTGAGCTATGGGAGAACCTCACTTGCCCTATAAGAAAGTAGCTGACACTTCTGTCAGAGGCCAGCTAGCTAAAGGAGCTGTTCTTCCTTAAATAGGACATGATATTTAAGTTAACTTGCTTTGGACACCTCTGGAACTTTCCAAACCCAGTTGAGTCTCCATCTTTAATTAAAAGCATCATTTTTTATTTTATTTTCTTTTGCTGTTATTGTTCTGCTTTTGCACTCTTTAGACAACACCAGTAATTGGACATGATATTTACCTCTGCAGCATTTGTGGAAGCAGAACCTGATAGGGAATTAGTCCATGCCTCACTGATACAGAGGCAGTCTCTGCGGGCCTGGATTATCAGGGCTAGTTTAGCAGCTAGCTTCGTTACAGCACATTATACAAAACTGGACGTCTCTGAGGGCCTGGAAAGTGCTACTGAGGAATTGCAGCTTGACGTCTGTTTTCTTCATCACATTATGGCTTAAAGCAATTAAAAATGACAGAGCTAATCTGTTGCAGGAATCAGCCATGTCACTGGGTTATTTTTTGCAAGTTCCAGACTGACTACAGCTTCACAACTTTTAATTCAATTATATAGGGCTGCTCTCTTATTTTTCTTTACTGGAAAAATCTCCCAGGACTTTTGAAGCCTCAGCAGAATGTGGGAAAGACTGGGACTGCTTTACAAGAAAAGAGGCACACTGAAAATCTACATGCAGAAATAAGCAGAAAACAGGTTTTGCTTCTACTTGGGCATTATGAAAGACGAAGGGACACTGGGGGAAAAACTTTCTGTGCATATCCTGTGCAACTGGCCTATGGATCTCATTTCTGCAAGATATAGATAAGATCCAAAAATACTAAACAGAATTAAAAGTAGCATTGAACATCTACACACATGCACTATAATCATGGGAGCATGCATTAACCATGCTTAGTCGATTCTTCTCTCTTTTTCCTCCATTTTATTTACAAAATTCGGTGGAAATTTAAAGTCTTGAGGTGGGGAGGGGATCTTAAGGAAGACTGTAACTGTGTCATATATACTACTAGCATCAAAATACAGAGTTAACTGTTGCATATGACCTGCATACCTGATTCTTAAGTTTTTCTTTAGTAAAGAACCCCTTGCACAGCATTATTTGCAGGTCCCTTTCTTTGCAGTAAAAGGAATATAAGCAATGACAGTAAGTAACTGTATAGGAATAATCTCAAGCTGAAGTAAAACAAAGGAGTTTGTTGCTAGGATCCAACAGCACATGCTGAATAACTGGGCAATGAATTGCCCAGTAAGGGTTAACCTTATTACATATGAACAGTTCATCTACAATGCATTTAACTCAAGTTCTTCTTGTTCTAATGAATTAACTGCACTCAAGCGGACTGCCACTGAGAACTTGTTTGGGAAAATAGCTTCAATAAAAATCACATCAATAACAACACCTCCAAACCATTTAATAGGTAGGAAATGCCTAACCAGAGACTTTCCTCCCCTTCTTTTGTCCAAAAAAAAAAAAAAAATCTTCAGAGGATATAAACACTCCACAATATATATTTTTAAATATCGGGTATGCAACACATTCAAGTATCATTAATGGGGGAGGGGTTTAAAGGAAGGAATATACACCCACACTGAGATTATGAGTCTTGGATTTAAAACCTTATGTCCACATTTTTTAAATTATGCTAGCAGAAAAAAATTCTATTTTAATGACTGCTCAAAAGAGATGATATTTGCATTTTAATTCTGTTGTTCTTACTTAAAGAAAGGTGATGGGGCCACAGAGCTAACTTAGCAATAGTGTTAAGAAACTACTTAAGCAAACACAGCTCCAGTGATAACCTTCAATGTTCATTTATTTGTTTTAACAAAATTAGTCAGTGGGACACGGATGTATCTTTATATAAGAACTGCATCTATCTAATGGATGCAGCTGGCAACCCATTGTATTAGGTGTTATAGGACAATCCAGGTTTCAGGCATCTTCAACTTAAAGGCTATAAACATGGAAAACACTTACTTATATGCTTAACATTAAGCATATGTGTATGTCTTACTGGAGTCAATCACTTCCTGAATTGGGGCCCAAATATTTGTAACTGTTGATTCATATAATTCATCTTTCAGACATCATACCATTTTACACTTACAGACTGTTTGGGCACAGTATTTAAAATGTGGCATAACAGCTGGAAGGTACCCTCATCCAGGATGTTACAGGAGAGATGTTTTAAGGTGAACAGGCACACCGCTACCGAACAAGTCAGAGGAGAAATTGAATGCTCTAGCCAATTACACTAAGTATGAAAATCCTCCTTTGAAAGTCATTACTCCTATAAATAAGTTAAGATTTCAAGTCTTTAGGAAAGGGACCCTGCAGTGTTTTCTTTTTATGATAAACAAGGTTGGGGGGGGGGGAGGGGCGTCTCTAACTGAAAAGGAAATGCCTTTGCATTCATGCCGCCTTAGTACCGAGCTGGGATAAAATTCGATACAAATTCAAAGGTGAGAACCACCTGCCGAATTGCTAGCACCACTTCCTTCTGTAACCTTGGGCTGCCGTGGACACAACCCCTTATTGGTCAGGCTTCATTTTATTTGCCATGCGAGATCTGATGAGATCACAGCCCCAGTTATTATGGCTCTGAATGACAGTAATTGCCCTTTTTAATACCAGGTTTCTATATTCAGAACATACTAGATCTTGAAGTTTGAATAAGTTGCATTTAAACAGGATGGTATCATGCAAATGAAGTCCCAACTACTTACAATGTGGATTTTTTCCCTTTTTTGGACACCTCAAAACTGCCCTAATCAGCTAAGAATTATCAAGCAGAAACTTGAAGAAATTGGAAAGCTTTTAATTTGGACTGAAAGGTTGCAGGTTGTAATCCTTGAAGAGGGACATCCTCCATATATGGACATTATGAATACAGAATATACAAGAGCAAAACAAAAGCTCCTTCATGTTGTCTTTTCCCTCAGTTTAAGACTTCTAAATGAATAGAGATTCTTTAGCTTTCCATGTCCATTCAGGTCATTGGCACATGTGATTTTCTTGGGATGGCAATCTGTCACAAATTGCCCAACTCAGCATAAACTATTTAAGTAGCCATCAAGTAGTGAAGACACCCAACCTCTACGTAACTGGGATCAGATGCAGGCCATAGATTTTGAATGTTAAAGCCTCCAACTTTTAGACTTTTACCAGCCATACAGTGCCCTAAGGATTTTGCTGGCTATTAATATTATATATATATATATATATGGCTGTGGAAACCATTTAGAGCAGGGATGGGCAATTATTTCAGGTGGAGGGCCGCTTACTGAATTTTGGCAAGCCATCGAGGGCTGCATGACAGGCAGCTAGGGGAAGATGGATATTAATTTTCTAAATTTTTTTAGAGGCTCTGCAGGCCGTAAAGAATGGCCTGGAGGGTCGCATCAGGCCCGTGGGCCACATTTTGCCCACCCCTGATTTAGAGAGTTGTGTTTATTCTTCTTGTTAAACTGAGATTTTATGTTCTTTCATTTCTATTTTTACTTCAAAAATAGATGATTATTAATTTATTATCTGGATGAACCAGTTCCAGAGGGACTGCCTTGTCTGTTCATTATATCTTTGTTTGTACACATTGCATTCATGATCCTTCTCCTAGAATCAGCATCTGGTACGAAGATTCAGTAATGACTGGATTAAGCTGACACACATGGTCACTACATTAAAGGAACAAAGTCAAAGTAACATGTACTATAATATGCTGCAGTTAGAGTGGAGCAATGGGCACCACAAAACTAAAGTGTTGACACAGACAGTAGAGTGCTGTCTGTGATACTGTCATGGTTTTAGCTGCTAAAAGCCCTTTTAAAAGAGCTGAAAGTATATTAAATGCCTTCTTAATATTTCTTCCCTTGTTGACAATTGGTATAGCTCTTACAGGCTTGCCACTGGGAATGGGAAAGAAGGTGCTATGGACAACAGCAGGTAGCAGGGAAGATGGACCACTACACAATTTTCCCCATGAAGACATACTTTGTAAAACACTCAAAATAGATGTTCTTCTGTAAAATAAATAAATAAATAAATAAATGGATATGATCCATTCTGTTTATCAGTAAAATTTAGTAGCTAAAAATAGAGGAGTTTTTGTTCTTATGAAATGTTAAGACGGAGGGTTTATTTTTCTTTTCTTTTTGTAAGTATGCATCATCTTTCTTTTTATAGTTTGCATCTTCAATGTTGAGAAATGTAAAGTGCTCCACCTTGGGACGAGCAACCTCCAACATACCTACAGGCACCAAACTGACCAGCACCATGAATGAAAGGGATCTGGGGATAAATAATAGACCACAGTGTGAATATGAGCCGGCAGTGCGATGCTGTAGCCAGAGGGGCAAATAACTCTCTGGCGTGCATCGATCGATGCATCTCCAGCAAAGCCAAGGAGGTGATTCTTCTGCTCTACTCAGTGCTGGTGAGACCACAGCTGGACTACTGTGTCCAGTTCTGGGCACCACACTTTAACAAGGACATGGACAAGCTTGAGAGTCCAAAGAAGAGCCACTCATGTGATGACACTTTTAAAAGCCGAGCCATATGAGGAAGGGCTGAGGGATCTGGGACTCTTCAGCCTGAGGAAAAGAAGGCTGAGAGGTGACCTGGTAGCAGCTTACCACTACACTAGGGGAGTACAGCAAGGGCTCGGTGATCAACTGTTCACCAGGGCGCCCAAGGAGAAAACCAGGAGTAATGGTCACAAACCCTGGAAGATCAATTCAGGCTCAACATTAGGAAAAACTTCTTTACAGTCAGGGTGCTCAGACTGTGCAATAAGCTCCCTCCAGAGGTGGTGCAATCACCTACCTACCCTGGAAATCCTCAACAGGAGACTGGACAGTCACCTTGCTGGGGTCACCCGACCCCCAGTTACCTTTGGTGCAGGGGGCTGGACCTGATGATCTTCCAAGGTCCCTTCCGGCCTTACAGTCTATGAATCTTTCTGTTCACAGTTCACAACTAGAACTGAAACGGTTTCACAAGTCAAAAAAATAAATATATTTTCATCTGGGATTTTCTTTTAAAGCCCAATTATCAAGCTCAGAAGCCCTAATTCTCTCTCATAACCAACTGTAGATCAGGAATAGCGGCATTATACATCAATTGAGTGGTGCCAGATTCTATTACAGAAGAAGAGAATCAAATCGAAAAGGTTCAGAAACTTGAGCTAAATTAATCTAAACAGAACTCAGTACTGAAGAAATATGAGGCTTAGGTGCCCGCTTTTGAAAGGGGGAATTAGGACAACAGCTTCCTCATGTTTGACTGAATGTGCTACAGCTGGAAGAGCTACAACAGGAATGTTCTTCCTGTGAACAGATTTGCACTGCATAATGCCAGAGTCTGGACAAACCCCAGCTATACCTCTCACAGCTAGCTAGCTGCCAGCGTGGGTCCTGTTCAATGAAAACTGCTCCTCACTTTTGATCTAGTGTTCTTCCCCCATACCTCCTAACCACAAGCCATGACAGGCAAGAGTGAAACCTGACCACAGAAAAATCGATCTGTGGTCGAGGTATAGTGAGATTCAGTAAATAATGCATCAAAGACACAGACAAGGCTATATCTTGAATCACTGCACACTTCAAACTCTCTGCGACACGCTTAACAAAATTTTAACCATCTCCTGAAGCACTGGTCGTAATTTAGTCCAACACACTTAGACCATTCGTAAACTTAACATCAGGGGCTTTAAAAGCGAACTGCTAGAACAAAGCTGAAAAATTAACTGTTTTTTTTCCTAAGTAGAAATTATTCAAATTCATACACGTTTGTTTATGCTTCCTACTATTTAGTGGTTAATGGTTCACTTCCCCCAGAGCACTAAATTCTTGTTTTAGCTCCGTAAGACCCTTTCAGGATGCAGATAATAAAGATCATAACTGCTGCAATAGAGACAAGAGAATTTAGTTAGATATCATGCCTTCACAGTCGCGGTATCCCAATTTTTTTTCTATAATGCATTAGATATTGATGGGGCAGTGACTGTGTCTGAGAAAATGTGACATCCTTCTTATAATCAGCAAAGTAGTCCACATGCAGCCTGGTATATTAGAACCTGCTCTACTGAACTGAGACTGGAGAATCTCTTATTTCCATCAACACTGCTACCTGACCTCCTGCTTGTATTTGATCTGTTTCTGTATCATCATCTTTTTCTTATTCCATTTGCTTCCCTCTCATCATAAAGAGTCTTCTTTCCATCGAATCCTGCTTCCCAGTTGCTCATGCCCTGCCAACTGGAAGTACCTAGTCCTTTGGTTAGGTGTTGTGCACACAAATTGAATGAGCAGCAGTAATAAGAACAGCAATGAAGCTCTGTCATTGCTCTAAAATCATCTGCAGCGCTACTCGATTCCCATGCTTTCATCTGCTGTCCAGATTTAGATCCCCGTCTCATTTATCTTTTGAAAAAAATGCTTCCATCACGCTGTATAAAAAGGCTGTGCAATACTAAAAGGGGAGTGCTTGGTGTGTCATTCAGAAATTCTGCTTACATAAAAGTTCAGGGCTCTACATTGGCCTCCACAGCTAATGCTATTTCCCCTCTGTTAAGGTTAACAAAGGGAAAGCCAACCAAAGAATTTCAGGTAAACTAAAAACCTGAGCTGGGACCAGGTCACAAACTGCAAGTCTGGGGCCACAGTTCCTAAGAGTGCAGTCTGAGTTTGCAAAAGGGACAGTAGATGCACTTCAAATGACCTTCACATCCAACCTTCTCCCAAGTTTAGAGGGGTTCAAGATCATGGGTTTTGGTCTGTGCCCAGTGTCCCTCCAACTTTTCAGGCTGGCAATCACTTTATTCAAGTTTAAAACTTGGAAGAAATGCATCCCCTTCACATTTCCCAGAAGAGTAAGTGCAAAAAACTGGACAGGTGACAAAAATATCAACTCATTAAGTAAATATGTGCATGTTTTACTGATGCTTGATCTTGAAGAGAAAGGGTTTGTGGGGGAGAGAGCGTAAGATTTTCTTGACTTTAGATTGTAATGGAAATGGTCAAAGCCTTGCAACAAACCTGCACACAGCAGTTCAGAAACCCTAGCTCACAACAATGAACAGCTCAAATCATGAACAGGTTGTTACTGCAATACTAACATTACTACAATATGCAAAACAGTTTCGGTGGGAATTTTACAAAAAAAACCAAAATAAAACACTTCCACGTTTTCACTACCTCATCTCTGTTAGGACAGATATGGAAATGCCATGAGAGAGGGCAATCTTGAGTAATTTCTGCTCCTATCAAACCAGTAATGAGTCAAAATCCCAAGGGCATCTGTTCCTGGGAGAAATCCAGAATGATTTCTGAACCATCTGGTTTTTGAATAAGCATTCAAAACATGTCATTGCCTGTCTGACAAGAATGGATCCCTAAATCTTGAAATTTGCCCAACATTAGGCTAGAGTTAGTTTTAAACTTGATTGTTTTCATTTCCAGCAACTGTTACTCAATGTCAAAATATTAAAGACATATTTTCCCTGTTATATGACATTTTGAAGTTACAAGCAGTAAGATTGACTTAAGGCATCTGATTTACACGTATTAACTTCTCCTTTTAGGTGCATAGATATAAATGGCACCTACCTGACTCAAGAAGTCTATGGGCCAACGAGAGGCAAAGCGCTGCTCGACCTGGTACTGGCTACGGGGGACGACCTAATCAGTGACCTAG
>NW_017728933.1:7511290-7531594 GCF_001723895.1 Crocodylus porosus
CCAGCTGACTTCCTGCCCTTTGGGCAGGGGGCTGGACTCGATGATCTCCCGAGGTCCCTTCCAGCCCTGATGTCTATGAAATCTATAAAATGTTAGAGTTTGAATCTAAAAAAAAATCAAGGAGTCACGTGCCTTTCCATTCAAATATGACTGTACCTGTAACAAGAGGATTCCTACACATCTTGTCTTTCAGAGGGAATTGAAGAATAACTCATTCAGTAGAAGTCAGAGACAGACCATATAGTAAGTTCATTTTCCCATTTTAATTCTAGGCCTTAAAAATGTGTTGAAATAAAAACAAGCATTTTTTCCTCCTTCACCATTTGGAGCAGATAACTTTGAGAACTTTGCAAAGTCTTGCCTCTGAAAGCCTGCAGCAAAGGTTTTTATTCTGATCTTTACCTGCTTGTCTAATGTGGCATGCATATTACTCAGAGTACATAAGGTATCTTCAAAGGGGAGAGTTTGGAGATACTATAATGTAATAATGCAGTTTTGAAATTTACACTGACTGAATTAAGATCCTGGAATCACAGATAGGATTTGGCAATCGGTGACCCTTTGGAAACCATTCTAAGAGACAGAAAGGCATGGGCTCTCGGTGCTCTGTAAGTCTAAATGAACTATTTGAAGCAGTTAAGTTGAATTCATAGACGAACTGCTTTGCCGATAGTGGAAGTGTGGTATACCAGCTATTCCCTGGTCATTGTTATTCAACTCCATCACCTGCTATTGTCTGCAATCTCAAATTGGCTGTCTCATCTATCAGACTCTTCCTACATGTACTCTTATCTGTATGAGCGAGCAAGCAAGCATGTAAAATCATCAACTTCAACAGGATTTCTTTGAGGGTGTTGCTCTAATCCTAAGACTATCCATATCCTGCACCCCTTGCTCTCAACTTACCAGCTTACCATCTGCAGGCTGTGCTGCAACCAACATCACAGTACTTCCCGCAGTTATAATGAGGCCCCAAGTTTGTAAGTGGAAAAGCTTTCATAGTTGTTTCCTGGTATCTCTGTTGCTTCCCAGTGTCTCACTGTGTTTGGAGAGTTAATACAAGCTCACCCCCATCCCCAGGGTCTATGACAATATAATGTCCTCCATCTGGATTTGTTATGCAGGTAAAAACCATAGCAGAGATAGTGCTGCGGAACAAATGCAAAACAGGAGCAATGCATTTATTATTAAGACAAATTAAAAAAATGCTTTGTTTGTTATGAAGGATGAAAAGAATATTAGTAGTAAAAGCTCCTGGATTGGCGGCATCGCAATCGTGAGTCTGGCAGCAGACTAGGTGCGAGCCCTGGGTATCTGTCTCCTCGCAATGCTCAGGAGCAACTCCAGTGGTTATCTGTTCAGAAGAGCTATAGAGCTATCAGGCAACAGGTCAATGAAGTCAAGTAGTGAAAAAATTCACTGGTCACATACCCCATCCTCCCACTTTGTGGGTTGCACAGTAACACAACTGTAGACCACCTGGGCTGTCCAAAGGCATTAGTCTTCAGCTACTCTGGAGCTCTGAGCCCAGATATGGAGAAAGGCTGGAGGTACACAAATTTCCACAGTGTAAAGAAAGCTTTACTCTGTTTTAAGACCAATGATACCTATCTTATGCCTGTAGCTCCTTAATAATTAATGCACTGAATCCTGGGTCAAATTCAACCAGTCTGATGCAACGAGTGAACAAATAATGAAACAAGCATCATCTCCATCATCAATAACTAAAACAAACTTCATGTGACAGAAACAACGAGAGGGAGGAAACACAACTGGTAAATAAAACCTGGCAGGGGTAGGATGGGCATTTCATATTTATTCCTGGCCTCCCCCTGCCCCCGCACCAAAGCAGGTGATTACAGAAACACATGCCGAGTTCCAGAAAGTCGATGAATCAATACACAGCTAAATTACACAACCCATAAAAATCAATAGAACCCCAAGATGTAACACTAGGATATAAAAATCAGACAAATAATAAATAAAGCAGAACCATATTTAGGGACTGCCTTGATCATCATGTCTTGTAGCTGTCAGGTATACCGCCAGTATCTTAGTCAATTCGCATTAATAATTGTCCAAAAAAAGTCAGCAATACAGCTGTCCAAATTACAAATCTCCCGGGTTTTTCTTTAAATGGCAAAAAATCCTCAATATTCATGGGCATCTCCTTTGTACAGCATCATGATCATGTTTTTTTCTTTTGGGACCAAGACTTGGGCCTACTACATGTGCATAGCAATCAGTCCATCTACTGCCAAGGACACATTTTTATCCTTGACACATAACAAGAAAACCATTTATAATGATGTTTTCTTTTTGTTGCTGTTTTTCAAGGGAAACATAGGTGGGTAGACAAGACCAGCACATAAACAATGCAACAGCAGTCAAACTAATATTCATTTTATTTAGAATACATTAGTTGTGATGTTAGTCTACATAGTTTCTGGAGGAAAAGTCAAACCGTATGTCACTTGTTTTATTTGATTCCTTTTCATTCATTCATAACAATGTGGTCAGGTATCAAGGCTCCTCAAGCCACTGCTGTGCCAACGAAGCTCTTAGAGCATTCGCTTAATGTCCAACAGATCAGCCGTCCCATTGATTTAAACAAAATTAAATAAAGGCACTCTTAAATGATTTTTTCTTACTTACTTTGCAGAACTGTTCTCAAAGCAACGTTGGTCATTTCTTTTTATTGGAAGTTGTATGATGTTTGTGTGAGTTCTTAAAGACCCAGCTCCTGAAGTCCTGTAAATACATAAGAAAATCATCTCCCTTTCTTCACATTTAAAGCTTATAGGCCACATGTTCATGAAAACTCAAAACCCAAATGTTCCCGACAGTCTTAGAAACTAGAACATCACACAAAAATCACCGCAGATTTAATATCCCTATGGTTTGTTTTTTTCTAATAATCTCATGATTTTTTGTGTCTGGGGTTAGTGATACTGCAACTTTTCTACCCACTTTACAGATGCGATAATAAAACCCTAAGCTATTAGCCTGAAGTCAGAACATAGAAAGGAAACTGTGGGCTGTATCCTTTGTCCAGTCCCTACTCATGAAGACCACCATTTCTTTTTTTTTCTTTTACTTTTAACATGGTGTTTGTCTCTCAGATCCCTAAAAGGAAACAGGGATGTTATGAGAATGCTCCAAGCCAATCTGTCTGTAATATAGCCAGTTAATAAAATGCAAGTGCATGGAATAAAAAATATGTAACCATTCAACCATCATACGACATATTAATACCTCCTGTTGTTAATGCTTCCTCGGTGCATTTCATCAAGTAGTAGGGAGATAACAAAAGTAGCTGGGGAGAGCTCAGCCTCATGTGCGGTACCATTAAATCTCTACAGAGCTGCATCTCGTGTACTAGACTTGAGGAGCAAGTGAACAGTTCCACCTCTAAAGCATATTTTATCCCAAGGGTAATCTGTTTTATACAGAGGCATTTTTAAACTCTGCTGTTTTGGAGATGTAGGCAATATGCAGTATCGAAACCCCACAAAGGAGTAAAAATTCACAAAGGGCATGTATGTCAGCTGGATGATGAGGTGCAGTCACTGTGCGGAAACATGGTGAGCAGTGGAGGATGCACAGAAATGGACTGGAACTCATTTTAAAGGTTAGTGGGATGTTCCGACGCTCTCTCTGCTTTGTCTCTTGTCTCTCGACAAGCCACAAAGTGGATGACAGCACTTAAGACTGTTCACTGAAGACGGTTATGCAGTTTTTCATTCAACTTCTAGCCAACTGGCACGGAGATACAGAGTGCTTGGGGCTCTGTTTACTTGTAAGAGAGAGAAGCAGAATCCCTTTCCTCACTCCTCACATATATTTATTCACAGGAAAAATACGAGCAGAGGAAAAGGATAACCAGTGTGGAGAAGTGAATAGGACTTTATTAAATGACACCGAGAACCGGAATATTGGTGGGTGATACCATTCTGTCCTGTTTGCACTGTCAAGGTGGTCTCACTTGCACAACTGCCTCAATGGCTTTGCCTGCCCAGTTTAACCGTGTTCACAATTAAATTACTCATGCCTGGTCTCACCTCTCCCCTCTCCACAAAGTGCAAACATTGCTCCAACCTCCGCTCCCATTTTCAAGCCTGCACCTACATAATCTGGGCGTGAAAGAAGATACTGCTTTCACTGAATGAATTGTGATCTATTGTTCCTATCTGTAGCATAGCTGTAATTAAGTTCTCATATCTGCAGAGCACTTTGGGATCCTTCAAGATAAAAGGCACTCTATACCAATAACATCTATTAATAGTTGCCAGGTCTAGAACGCTACATGTATTTTCAAGGTTTGCTACAGCCCACGACTTCTTTGTCATACCTTTATGAGTGAGTTCCTGTATACCATACATGTTTTAGCTGCCATTATTCAGACCCTTGCATGATAAGGGAAAGAGTAATATTTCAATGTTATAGATGGCAGAACATGAGGTACCTGTCCTGTGACTTTAGGCAGAGTAGCGAAATGGGAGAACTAAAACTGCCATGCAGAATTCATCCCTCTAATAGCAATGGAAAGTTTACTTGCAAGTTTTTGAGAGCGCGTGTGCAGTCTCGTTGGGAGGGAAATGCATTCATAGTGCAACGGCTGTGTTAGTACCAAAAGAAAACTGTATTAATTCAGAACCAATCCTTTCACATTAGAAGCATCAGTAGTGTAATGGGAGGGGCACCACCTTTGTTGGCACAAAAGCAGCTGTTGGCACAAAAGCCGCAGAGACTAAATGCACCATTGGGACTGGCATGGCAGAAGCTGCACGGCAGCCTCAGGCACGGAGCTGCACTTCCATGCTTTTAGGAAGGGTAATTAAACATGATTTAGCCAAACTACTGTTAGGCCTATTTCTACTTATGCAACAGGAAAACTACCATTGCATTTATAAGACACATCACTATATAGCATCTCATTGCCATTGTAGTAGGGTAGCAAATAGCAATTTCTCCATATTGCACACCCCTACAGGAAACAATGGGACAAGGGAGAAGTGCTGAGGACTCCTGAGTTCTGCTCCCGGCCCCAGTACAGACATCTCGCTCAGCCTTGAATGAGCTGTGTTGTGCCTCAGTCTACCATCCGTAAAATGGAGTTAATTATACTGTTTTTTGAAGGCGCTTTAAGACCTATGGACTGGCTTTGTAGCACAGAGAAGCCCCAATCTCAGCAGCTCCCTAGGCACTTCACTAATAAAAATTCAGAATATGGGAGCAATGAAGAAGGTCTGCATTATTATTAAATACCCTCAAGTATTGAATTAGGAATCTGCGAATCTTTTCAGCCCTTCCGTAAAGGTTCCCCAGAAATGGGTGACTATGGCTACAGGTTTGCTGCACCATTTTTTTCCTTTCTTTCTTATAACCTTCCCCCACCACAAATTCCTTCTAGCCCTGCCTGGCTCCAATGTAATCATTAAAAACAAAAACCAGAATAGAAACACAATAGAAGTTTTGAAACCTTTTCTTACGACCCTTCCACAAGTTGCAAGGTTTAAGTCTTGTTTGTGTGATAGCTGCTGATGTTCAAGTAACATTTACCCTGAAGCTTTCATCAAATTTTCAGAAGCGCTATTATTTTTAACCTATTGCCAAAGGCAAATCTTCCAGCAGATTATGTTGCAAATGGAGCTAGAAGAGGTCACCAATTCCCTCCTAGCAAACAAACTATTTATTTGTCAGAACAAATTTAAATAAATACTAATGAAAGAACACATCCCTGCCATTATGCGGAGCTTCATAACCGGCTGAGAATTTCTGGTGCGCCTTCCTTTCTTCATTGCAACAATTTCAAAAGGTTTGTGGCATATACAAATTTATGGCAACAGTGGGGGCAGGGGGAATATTTTCTGAGGTTGGCACGAACAAAGAGAGAAGACAGGGAAGTGAATGGCTCTGAGGACTAGGAGTAGAAAATAAACTTTTCATCCCCAGGTCATCTATTCCAGGGGTGGGCAATTATTTTGGGTGGAGGGCCTCTTACTGAGTTTTGGCAAGGCATCAAGGGCCGCATGACAGACAGCCAGGGGCAGATAAATACTAATTTTCTAAAATTTAGGGGCCCTGCGGGCTAGATAGAATGGCCTGGCGGGCTGCATCCGGCCCACAGGCCACATTTTGCCCACCCCTGGTCTATTCAATACCAGCTCTGGATGGTTAAGTGACCAGGAGTCATTATGACCATCTACAGGCCTGTGACAAATGAGACAAGAGGGTCTTGGTCCCATCCTTTGTGAAAAAATCTAAAGTTGTATTTCTGCACCCACTATGAATCTGGTTCTGTATGTGGGAAATGCCAGGGGAGTGAATGAAACATGGAGGATGATCTTTCCCTCTGTACCTATAAGTCTCTACTCCACAAAACAGAGAGGAAAACTGATAAAGTAGTGTGACAGAAGTTGGCTATTACTATGAATGAGCAAAGGTCACTGGCCTCCAAAACTAACCCAACAGATCAGTACCTCCCTTCCCTAAGAGACCTTGTAATGGGATGAATGAATGATAGGATTACATTGAGCTATTACAAAGATTACAACAGATGATTCGGGCTTTTTTTTTTTTCCTTCCTTAACCTATGATACAATTAGAAGGGGGTCATCTGATTACATCAATAATGGTACATTTAGTCCAAATTAAAAGGATATAAGTTGCTTCAAATTAGTGTATAACCAAAGCCTGAGGATTTGCTCACATAAGAGGTCATTGAGTTAAATTCTATGCCTAGATAGATTTACGAGGAAAATTAGCAGTGCTGGGTAGTGATGCTAGCTGAAACAAGGCAATCACATCCTAGTCTTTAGGATTTAAAATGATCAACATAGGGCAGAGATAGGAATTTCCCCCATGTATAGTAGGGCAAGATTTTTTTTTTTATGTGCAGTAGGGTGTTTATCAGACCAGATGGTATGGCAGATCCTATATGCCTACACACTCTTCTTGGATACTAGCCTTTAAATTAAGGCTGTAAGGGATGTAAAGTGGGATATTTCTACAGAACTCAAACACCTGAATGCACTGGGTAGCTTGAGACTATTGCTAGCAGCTCCATAGACTTGTTGCTGGGCAGAAATCAACTCAGATTTTCTTTACCACTCCACATATTCCACTGGTAACTTCATCCCTCATCTCTGATTTTGTTTGGTGTAGAAAACTGAAGCATAACCCTCCTTTGAACCTGCTTGCATATTTTCAGGCAATCCTTGGTTTGCAAACTTTGTGGGTTTTGTAAATATTTCAAAGAGAAATGTGAAAGAACTGGTGTATCCCACTACTTGCTTGCAGTTCACCCTGGATTTGGATCCAGCTAATAAATTTGGTGTGGCAAGATAGCCGAGTGCTTGCAGTAGCAGGATCCTTTCTGGCAGTTGTCTGCCTAATGGGCAAACAGTAAAGATCTGTTGTTATAATGTTGCTATAAAGCCAGGAAAAAATGCCTGGCAAACACAGCTTTACTAAAAGCCTACTCAAGGAAGCAGTACAGAGAAAGGCTGAAGCATTACCTGCAGAATCGGAAATGTTGTATGGATTTCGTACAAAATTATAGATGTATATACCTGCACATGTTTATAGTTAGTTATCAGTGCAGGAGAAAATACCTCTCAGAAGCAACAGATAGACACGACGTTAAATGAAAGCCAAGGGGAAAAAATTACATTATCTCTTCAAAACGTTGCTCTGGTTTAGCATAGGAGAAAAGTCTCCTTCCAAATCTGGGTACAGGTTTTGGTGTGCAAGTCAAATCCTATCTTAGATGAACCTTTAAACTCATGTAAACCAACAAAAGGAAACTTTATTGTAGACTTTTGAAATTATGAAGGATAAAGACAATACTGAAAAGCAGGTACCTTTAGCTGAAATATGGTGGATGGGGCCTCACACAGTTACACGGCTCAATAGCTTATAATAAATGTTGGGTTTTTGGCCATTTTGCTGGTCTGATGTTTTTTGTTTTCCTTCCTGGGGAAGTCAGTTGGTGTCTCATATTTCAGACTGAGCTTTCTTTCTTTTGTTTTTTTAATTAAGGTGCCAGATCTTACGGCTGCAAGGCGAACGTTCAAAAATGGGTATTTCTGATGGCAATGTATGCCCAAGTCTTCAGAGAGCCTGAACGGGTCTGAGCAGCTCCCAATCATTTTCGGAAAGTGTCACCTCTAAATGAATGCTAACGTTAAATGCCTTTCCTATGGATGAAAGAGAAAAGGAAAAAATATTTTTCAAATAATACATGATCTTATTAAGCAGCATCTTTGGTGCCTCAACTGGGCAGTGGGCTTGGCTTGTGGGTACGACTTTGGAGGATAGCACTGTGCTTATTTCCAGTTCCTCAAGTTTTCAAACATGAATGTGAAACATAAAAAAAAAACCAATGCAGTAAAACTGCAGGGGGAATTGAGGGATGTAGAAAATAATTACCAAATTTGGGACTAAGCCAGCACACCAGATTTAGCCTGACTTACTTCTACAGTAAGCACTATGGGCTCTCTGTTTGATGGGGAGTAGGAAGGAGTTTTGAAGACAAGACACAGCATCTCCAGCAGCCCTGTAGTGCTCCTTCCCTCCCCCCCAGCACCATGCTGGAGCACTGGCTCACTCCAAAGGCATTGTGCCCAGCCCTGCTGACTGTATTTCCTGAGCAAATACAAATCAGCACCTTTCTATGCAAAATTAGCAAGCCCTGTAACACATTTCAGGTTAGCAGAGCCTGTTCACATGACGAGTAACGTTCAAAGCCTCGGCGTTCTGCATTCAGTTCAAATTAGGCTCTAGAAATAGTAGGTTATTTTGGAAGCTTTCAAGCAGAATCATTAAAACATACAAAAGACTTTATCTGTTGTGGGGGGGAAAGTCATATACACAGATTGTGCGGGGGGGGCAAAAATTCTCAAATATAAGAAAATGACAGCAGTTTCCACCTTAACCTCTTCAGCTATGGTTGCTAAGTAACCATGACACACCACTGTGTATTCTCTGCAGTGTCTGGTCTAGGGCCTGACAGTATGATTAATTCTTCTGAGTGCATAGTGCATAGTGAATATTTAAAATACTTCGGCATTTATTTAAAAAAAAAAAAAAAAGGAAAAAAAAACCCCTCTCTTCTCTTGTCTATGATTTATACAACTTAATTTATAATTAAGTTTCCACATACAGGTGGGAAGCGAAAGCCCTTTTCCAATGAGCTTTACCCTAGACGGAAAGCTCACTCGTTTCTTCCTCTCGCATATACTTTTAACCCACAGGCCAAAAGTTGGGGCTTCTTCCTATCCTAGTAAGTGTATTTAATACCAGATTCTGAGTCTACATGTTTAACGAGGAATAGAGGGAGAAAATTGCTTGAACTGCCATTTTCTTTGCTCTTTGGAGTTTACATTTCAGCATGAAGAAGTCCAACGAGTCAACAAATATTACTGCATTGTGCCAAATGCGAGGGAAAAGATGATGTTAGATCCACGTCTGTACAGAGGAAGTATGTCTGTGTCAGTCCTCATCAGTTCCTACCAACTCTGGATCAAAAGTTTCCATCCTTGGTAGTTTCCTGGTTAATGAGAATATTCAATATTTTTCTCCCCTTTTGTAAAATCTTTTATCACTGAACATCTCAAAGATTTAATTATGCTGCCCTCAACTTTTTGCAGGTTGGCTTGAGGTGTATAGCCATAAAGGCTATGCAAATTAAACTTTTTTTTTTAAATTAGCATCCATTGCAGTGACTGAGGGGTTATTACACAGCCCCTTGAAATGCAGCCCCTTTTGGGGAAGAGCATCACTGAAGCACAGAACCACATATAAAACAGTGGAAGAAGAAAGAAGCCTATTGTCTATGTGTAGCTGGAAGCAAAATGATATTTCCCATAATTGGAACTAAAGGCAAAAACTGCAAGCCTTTGAAAAGGTCTCATTGCCCGGGTCTTTAATGAAGGCCAGCGCACAAAAAAAAAAAACTTTGGTTTTACCCATCTGAAAAGGTTTAACATTTTCAATCCCATCACAGAAGTACACCTACTAGAAACCAGATGCAGTGGCATAACTAGCAGGAGGGCAATAGGGGCAACCACCCTAGGGACTGACTTGGGGGGGGGGGGGTGAGGGTGGAAAAGAGCGGCTGCTGCTGGCAGCTGCACACTTGCGATCACAAAGCAGAAGTTGCTGCTTCCGTTTTGCCCCAGGCTTCTGGCTGCGTCCCTACACTGCTGACTGTATATAGCATATTAAAATGTTCCATAGCTAACAGCTTTGAAATTCTTAAAAAGTACAGAAAACAAGCTCTTTTCTGATATTGATATGTATCCCACATGCTACTGAGTGTAGGTCCCAATGAAAAACCCTTTTCTCCACAAAGCGCATCTTCATCTATTGGTATCCTGTCGTAGAAAGGTCATGATGTTATGCTTATAAATGCCCTGCCAGGAGAGAGAATGCAATATCCCAAATCTGCCATCATCCCTCAAGTGTTTGGGATGGGGCAGGAAAATACAGCTACTCAGACAGAGCCCAGAGGCTTGAGCTCTAAAACAGATTCTTGCAGGATTTTTGGACAAGTCATTTTAACCCTGCCATGCCTCAGCGTCCTCATTCCTGGATAAATGATACTGAATCATAATCCAGAAGAGGGAATGAAGACTAACTAGTTAACATAAATACAAATTTGTGTAATGAACATAAAATTGAAAATAGAAATTGAAAATCATTCCATACTAAGTGACAAAATACGTTGACAATAAATAGCCAGAGATGGGCAAGAAAAATGCATAAAGGGTGGGTAAGAGTTTTGAAATTTTTCTCCAATCTCAACTTTCCCTTGAATTCAGAGGAAGTGTAAAATAATTTGCAAGCCTGGGTAGAATTTTCCTTTTCTTCATCTAATGTGGCAGGAGAGCAGAAGGAAATAGTTGCTCCCCCTGCCAAATGCCCCCCCCTCCCCATACTCCTACCCAAGGTGGGACATCATCTACTGATCCTAGTTTCCAGGTTTTGAGGATCCTCTATTGAATTGCTCTCTTTAGAAAACAATATAGCAATAAGTAAATAAATACTGTCAGATGCTAACTATAGAATACAGTTCTCATTTCCCAAAATGTAAGCGATAAACTGAATGAAACCAGTACGTCTAACATTCCCCTTGATCTGCCTTGATCAATAAATGCATTCTCGCTCCTGTATGAGAAGTATCTCGCCTAAAATGAATTCCACGTTATAACCTCAGCAAATTCAGTTTTATATGTAGCCTCTTCCATTTTTCTGCAATCTCTGTATTTTTCCTCTTCTTTATGAGGCTTATAGAATTTGGTTTTAAACATGCATAGAGCTGCATCTGTAAAATGGGGCAGTATATTGGCTTCTCTTTAGCACTTAATAAATGCATGAGCATTTACCAGTAAAATTCAAGGAAAAGAAATCTTTACTTGGAATGTTTTATTCAATTCAAAAAAATCTTGCATAGCTGTATTAGAGTTATCTTTTTCCCTTTTTCCTTTTCCACTAGTTTATAATTGCAAAGAACATTAGGTCTCCAACAATACCACCAAAGAGAGCCTGCATGCCTTGTTAAAAAAATGTCTCTACCTTTTTGCAAAGTTATTGGAATTGATACTATCATACTAACATGGTGGGGAAGAATTATTCCCTCTAATAGAGAATTAATAGGTGAAATTCTATGGCTATCTATTATGCGGGAGGAAGGCTACATAATAACAGTTGTCCCATTTTGAGCTTAAAATCTGTGAAATTCTATTTCAGTTTGCTTAATTATTGTGCCTTTTGCTCTTAATCCTTGCTGTATATATGCTTGTCAGTAGTTTCATTCGAATAAAAACAGCTAAGAAGATATTAAACACTATCTTAAATGGAACTTCTTCCATGTAAGCAAATGACATGTAGTTGCCATAGGGAAATTAAATGGTCGTGAATGGGAGGGGAGGTAAATCCTCTGCTAAAAATGGTATCCACATGATGAAATTGAGAATCCCTGCCTCACAAGATTGCTGCTAATATTGACAAAGAGAAACTATTGGGTTACCTCTGGTTTGCCGACTTGCAGGGTAGTAATAACAACTGGCTCCCTTTGTGCTTCCATTGTAATGTAATTCTGTCATACTTGCTAAATGCAATTTGATTTGGTTGACTAATTAGGCAGACTAGATTACCAGTTTTTGAGCCCCCAGTCTTTCAGTCTTGTCAAAAGTGTTTCTTTCCCTAAATTTAACAAGTTGTATATGGACTAGAGCATGCTGGCACTCCTGGAAAACATTTCCCTAACATTTATTGCTTTCATTTATGGTGTGGCAGCAGACAAGTTCCTTTAAGGCATTAGGAAGAGGAAGCCTCTCTCAAGGAAATCAGGGGACCTGTTGCTGTGTGTCAGGATGGCTGCTGTGGCCATCCTGAGACCCTGTTCCTTTCCTGACAAATATTCATGAACAGACACTTAAAATGAGGAGAAAAAAAACAAATGTTGGCCCATTCCAAGTTTATTTAGTCTCAAGGTCATGGGGGGGGGGAGGGTTATTTATTTATTTGATTTATATGCCACCCTTCCCAAAGCTCAGGGTAGCTTACAAAAAGAGAACAAAATAACTTACAAAACACAAGAAAAACTTAGAAAAGGTGGGGGGGGGAAGACATCTCTCAGATACTCACTAAACAATAGCCAAGCCTAGCTTTGTATGCTAAATGCCTACCCGTATAAGAACAGTTTGAATCTTATGAATCTATGAATTTATGAACGAACATCTGAATCTATGAGCTTGGGTGTGAGCTGTAGGGGGGGAGAAAAAACCTCTCTCTCTGGATTTTATAGAAGGACCAGAAGCAGAAAAGCTACCTTATAAACATACACAATAAATTAACAGAATAATCAAACTGAAGGAAATACATATTTTAGCTTCAAGAGACCAGAACTATATTTGTTAACTAAAGGAGCTCCCTACCTGACATAGCTCTCTATCCAGACAGACACTGCTACCGAAAAACCGGAGGAGCATTGCAAGCAGGCTTTCACAGCCTCTGCAGCGTTACCCCTCAAGTGCTTGCACCTGTTACACGTGCCCCTCCCTGGGACTACCAATCTACCAGCTGTGGGCCCTTTGCTGTTTAGTGCTTTGATTGCTCTTGGGTTGGGCCACTCCTGCTCCTTCAAGGGTTTCTACACACAGAAAGAAAGAGAAAAGGGGGAAAAAATCCTATACACATTCTAGCTTTTCCAATCCCCATTTTGTTCAAGCCACCTACTTGGCTTCCTTGCCAGATCTCTCTTTTGTTCTGGTCTCAGGCTTTCTTTCCATAGAAAAGGGACCTCAGTTCAGAGGAACCCCCGAATAGAGACAAGGGGACTGATTTTTGATTTAGCCGAAGTTTTGATTTAGCTAAATCTATAAACCCATTACATTTAAATCGATTAATAGCTTTAATTAAAATCATTTAAATCTATTAAACATATAGCCCTGAAACATGGAAGATATTGAATCTTGCTGTTCAAAATGGGACTTGCACAACATGAAAACGAAAGAAGCCAAACTCAACATACCAGCCTCTGGCTTCTTTACTATTCATCCTATCCAGGAAGAGCGCACACCAACTGCAAATGCTTCCTCAGCCTGATGAAGGGTATTTGTACCCGAAAACTTCCAAAGACGCATTTTCCCAACTATTTGAGTTGATCTAATAAAAGATACCGGATTTACCCAAAGAACCTTGTCTGACCATTTAAACCAGCACTCCAGGTCATAGCTATGTGGGCTATGGGCGAGGCGAGCTTTCCTAGTACCTGCCTACGTAGCATTTTGCTCATGCAATCTTCTCTTCTCTTTCAGGTACACTGCATTCACTTAGAGATTTTATTTTAAATGCATCAGAGAGTGGGACAAATCTTCCACTGAAATGGAGAATCCCGTTCATCTTAGAAGCAACTGGAGCAGCAGCAGCTGGGTACTGGGCATTTTAGTTTTACAGTTGTGGCCTCATTTTAGGAATCCTGGGTTGATATAGTTTGCATCTCGCCTGGTATTAAAGTACAGGAAACTCCAAAATGCTGTAAAAAGAATATGGCAGGCAGATCCATAACAATCTGGATTTTACCAGCCCTAACCCTACTCAGGCCTCACCTTCTCCTTGTGGGAATGTAAGGGATACAACGTCTGTGTAGAGAGAGCTGATGGCATTATATATGCAAAAAGTACTTTTCTTCTTCTTGTATGAGTGTCCTCTGGGGCTCCTGTGGGTCCAGCAGTTAGCACCTTGCCATCAAAGCCTATTATATGAGTCATTGCTGCCTTGCCATTTACATTGAACGGAGGTTTGTCTGCTCTCTCTGACGCCCGCTGTTGCTCTCTTCTGCTGCTGTTTATTACAAACTGTTAAAGCTACTTCTCTCAACCCTCCATGAGTTTGCGAGCGTGACTCACTCCTGCATTGCAGGGCCATTTCCTACAGCTCTAAGAGGCACACGGATTGAGTCTTTCAAATCAAATAATAAGCAATGAAACAGTACTGAGTAAGGGCTGAGTTTTGCCATCCGGTACAGGTTTCCCTCGCTTTATGCTGTACACGCGTTCCTGGAAAACGGCGCATAACTGGAATTCACATAAAGGGAACCCACTTTACAATATAACGAATAGGGATATGTTCCAGGACCTCGACTGTCCTGACCCCCAGACACATTTCTACCACTTTCACAAGACAATTTTGGAACTCACCAACAGCAGCAGTAGGAAACAGGGGTAGGAAATAAGCTAGCGGGATGCTTAGAAGCCATAATGGGGATGACAACTACAGAAACATGTGTCTCAGACAAGGAGCAAGGAGCACACATCCATATAGGAGACTATTTTGGCACGTGTCACTCCACAATGGACAACTTTTGGTATTAAAAGAGTCATTGCACAAAAGCGAATTCGCACATACAGAACCCGCATAAAGTAACTCTGGTATCCAAAAAAGATTCAATGATATTCTTCAATACAATATACCCAGAGCAGAGTAACAATTTGATCACAGCAGGTAGCCACTGTGCACTTCCAGAGAGGCAGGCCAAGGGCCAGATTCTGACTGGCATTTTGGTACTGAAAGATGATGATTGGTGACTAATGGGATTTTTAAAAGGGGCATTGAAAGGCCATAATATTTGCCCCAAAGGGGCCTTCCATAGACACTCTCTTGTCATGTACATTTTTGTTTTAAAGCTCACTCCATGTCCTGTGAAGACTTCTCACTGATTTTCAGTGAAATGTAGGTTCTTAAGGCCTGGATTCTTATAGCTATTTAGATGACAGAAGATGCAGGGGACCACCTAGTTAGATTATGTTTAGGCCCCTAGCTGCCTGAAATCCCATTAGGATCTAGGCACCTAAATACCTGTGAGCCTACCTGTCTAGCTTCATCTTTAGGAACCTAAATACTTTTTATCTTCTGACCACAATCCAGTGAGCCAGCCCTATCTGCAAACCCTATCTGTGACACCAGCCAGAGATGTGTTCCCCAAAAGAATGAGTTTTCTACCAGTAGAAAAAAGTGCTGCCCCCTGGAAAAGAGGCAGGTCGTGGAACCGGGAGGAAGGAATTAGGATTTTTAGTAGCTGGCCCTTGGATGCAACTTCTAGGACCTTCCAGGACATATTGCACTGCAAAGCACAACATGACAGCAGTGGGAAGTACTACAAGAGTCCTACCCACAGTCCAATATACCATATTTACTCAAATATAAAGTGACCCTGACTAGAAGATGACCCCTTCCTCACCCCAAATAATTAGATTCTATATATGGAAAATGTATACATTTGATATAGGTACAAAATCTAATTACTGGAGGTTTGCCTTTAATTTGTCCCCCTCCCACTGCTACAGCAGGGAAAATAAATCTGGGCGATCAGGCAGCCCCCTTGCCCTCTGTCTCCCTCCAGCTTCTTCCCCCTGCAACCCCTTCCTCCTCTCCTTACTGTCAGACTATGCTCTCCCTGACTACATGGAAGTGAGGAGGGGTGTTGGTTATAGCTGTCTTGGTCTAACAACATAGGCAGACAAGGTTCTTTGGGTAAATCTATATTTTTATTAGACCAACTAAAATAGTTGGAAAAATTCTATTCTTCTTTGCAAGCTTTCAGGTACAAACACCCTTCTTCAGGCAGAGGGAGCCTGAAGAAGGGTGTTTGTACCTGAAAGCTTGCAAAGAAGAATTTTTCCAACTATTTTAGTTGGTCTAATAAAAGATATCAGATTTACCCAGAGAACCTTGCCTGGAAGTGAGGAGCAAACTTGAAAACACTGACCTTGAAATAAACACAGCTGCAGCAGTTTGCATACAGTACCCACAGACTTAGTTCATCTAGAATTGTTTCTTTCTAACTTTTTTTTGAAACTGCTGCAAGTTTTAGCACAGGTACTCCATAAGCACACTTGGAAGCAGAACTTTTGTATTTACGTAATATATCGTACAACCTTTTTTTAAAATAACATTTATTTACTGAGGCCAAATCAGTTCTGAATTAAGTTCCAAATTTGAACCATATATGTTTCCCCCACACTGATGAGTCTGGGAGGTAGGATACTTGCTGGTGGTAGGGGCACACAGGCTGAAATGATTGAGCTCTGCTCAGCTTAAAAAATTTGGAACGGATTTGGCTGATATGGCCTGAAACACAAAATTAAAAAAAAAATAAAAATCAGGATGTTTGCCCAATGTGGGCTATGTATTTTATGGTCAAGCTCCACGTTGGATGCATTTAATCAACTTCACAGTCGGTTTCCATTACTGAGCATACTCTGCTTTTGGCAGTTTAATGAGAGGCAATGCATTTAATGAGGTTTCCTTATATGCAAATATAAGATGAGGGACTTTCCCCCCCCCCATGCTGATGGAACAGGGGTGGAAACCTCATCTTGTTTTCAAGCAATTATGGTACCTCTTTCAGTGGAAATCTTCTTCCCTCATTGTAGATGCAGAAAGTCATGATGAGGTAACAGACATCTGTTTATTTGGATGCAGGTGCATTGAAGCAATATTTATTTCTGTGTTTCTTCACTTTGAAATTAATCTTTTCGTGTACATGAGCCCAAACTCACTTCTGAAAAATAGAATGTCTGCTTACAAGGTGCTTCTGAAAAGTTAATGCTAGGAGTTAATAACCATGCTAAACAATGGCCCTTGTGCAAAATAAAAGAGCAATAACAAGCAAAAAGTCGAATGCGTTTTGCATCAGAATCATACTGGCTGTCTGATTATAGGTATGGGATCCTGTCTTATACTGTGGATTCACCATTCTCAGTAAATAATAATGTAACAGATGCATTCTGGTAAATGTTAAGCCATATGGTAGCTAACAAATACCTGAACTTTCTCAGTAGTCATTCCTCCCTCCCTTGCACACAATGTCTTTAATTAATATTTAGATGCCAAATAGATCCCTCCAGCCTGTTGTGTTTTTCTGAAGATTGTGCCAAGTTTTGTTACTGACTGATGCCAAAATGCAACCTTCTCCAGGTGTATTTCTCTCTTTTCACTAAGCCATCACAGATAATTTTTGGCAGACAAAAATAGATCCTTCTGGCAGCATCACCTCCCTGTTAATGTACTGCCCTAATTCATGCGTATTTGCTCTCATGACCGGTGATAGTCCAGCCAAATAAAGGGGAAGACTGACTGCTGACTTGGTCAAGCAGATTTTCTTCCACCTGATCAGCAAGGTTTCAGACTATGATCACTCTTCTGAAAATCAGTGCAGTCGTGCAATTTACCTGATTTACTTCCGTTGGCAGTGGTTTTCGCGAAGAGCTACACGAGTCTCAAATAATCTATTGTTTGTTGAGCTGCCCAGGGCAGAAATTCACTCCTTTTGCAGCTCTCACTGTTAAAAGTGATAGGTTTTTTTGCTTTTGAATCCTCCTTCAGTTGCACAAATAAAATGCAAGAAAAGACTGCAAAATGTTTCCCAAAAGTTTTGTTACTGGTGGCAGTGAGAAGCGCTCGCACCTAAATCATAAGCCTTTAAAACAGTTTGCAGTTTATAAACTTGCAGCTGTGGCGATCCTGTGGCTTTCTGCTCCTTCCCTGCTTTTGCAAGCAGTCTGGGATTATACTTGCATTGCAGCTTCCACATCTACTAGCTCTGCTCAGCACTTTGTGTGCGCACCTCTCGTACCATCATATCACTTCAGCTTTTAATTCCATCTCTGAAGCTTCAAACTCAGATTCCTTATTACTAAAAATAATACCTTTCCGTTTTGCAAGCTTTTTGTCTCAGGATCTGGAATTGCTTTGCAAACATCTAGCAGCAGCACTCTCTTATCACCATTGTTATGATCACCATTTTAAAGATAGGCAAGTTGTACCATTTGTATTCTGATGAGCTATATTTCAGCACCTAGAAGCCCCAGTCATGGACCCAGGACCAGGGCAGGGTCTGAATGTTAGTCCTTAAGCCGACAGCCTACGCATAAGGCAAGACATAGGCGGAGACAGTCAGATGGGGCACCCCCCCCCATAAAGTAGTATTGGGAAGCATGATGAACAGCAGTATCAGCATACCAGTTTCTACAATACTGGTGAGCCTTTTTTTTAAGGCATCCTGCCATATTAGTACCTAAAGAAAGGAATTAAAAAGCCAAGGAGGGTATGGTTCTGAGTGAGCTTTCTAGTTTTGAAAAGTGCTATTCAGAAAGAAGCCACAGATCAATTTTTTTTCACTCTTTCCAGCTGATCACTCTTGCTGTGTAAAAGGCCTTGAATTTAACCATAATTTACAACCATTTAAAGGAGCAAAGAGCGGGGAAAATTAGCATAATTGAAAATATAGACCTGGGAATCTGTGAAATTAAAATAAGATTTAACCCAAACTGTCATGCCAGATTTGAGACAATCCCTCCCCTCCCTTGAATCTCTGAGGTTTCAACATTTTAAATTCCCATTCCTTTTTCTTTTTGGTGTGACTTCATTTCTTCTGGGTCTGGTAGGCACCGTACTTAAGCTTCACAGAAGAGTCTGTTCAGTTGGCATTTCTAGCTCAGTTTTGCAGGCTCGAGAGGTTTGATAACATTTAGGTGAGCATATGGAGGCCTGTGTAACTTAATCCAAATTAAACATCGTTAGGTGCATCCTCCACTTTATACAGAATCCAGCATCCTGTCTTGGATACTAGCATGGGTCAAAGACACTGCTGCAGGGACAAAGATGCTGGATTTTGACGTGTAAAGGTTTACTCTGGTATATTTTAAAGATGCTGAGCTTTGTTGTGGAATTATAATGCCTTCCCATCTAGACTACTGTACTTTTCCAACTACTGACAGAGTCAAATGTTTAACTCCTTCTCTATTAATTGATTGAACAATACAGCTCATGCTTTTGTGCTCTCACCTGTTTGTGATCAAAGTGGCTGCTTCATGTTTCACTTCTGCAACTGCATGCTAAAATATTAATATCCTGTTGGCTCCATTGTGGCTAAGACATGGCAGGGCTCATAACTTTTATATGGAGTGACATCTTCAAATACGCCTGGCTTTTGAGTTCTTCTCTCCCCTTTAATGGCATCATAATGAAGGCATCCCTTGTACTAAGCAAAGAATTACTTTAGCATGACAGGATCAAACGCTGGAGAAGAACACAAAGCTGGAGTCTTGAAGTCTGAGGAGAATAAAATTAATAGCTTTGTAGGTGGATTGATCTTTCAATAGTTCTTAGTAGCCTGCTCTAAGGAGGGGTTGCTGTAACAGGCCAAATATGTGAAATGCGAGTGGCTAGTACACTAAGAAAGCCCAAAGTGTTGGACCCTTGAGTGGACTGAGCGTTAGGAGGATTATGCCTGCTTTGACAGTGTTATCTAGGCAAGCCACTTCACTTCACAGCTCTGCTTCCTTTTCCATCATGTTTAGATTGAAAGCGGTTGGGGATCATCACTCTGCATGTTGTTGGACACTATGAAAATCTGACTGGCTGGGCTGAACATTCAGAACCACGCTGCCTGGATTATAGTTTCATAGTTGGTCGGGTCAGAAGGGGCCTGAGCAGATCGAGTCCGACCCCCTGCCATGGCAGGAAAGAGTACTGGGGTCAAACAACCCCAGCAAGGTGTTCGTCCAGCCTCCTCTTCAAGACCCCCAGGGTGGAGCCAGCACCACTTCTCTCAGTTCCAGATCCTAGCTGCCCTGACCGTGAAGTCGCACCTCCTGATGTCTAGTCTGAACCTCCCCTCTGCCAGCTTGTGACCGTTATTCCTGGTCACTCCTGGTGGTGCTCGGGGGAACAGGGACTCCCCCAGTGCCTGCTGGTCCCCCCTGACTAGTTTGTATCAGGCCACTGGATCCC
>NW_017728933.1:7531821-7553604 GCF_001723895.1 Crocodylus porosus
GAGCCCTGGGGGACCCCACTGCCCACATCCTTCCAGGTTGAGAAGGACCCATCCACTACCACCGTCTGGGTGCGGCCCTCCAGCCAGTTGGCGACACATCTGACTGTGTGGGTGTTGACAGCACAGTCCCCCAGGTAGAAGCCACCAGGTTGGTCTGACAGGACCTGCCCCTAGCGAACCCGTGTTGTTGCCCCTAAGCATAATCTCCCCTGCTGGCCCCCCACGGACATGTGCCAGGATAATTCTCTCAAAAAGCTTGCCCAGGATCGAGCTAAGACTAACTGGCCTATAGTTTCCCGGGTCCTCCTTCCTCCCCTTGTTGAAGATGGGAACCACTTTGGCCCTCTTCCAGTCCTCTGGTACCACACCAGAGCACCACGAGTGCTCGTACAGCCGTGCAATGGCCTCGGCTAATTCCCGCAACACTCGGGGGTGGAGATCGTCCAGACCTGCTGATTTAAATACGTCCAGTCCCTCCAGAAGTTCCCTGACTAGATCCTCCCTGACCCTTGGCCTGGGTGCACCTCCCCTGGGGCCTGAGGGGGGCCCGGTGGGGGGGTTGACCCAGTCCCTGCTCAGGAAAATGGAGGCAAAGAAATCATTAAATAGGTTAGCTTTGTTGTCTGGTGTGAAGACCAGATTTCCCAGCGTGTCTTGCAGGGGCCCCACGTTACCCGGTACCTTCTTTTTGCCCCCTATGTATTTAAAAAAGGACTTCTTGTTGTCCTGGATCCGGGAAGCTAGTCCCAGTCCCATCTCTGGCTTGGCCTCCCTGACTGCCCCCTGCATCCCCAAGCAATTGCAGTACAGTCCTCCCTGGTGATGGCCCCTCCTTGACATTGGGTGCGTGCCTCCCTTTTACCATCTCAAAAATTCATTTGATCTCATTTCCTCTCTCCTTCCTTTTTCTCTTACACTTGATTCACCAGACAAGTATGAATAACTCCTTTTTGTGTTCCTAACTTCTGCAAGATGTCTTGAACTGCCAGTGTAAGTTAGCATGGACTTGAATGAATACTCCCTAGGAAACATTTCTTATTCATTGACTTTCTGACACAAAGGTCTTACCTATCCATCTAAACATTTGAAGTTTGACCTCTGTCCATAGCCAGGAGGAGGTTATTCCTCAGTACTGGAAAAGCCATTACTGTGTTATGGTCCAGGCTGAATCCTGATTTTGAGGAATTTAGCATAAATTAGGGACTGTTTTATCACAGTTATCACTATTCATTCCCTAGCTATGGACATGCCAGTAAACAATATGCTATTCATCAGGGAGCTCATTGCAGTGGATTTGACCTCTGTGACTTCAGTAAACTTTGGACTGGGCCCTTATTTGATTTGTAAAGAACAATCCACAAGTATTGGACTTGTGGTAAGGAGCTAGGGTGGATCAGAACCATAGTTCAAGTTAATCCATGAAGCTTGGATCCACTTCCAAATTTTCCATAACCTTGGTCCTTTTTTTATAGAGTTTATCTTTACTTTGAATATTTCAAAGCACTAGCACCAGACTAGTTTGGATATTACTTTTCTTTGTCAGGTTATGTAAAGATTCAATCTTATTGTAATTAGCCAAATTTTTTTTTTTTTTTTTGCTCTGTTTCAGTGCTCATTAACCTCAGTGAAATTCCTCCAGGCTTATACATGTAAATGGAAAGACAATTTGACCCAATATTTCCATCACTTATAGATTTTTATCCTGAGGGATGAATGAAGGAATTTGTTCATGTGAAAAAAAGTAGAGCTGGAAAAAAAATAAACAGAGAAAAAATATTCACCCAGGTGTTTGTTCCCCCTCCCTGCCCTTACTGTTCTCAGTGCAGGGCCTTATGCGTTTGGTCATCCAGAAAGTCTTTTCTTGCAAAGTTTCTGGAACAAACTTACAAAGTGAAGGAAAGAAAGATGGGCATTGTATAAGCACCTTATTAGAACCCACCCTTCGTACTTTTTGAAGGCTGCCCCTCTAGCAGCCTACCTGTCCTACATGCAACCAGTACTGCAAAATATCAGTCGCTTGCAAGCCATCATAGTTAAGCCAAAGAGAGTTGAGGGTCTTCAGCACCTTCTAAAATCAATTGCTAAGTGACAGAGTTTAGGGCCAGTGCCATGACAGTGCAAACTGTGAGAAACTTTGGTCTTACTAAGCTACCATGACCGACTAGCCACTTTGTGGTGGCTACTTATGCATGAAGCATCTGCTGTGCCATTCAGCCTGGTTTCTAACGTCTAATGTCTGCTAATGCCATGGACAGGAGAATGCGCTCAGTGTATTCCTCACTGTACTCAATGACAGCTGCCTGCTGCTTTCCAACTCCCCACGTTGGGAAGTGTCTCTAGCGTCTATACTCATACATACCTATCTTTCTTGAGGCCTCTGGACCAAATTCTCTGCTGGTATAAATCATCACAGTTCCTTTCATTCCAATAGCACTACACCAGTTTATGCTAGAACAGGATTTTGTCCAGGTATGTTTAGTTTACATCAGGAAATAGACCATATCTAAGAGGTGACTGTACTAACCTACGCCTTGTCTGCACTGGAAGATTTGCCCAGATTTCAGATCCTTTGAGTGGTTCACATTCCTGCTATAGGAAGGATGAGAGCAGTTTCAGTGGGTGTGTAGGCATTCACTTCACCTGGCCTACATTCATAAAGCTTGCTTTACGTTGGGTGAATGTAGACAGGGAGCCGCATGTGCAGTGGTTTGCTGCTCCTGGTGATCAAGTGGGGAAACTAGTGTTAAGTACTTTGGGGTGAGGGAAGGGTAGGCAGGAGTGGGGCAGGGAGCTAGCATGTCTGCAGAAAGAGTTGTTGGGTTTGGAGTGGGGTTAGTGGGGATGGAAATAGCCACAGTTTTTGGGCTGGGGTGAGAAACTGGGCTTTCCCAGCCCCCAGGGCTGTGCATGAATGCATGCATTCATGAGACTGGGTTAACCCTTTCTTAGATCAGGTTAGCCTAATCTCAATCTAAGTTAATGCACCTCCTCAGGTGAACTAAGCTTCAGTGCCTTTTTTTGTGGCGATTGTGCTCTGAATACCTGAAAAGTTGGGTATTTAGACCAACATAATCCTGGCTGGGTCAATCTAAATGTAAGACCTGTATATATGCGGTGATGCACACAGCCAGGATAAGATGCCTTGGTCTGGCTTTTTGGGTTGCACTGGTACAGAGACATCAGTTGCCATAATCAGGGTAAATTCCCAATGTAGACAAGCCCAGGGCTGATCAATTGTTTTGTTGACCTGATCTGTAGTCTTTGATGTGCAAAGAGAAGTTCATGCAGTGAAGCACTGCGTGTTCTGAAATGGGCTGCTGCGATTAATATTAATGACAGGAGTAAGTTTTTGCCTGCAAGTTTGGATTCAGGTAAGTTGGTTAGCCTTGGCCGCTTTGGTGCAATTCAGGGAGCTCATTAGTGTATACTGTGTTTAATCATATGCTGAGCCCTAGCTGTGTTGTAATTAGGCATACTACATTCCAGCAAAAGGCAATCCTCCAGGGACAAGCAACCAGTGTAATATGTTTTGTGCCACCCACCCACCCTTGCCATCAGTGTAGCCAGTGTGGCTGGGAGAAAAGAAGCCATGCCTGCGATGTCCCTGCTCCCCATCAATCATCGACTGCTATAATGGCCTCTTGGAGCTACTGACAGGTGGAATAATTTAAACCATTCTCAAACTACTTTAAATTGAGGACTGTCCCTAGCGCACAGCCCATATCAAGGACGCATAATCCTACTCTTGTCCCCCTACTATGTTGAGATGGGCTCCCCAGCTGCCACCTAGAATAGGAGCCTATGCGAAATGGAATTTTTCTTCTCCCTTCCAGCATGCTTGTTAGTTGTCTGCCTTTTAATTATGCTTCCTAATATAGCTATTCAAGTCCTCCCTAGACTGATTAATCAAGTACATCAACAGGAAACTGAAATTCCACCACAAAATGGTTCCTAATGCACAAGGGGGTATTATTAAATTGCAGTTTTATTGCAAGAAATTGACAAGATCAGGGATGAATGGTATTCGTGCTCGAGTCTGGTGGCAACACGCTCATCTGATTAATGAAGTGACAGTTTTATGCTGTGAAGTAGGAAAAGGACTTGACAAGACTCACAGTTTTGCTCATTGACTCTAACAGCTGGAATGATGTTTCCTAACATTCGCTCAAGGTTTGTCAGTCATATATTGTCCTTGTTGCACTCGCCTCTGCATTCAGAGGCAAGGAAATTCTCCAAGAGAAAAAAGCAGCAGAGGTGAGTCCCATCAACCCCACCCCGGGAACTGGAAAAGACTTCACCCCTTTCCGTAGATCTCTTACTTGACTCAGGACAGGCCTAGAAGTGTTGCCCTTAATTTTCTTGGTATAAGAGAAGGTACAGTCAAGAGAAATAGGATGTACCTCTGCTGAAAGGAAATACATCCCTGGTTCTGGTGGGACAGTGATCAAGTTGCAGACAGCATATTGTTAATGAAATTTAACAAAAAAATCTTCACTCCTTTACACAGTTGGTTGGATCTAGCTTACAGCTCTAGCTTTTACCTTGGTGTAACTCTACTGATTTGAGTGCCATTATGCTTGATTTATACTGGTGAATGGGGGTCAGATTTACAAGGGAAAGGCACTATTAAAAAGAGACCTGTCATACACACTATCAGCCCTACTCTCCCCAAAATGCATACTTCATCCCAAACTTTTGAAAGAGCTTGGAATTGAAACCGAGGAACACATTTGGCAAATGGGCTCCTCGCTAGATGATGGGCTGAACCAAAATTGTGGACCACTCGCTGCTGTTCAAGCTGCAGATCTGATTCAGAATTTTGTATCTCCAATTCACAAATCTCAACTGGAGTATTATGAAGCCATTACTGCTGCTTCCCACCAACAGCAGATAACATTTTTACTGCTCCTCTCAAACTGATCAGGGAAGCTAAACACATGCTTAGTCTGTTCACTTGGTCTAAATGTGTCGAATATGGAACTGCGAATCCCCTCCACTCACTCAAAGGCCATGACTACAGCAATATAACTGTTGCAAGACATTGAAACTCGAGACAAAACCACTTAGTAAAAATGACTTTCAAGTCCTCTATCTCCTAACTATTGTATTTCGTAGCCTTCAACAATGAAAGTGAAAGGACGCCCCATTTGTGTGGACCATTGGGAGCTCTGGGACAGCAGTGACTGAAATCTGTTCAGGTAAAGGCTATTGTAGAGGTCTGTCTGCAAATTTTCCCATGCTTTCTGTTGCTAGCTGGAGCGAGAGAAACAAGAACAGCAGCACTCATCCTCCACCATAAAATGCAGTCTAAATTTAAGCTCAAAACTATTTATTGGTGCAAAGAATCATCAAGAATCAACTTCCCTTTCCAGATATGGCAATCATACGTCTGGTTGAAGCCAAGTCTAACCCCAAGGTTGCATGTCTGAGATTTGGCCCAAAAGACAGATCCTTTGAAAGCACATGCTTATAAATGTAAATTTCAAACCCCGTGCAACTGGCCCATAGAGAGGGATTTCTGGGCTTGGCAGTGTTTTGTGGTAATTATCTACACCCAGGAACAGTTTTCATTTCAATGGAGAAGGTATCTGGCAGCCACTGCAACAGCAGAACAGTCAGAACAGACTGCATCCTTTTACAAAGCCCATGAGTCTCCAGTCACAGGGACTTAAAAGTTAATGAAGTCACCCATCCATTATCTTCATCCTTCGGCACTGGAGTGGAAGTCGAAACTAAAGCTGTGCCCAACCTTCTGGGGCATGTTGGCAGTGGAAACCTTTGGATTTTACTGTAACTCCCGCCTGACCCAATGCACAGCAGACTGTATATGGAAACCAGCATGCTTTGCATCCAAGAATAATTTTCATCTGGAGGGATCAGGGGATGGAGGCTAATTAAAAGAAACATGTTTTTATGATTAATTTAGTGCATGGTGGAGAACATATTTCACTGTAGTCATTTTCTTGATGGGCTTTGCATTTGCTAATGGAGTTCTGTTTTTTTACAGCCAGCAGCTCCTGAATATTCAGCAAAAGCTTGGTATGGTTGGTCTCCTTCACCAGTTATGGTCAACACTGGGAAGATACCAAACATGACCTCTGACCAGAACCCTGCACCTTCGCAATGAAATCGCCCCCAACCAGGCAGTCTAGTATTTCTCTTTTTATATCAATTGGAGCGTCCCTGTGTGAAACAACCTAGAATATACCCTGGGAGGATGTTCAGCTAATGAATCTGAGCTAATTAGAGGCAGAAAGCTTTGCTTGCCTTGAACAGTAGCGCAGCAAGCTTGAAAATGCTGTAAGTCCTAAGTATAAGGCCTTGATTCAGTCAAACACTTAATCTTACCTTTAAGCAGATGCATCACTGGGTTGAAATCAATGGGACTATTTGCTTAAAGTTAAGCACATGCCTAACTTAAATTGGGTCCTAAATTATGATGCAATTCCTCCTTTTCCTCCACTGAATGTTACGGGTTACTCTTTATGAGCTAAGAACGCCACTGAGTGGCAATTCTCAGACGAAGACTGGGACAAAAAATGGCAGTGACAATATGATCTTAAAAAAAAAGAACTCCAGATGGAATAGAGAAAGTGCAGAGATGGAAAATGAAATGATTGGTATCCTGAAGAGTCATCTGGATGAAGAAATACTGACAATCCTGGGGCAGTTTACCTTACCATCCATCCTCCTGGATCACGGTATATGCAGGAAGGCCACCCAGACCTTTGATACATATGCCTGGGCAGGAATTTTTTTGGAGGCGTGGAGGCTGCCCAGACCGTCCATCCTTCTTTTAGGCCACTGACACAGAATCCAAAGACCAGACTGAGGCCAGATGTTTGGTGCCTCCATGGCTGTAGTTGTATAAATGTCTGTGAATTGAACCCAGGTGTCCTGTGTGGTAGACAAGGAGTCTACCACTGAACCACAGCAGATTCCTACATAGGAGATAGTAGAAAGAGAGATAAAAGCATGGGGGAGGATACTTCTCTTTACCCTTTTGAAGCTATCTGTTGAATCTGAAAGGCAAAAAATTTAAAATGGCTAAACAAATCTATTTTTGCACAACACACAGTTTAGCTATGGAATTCACTGTCACAAGATATTGCTTGAGTCAAGAGCTCCAGCAGATGGAGTTTGGGGAGTAATATAATAAACCCTAATGCAGGCTGTAGACGGGGGTCAGTGACTGATGGACCACATGGAGCGGCGATGCCTACAGACCTAGTGAAAGCCTGAGTTACAAATGACTTGTGCTTAAGCTGGTATACAATCAATAATCTTGCCTTTAAGAAGCAGTCTGGGAAAGCAGAATAAAAATCTGTGTATCAAACCACTAACATTAGACTAGGCCCCAAATGAAAAATTGCTTTTTGGAAAAGTGTGAAACAACAGTTAGAAGTTAACAAACGATGTCTTGCAATTAAGTTGTATGTAGTCAGCTATTGCAATATCAATGTGTCTTTATTTACCTGTTTGTTAACCTTGACCACTTTCAAGAGACTTAAGATAAGCTGCAGAAGTGTGGCTAAAGTAGGCAGCAAAGACTTTTTCAGAGTGAACTCTTGCAGAAGTTACAGTGGGCCTAGTCAGCAAAGTAAAAAAAAAAAAAACAGGACATGGCAAGTTGCAGTCCCAGATGAGGGTAAAGGGAAGTCCTCTCTCAGAACTATTTTTCACAAGGGCCCAGCAAATTACCATCTTCCAAGTCCACAGGAAAAAAACCCCAACAGTTCAGTCCAATTCCCAAAGTCTCAGTGAAACAAAAATTTAAACAACACCAATCAGAAAATATTATTAAAATAAGCCACATATAAATATTGGGTATAAAAGAGGAATTTGGGGGAAGACCTTAGTAATTCAAGGCAATCTGCTGTGAGTCTACATGCCTCCTCTTTCCTCCTGCATCTTCACCAGTCAGTATACCTGAGAATCTCTACTGCGCTTCTGCAGGTAGCTAGACCGGCATAGAGACACATGCTTAGTCTTATGGTTTGGGGTGTAATCAAGATAAGGCTGGGCTATAGATGCCACTTGATCTGACTTGGATGGTAATACTACCATACTGGCTAAGAGGGAAGGAAGGATCATTAGGAAATGTGATTGTACCTTGATTGGGTATACAAAAAGAATAATCATTAAGGGAACTGTAACTGTCTCTGAAACCTGCGTCTAAGCTTGCAAAGAAGTCGTGATCATGGACTGTAGCCTCGTCTCTCAGAAGACTGAACGATACTGGGTTTTTGGTAACACTAAAGCTTCATGACAAAAGTCAACCACTAACTGATGGAGGTTACAGATGATCTTCTCTATATTATATTCTATATCAGCCCAATATGAGATTTTCCTTTCACGTTTCTTGGAAATATATGTCACTCGCCAATGTTAGGACAGGAGAATGCATTAAGCCTCTGTGATTCCTTTGTTTCTAGCACCTCACTGCTTGCTTTTCAGTATTATACATCACAATTATCCACAAGTCTTTCTATCTAGTTCCTTATGTGCCTAACAAATCCTTATGCCAGACAACAGAGTATCTGCACACCCGTGCATCCAAAGCCTGGCGGTTTGTCCACAACTGGCGACTCCAACACCTTTTTAATATGGATTTATTAGGCCTGTCATTTCCTGGCAGTTTATCATCTAAATTAAATTGGCTAATGGAATCAGAGGAACATTTTATTAAACTTTACGACTGTAGTAATTATAAAGCTTTCCCCACCAATCCAGCATCTTAAGCTGATTGACAGATAGACAAAGCTGTGTATTTCTGAAACATGAGCCTAGCTTCTAGTTACCAACTTTCACATAAACACAGAATCATACTTCAGCAGACCAATAATATCTGTGTCTGTATGAGGGCTGCCCATGATCTGACCAAAACCAACACCTAGATGCTTTCCTTGGGTTAAGGCACTGGGTAGCAGAGCACAAATTACAGCCATGTATTGGGTTTGTACTTTCAAGTCTTTGGGTGAGGAGTTCACGCAGCTATAAACTAACCAGGCACAAATAGAGAGGGTACGTGATCCAGAGTCAGGAGACCTGACTTTAGTTCTCAGCTCTGCCACTGGTTAAGTCAGTAACCCTGACCAAATGACACCCCTTTTGCCTCAGTTTCCCATTCTGTAAAATGGGGATAACAAAAGTGCATTGAGATCTACTGAAGAAAAGCACTAAGAAACAGATATTATCATTATCCAAAAGGAAGAACAGGAACATACACTCTTTCTGATTCAGAACATTGGTGAGGTTCAGAGGCATCTGGAACGGAACGGAAGATGTGGGAGATTCAATTGCCCTTTTGCCTGTTCTTGTAGGGCAAGAGCTATACCCCAGGGTGGATTTGCACAATTAGTGAATGTAGTTGTGTGCACCTGTGAGGAAGATTTAGGAAGATCACATCGTGCCTGCTGTTTCACAGCACCCTCTGAAGCAGCCCTCCGAGCGCTCTGCTTTAAGTCTTGGGTGAGGCACTGCTGCAAGTCACGTGTGTGAATATAACAGACTGGCTGCTAAGCACTAATGGACATTGGCAAGAGCATTCTCTGAAGGGGGGAGATGGAGATCTTGTGTTATGCCAAACAAATCTCTCTGAATGTGAAAGATAACAGACTATGCTTATTTCAGTCCAGCTCAGAATAATGCTAGATGAAGAAGGCTGCATGGAGAGGCATAAGTTGGTATGCCTCCTTTTAGGAAATGGGGGGGGGGGAAATCCTATTTAATAAAATCCCCGTCATGAGACTGAAACGCATTACCAAGGCAGAGATTAGAAACACAGAGCCAAACCCCAGAAATGAAGTGGACAGCTGCACCCTCACTGATGAGCCCCGGATAGGTTTAAAGATATCCTATGGTTCCAATTTAGGCTTTGGCATGCTGGGTTGCCAGACTGAGCTGAAACCATTTGGCAATGCTGAACAAGCGGCCTTTATGGTAATTTCTATAGCACAATCCTGCCCGGTTTATGAATTTTCGCTGGAGAGAGATCTCCTTGTTCTAAAATGCTGCAGCATTCGGAGAGTTGCTTACAAAGGCCTTTTACTTTTGCCTAGCATGTTTCTTGAGGTCCATCACATCCCATCTTACCAAGTTAAAACAAAACCATAATAACTGCAGAATGGGGAGTGGGGAAGTGTTTTTAGATGAGCTTTAACAAGACAGGGTGCGATTCAGCTTTGCCACTACACATTGTACCAGTAAAATGTTACTAAATCAGGTCTAGGTGTTATTTGTGCCATTCTGGGATTGTACATCTATGTGCACACGGGGCCCTTTTTACACCGACGGTAGTGTGAAATAGCCTTAGTGTAAAGAAAAGCCAGGCTCTTTACAGCTCACCTTGCATTTCTGCAAGTTCTGACATCAAACACGGCACAACAGACAACCAGGCCTGTATGGCTGAGGAAGACTTAAACCCTGTAGCGGGTACTAAAATGCAGAAAACACATCTCTCAGGCGAAAAGTGGAAAAACTAAAGAGAGAAAAACAGGGCTGGGAAAGCAAAAGGCATTACAAAGGGGAAAAGTTTAAGAGCTGCCCTATCACGTGTCAAACTGAGACAATTTTGAAGAGCCTGCTGAAAGGAAGGGGGGATTATATGAGAGAGTCTGTAGCAGGATGCAAGTGGTGTGCAATCAATCCCAATATCTCTTGTGTGTGCCTTCCATCTTCTTTCAGTTTTGGGATGAGCCTTGAGGGCTCTTCAAGGTAGGTTTAGTAATAGGGTTGGTAGAGGTGTGCAGCCTGGGTTGAAAAATGGGGCTTCTTGAGCACCATGAGCTACGGTTAGGAAACAGGAAGAAGAATACAGTTACACAGAGGGTGTGTTTATGGCTGGGCTTGGCAAGGATTTGAAGGGTAGGATTAACACAGGATTTGGGGGATCTTTCGGCTAGTGGTTGCTGTGATGGATACTGGAGCTCCTCCAGCTAAGGTAAGGCTCGGAGAATATTTTGGTGGCTAGGGATATCCCAGGTGTCAGGGGTCTCCAAATTACGTTATGTAACATTGCCATTTTCTTTGTTTATTGTGCCTATTTAATTTGAACTTAATATATGGAAAAAGGGACTATGTCAAAGGTATAGAAGGTGTGGGCTAGGTTTTGAGACTGGAACTGGACTCAGTTACCTTCTGAATTTCAGCGTCCAAACATTTTTCAGTCACCTTTTACCGTATATTAAATTCACATTAAATATGCCCAGTAAATAAATAAATACACAGACAGCCTTGTCCCACTTTTCTGGGGTCACATAACTAAAACTCTTTGTTTTAAAGTTTCTAAATAATTCATCTAATGTCTTACATGTGTTTTAACCAATCCCTTGGATGTTAGCCTTGCAAATAGGGGTTTTTCTGTGATATTAAATCTTAACTCCAGATGTCTCAAATCATATCAAGCTCCAGTGAGTTTCTGTGCATTTCTTCAGGGTAATAAAGGTAGCTTAGAAATTAAGAGCTAATTCATTCACAACAGCTGCAGGTAAAAACACTGAAGTCACCTTTAAACAAGAAGAGCTGAAAGTGCACATAGGTGGTGAACATAGGTACTGGATATGTTTAAGTCCTTAGCCACTTTAATTTTAAATGAATAAATCACAAAATAATTAAACTCAGATATTCAGAATGCACAAAAAATTGGGACATGCTTTGTTTTCCTCTATATGAATTCCTACTGATGAAGCACTTTCTGGTGTGACAGAAATAAAATCAGGTCTCCTGGTGATTCCGTGCAGATCTAGCAATTAATTCCACATCTATGGGATTTTGTTTTAAAATTTGAGTTTTATGAAAAAGCTTAATTTAAATATCTGTGCAATAACTGATAGAGCCTTTCCCCAACTCCCATAGGGTGAGGAGGGTGAACATGCTTTAGCGGTAAACCAAAGCACTTAATCCAAATAGCTGCAAAGCATAAATCATTCTTTTATAGGGGGGAATGATAGTCTCAGGGGACTGGGAATTGAATACAGAGCCTTTCACCTCTCTATATGTAAATATTCAGAACAGGCTCCAGATTGGTAGGTGAAATTATTCATGCCTTATAGTAAGGTATGAATGAACGAATGAATGAATGAATCGACGAACGAACGAATGAATGAATGAATGGTTATTCTAGCACTGTAATTTTTATGTGATGCCAATAACTCTTCAGGGCTCTTTTGTTAGATGAAGATTTTGAATCACAGAAGCAGAGTAAGAGGCAGCCCCTGCCCCAAAGAGCTTGCATTCAACATCGACAAGACAGACAAATATGAATGAAATAAACCAGCACGTACATAGTGGGGAAGAATACAGGCTAACAAAAATAATGGTATTTTTTAGCAAAGACTCACTGTGAACACAGTTTATGGCCAATCAGTAGCATTAACCACAGTAATCACAGCTCACCACCTGCCTGGCTGTTGTCAGATGGAGGTCTCCTCTAAGCATTACAGGTTGAGGAGTGACATAAAAGAGACAAGGTGGGAGTTTTCCACCTCTTGATTTTATGGCCCTTTTGTGACTATTTCACACACTTTCATAGGAAGTGGTGCTTCTACAGTTCAATCTAATTTCCATTATGAAAAAAAACACTGTTTAAAAACTGTTTTGATGTCGCATATTTGAAGGCGTGGTTTTATCTTTGGACATCTGGCTAAAAGTCTGATAGGGCAGATGAACGATGGATATCTCTGAAAGCTGGGGCCAGAGCTTCTTCATCAAAGCGGGGTGCACACACAATCAGATGTTGCTTTTGAAAATGTGAGCTCTCATCTCATTGTGACTCAGTTCATTCTCCATGACGCGTTCATCGTGTTCATCTCCAGACAGAACTAATCATCAGGGTCTGTAAAGCATGGTGAGACCCTGAGGGTAAAAGGCTCCAGAAAGAGGTGGAAAGTATCTTTGACTTCTATAGATTTTTTCCCCTCCAGTAATCAAGAAAACCAAGTATCTAGATTGTGTCCCCGCTTCAAAACAATGCTGTCAAAAAAAAGATAGTCTCCCATCTCCAGTGTATATTTGGTTGTGATAAATATAGTTCCTGACCTTTAGCAGATGTTAAAGTGAAAAAGTAGAGAAATTGGACATGCTGTGAAGGCTATAGCCTATTTTACAAAGCTTCCCACTGCATCGATCAGCTGCACACGCATACCAGCAAGAGCTGCTGTGCCACTCCTTAATAAACTTATTTCATTTTTGCTTCAAGGACCCCACACAAAACATTAACAACATCAACTCGAAAGAGCCAATAAGAGAGTCTTGTGATGGATGGGCAGCAGGGAACCATGCACACTTTTATCAGCGCTACTGGTTTGCGATTCTTCCTCCCTGGTTCCCCATATAGCATAAAAGAGTATAGACCTCCATTGACCCAGATAAAAGGGTCTACCAGGGTATTCTTAGCTGACCAACAGATGATGTATGCAGGAGAAGAAATTAGATTTCTTTCAGCAGAGCCAAAAGAGAGTGCAATCTGAGATCTCTTGCAGTAGTTTATTTTATCTTGCATGCTTAGGCAGCCACCCCCTTTTCACATCTATCTGTTATCACTTGCTGGGGTTCCTGGGTGGGCTAAACATAGCTACAAATCCTTTATCACCTTTTGGGAATTAATTTCAGTTTGGAAGCCATCGCTGCAGATATTCTGCCACTAGTACCATCTCCCCAAACAGACCCTTGGAGATGATCATCAGTTTTGCTGTCCAGGCTGAGCAGAAACCCCAGACTTCTATTCTATCTCAATTCTTATCCTGTCATCAGCACCACCTTACAACTCATTAGAGCCATGTGACTGACATCTGTCCCGTGAGCTTTGTGCTTTTTTTCATCCCTCTCCCATAGGAAGACCGCTTAAAAGTGTTAACGTACTTTAAGGCAGTTATCACATTTGTGTGATCTAATTCTTTGTCTATCTTCTATTTCATACCCTGAAGGAAAAATGCAACATGTTACCAGCAGCCAACAAGGTGACTTTGGAGCTCAGAGTTTGCTTTCTTCTTGTATTTTTAAAGCAGTTTTAGTGCTTTTGATAGCTTCCTTCATAAATGGGGAGAAAATAGTCTTCTACTAATCACCAGAACTGAACTATCTTGAACCGCAGCAGGGCAAGCATCTACCATTACTCTCTATTCTTTGGCAACCCAGTCACCCTGCCCATCTCCTTTGCCTGTCTCCTGAAAGTGAAGTGAAGTTTAGCCCCATACCATCTGTACCTGTACTCAGCTGATGTAGCTGATGTACATGATCTCAGCTAAAGTTACCTGGGAGAGCCAACAGTGGTTCTGCCTGCATTTGTGCGTGCCTGCCATCTAGAAAGTAGTTTGCCCGTTCATGCGGGAAAGATTGCAGGGTCTTTCTATTCAGTCTTTACGTGGGCAGAAATGTAACTGGGTCTCCATGCATGTACCTCGACATATGCCTAGAAGTAGCAACTTTTTTCATTTGATATCACTTGCAGTAATATCAGGCTTCAGGTAACATGCTGCAGTATCAGGCACCACTGAAGGCTTGTAAAGAGCATTAAAAGTAGTGATGGGTGAACTTCTGACGGCTGCGAGGTTCCAAAGGTCGAAAGAACGTCTTTGGGAGCGACAGAGCGCAAGGACCGACTGATGACTGAAGCAAGAGCTGGAGAATCAGCTTTTCCAGCTCTGGCACTGTTACATGCCCTCAGGCCAGGTGCTTCCCCACTCTGGAGCTCAGCCTTCCCATGTGTGCAGGGGGTTCAATAATTATGCCCATCCCCAGATATAAAGTGCCTTATGATCTCTCCAACACAGGCAAAGTCCTCTTACTGTTGCCTTTCACGGGAAATACTTCTCCTCCTGAAATTCAGGCACACAAACCCTTAAAGCTCAAGTCCTTTAGACAGAGCATATATGCATTGCAATAGATGGAAGGAAAGTGGATGGTGACTAAATTAAAAGTCCAGCAGCTGATAATGAATCCTACTTCCTTTCCTGGCTGGCTAAATGTTACATTGATTGCAGCACTTGAAGTGGTGCCACATTTCGTAATGTGAGCTTCCCATTATTTGATATTTAACTTGCAGGACAGAAGCCCAGATCCCTTTTTTTCCTCCTTGCAGTGTGTTTACTGAAATAGGAAGTGTCATAAGCAGCTTGGCTGTTTACTTTCAATCCGTTGTTTCAGGGCATGTTAGGATAAAACAGCATGACCAGCATTCAGGAGAATAAACTGTGGGGAAATAAAGCTTCCCCACACCACCTATATCACCTGATTCAACCACTGGAAAACTTGAATGTTCTGTTCCTGGTTTCATTTGAACTTTATTAGTAATGTTTTCTAATTGATGTGGTTCCAATTTTAATCTTTCAGATGGGTAATAAATATATTAATTTCCATACAAAAATATTTTTGAAAGCTTCATTTCCATAGTGAACAATTCCAGCTTACACGTTATAATAAGCTGACATTCCTTTCCGTAAAACCTTTTTTCTTTTTAGTTAAATATCAGTGGCAAACTACAATGCTTTACCTGCAATGACAAACAGCTTTCTGTTGGCTAATTATATTTTATGAGTACTTATTTTTGGAAATACCCACAAGGTGCTGGATAATTTCCTAGCAGAAAAGCAAGCTTGGTCCCCTTTCTGTTGTGATCAAAATCTAAAGGGAATGGAAATGATATCTTTAGGATATAAAGGGAACATGTTTATAGACGGATAGATAAGGATATGCATTTCCTTACATGGATGCATACGGAAAACAGTTTAAGACGTTTTTGGGTGGAGATGGACTGGGTGGGTGGGTTTTATGGGTGGAGATGGACTGAATGTATAGATTATACAGGTTACTCAGGTCATGCACATGGATGTGGATTAGATAAATGCCAGAATCCACAGCTTCTAACTCCAACAGAACTGTGTCCAGAGTTTAAAACTCTTCCTCTTCAGAGAAAAAAATGGGGCAAATATCCATCAGGTATCGTAGTAGTAGTAGTAGTAGTAATAATGTGTATTATCCATTATCCTTTGGTCACCAGTTCACACACAGTCTAGGCCGGAGATTGTTACTATCAAGTGGTGGTTCAGAGGCCGATGTGAAATGAATTTATGCACTTCAGATTCATTCCTAGATAGGCACTTACTACCAGGCCTGTGCAAAGCGTGTATTTGCTTCAGATTCGGCCGATTCAGGGGACAGTGATTCGATTCGGCGATTCAAATCGATTCACTGTCTCAAATCGATTTGGCCAAATCTCCGAATGTCTGAATCACCCAGGCCAGGCCCATCCCCAGCCCACTCCCCCAGCTTGGCAATGCCTGCCCTGCCTGCTCCTGGCACTTGGGGAAAAAAAGTCCCGACTCAGCGGGTACTGTTGGGGGGGGGCAATCCCTGTTGCCCCCCCCACTGCATGGGGGCTCAGCATGAGCCCCTCAACCACCCCTGCTTCTCCCCCCGCGCCCCCCATGATTGCCCTGCCAGCTGTAGCTCCAGCCATTTAAGAAAAAAAAAGCCCCAAAATCCCCGGACTCACGGTTCCTGCCCAGCAGGGGACGATCCCCACTGCCCCATGCCACATGGGGAGGTCTGCATAAGCCCCTGAAGCTGCTGCAGGAGCTGGTGAGTCTGGGGGCTTTTTTCCATTGTTGTTTTTTTTCCTAAAGGGCCAGAGCAGGGCTGGGCAGGGCAGCCATGTGGGGCTGTGGAAAAGGAGGCAGGGGTCAGGGGCTCATAACTGAGTCCCCCATGCAGCATGGCTCAGTGGGGGGCAGCGGGGATCGCCCCCCTGCCTGGCAGCAGCCTGTGAGTCGGGGCTTTCTTTAAAGCACCAGGAGCTGGGGCGAGCAGGGCAGCCATGGAGGGGCTGGGGGAGCAGGCAGGGGTCCCCCCCATGGTCCCCTTGCCCCTGCTCCACCCTCCACCCCCACCCCTAGTACTTACCAGCTCTGAGTCCAACTGCAGCTCCCTGCTGCAGCCACCAGGGACTGGCCGAATCATCAAAGCTCTCCGAATCTTTTCCGAAGATTTGGAGAGCTTTGAATCAATTCGGACCTTTTAACTGGTCCTGATTTGATTCGGATTCAGAGATTCGGCCACCGAATAGGGCCAAACCTCCTCCGAATTGAACCAGCACCCAAAGCTTCGCACAGCCCTACTTACTACCTAAAAATCCTGGTCACAGATAACAAGGGTATTTGGCAGAGAATAAAATCTAAAGAGGCCAGGGAGACTTTGCACAGTAGTATGGTTTCTTACAATCCTCACAAGCTTTCCAGTAGTGACTGGCGCTGCCTGGTTGGCAGGTTGGTTTAGTTGTACAGATTTAGTCTTTCTTCCCCTGGACAGAAACATTCAGTAAGGTACTTGCCACTTCTGTGTTTACCACTGTAACTAGTTTCCTGCCCAGTGCAGAAGATGCCAGTGTCACTTGCTAGGAAGGAACAATTTCCCTGTTCATGGTTTGAGTCTATTTAAAATCAATAAATAAATGAATGAATAAAGAAATCAAACCCTGTTTAATTCTATTGAAAAAAAAGTCCTACTTTTATGATATCTTATTAAGTTCACTGGCATCATACTGTAATTTTCAGCAGCAGCAGGAAGGCTACTGGAAAATGAGAGATGGGAAGAGAGGCAGTCATTTTAGAGTGCAAGGCAGCATGGAGTGACTGTGCTTTTTAACCAAAAAGAGACAGAGCGCATAACAACAGTTCCCCTCCACCCCACTCCACCCCACCCCACCCCCATGCATGCAAACAAGGAGGATTCAGCTGAATAATTAATATTAATCAGATTCCAGTAAAGCGTGCCAGAACATACTAATACCTCCCTCTGTAAGGAAAATTTAGCAAGGATATTATCTATCTGTTAACTTTGTTCTCAGACATGATTGCTGTTTCCCTGAATCATAAAATTGTCATTATGAAATAAACCTTGACATCAGCATCATTACTGTTATCATAAATTTTATTAGCAGCCTTTCATCTTAAAACTCAAGTTCTTGCTTCCTCAGTTCAGGCTCTGTTTCCTCCTGCCTCATCTAGAAGTTGCACATTATGGTCCCTGGATTGCTGACAGATCTGTTTTTTGTGTGTGCATATGCATACACATACAAATATACATATGTTTGCACTATAGCTACCTATGCACACAAATTGGGATGTAAAGAATAACATGCACTCGTGGGATGAAAGAGACTTCTGATTTGCAGTACTACCCTCTTATATTGCTTTTATACCAGGACAACATTACTGGAATTAGTGGATTTACACTGGCAATAAATGAGCAGTGAGGCAAGCACAGAATCCACAGTTTAAAACCCTTTAAATGGAGATAATGTTAGAAAGCGGAACGACTGTACTACTCTTTACCTAATTATATGGTCACAGATCCAATATTAAAACAGGGAAGGAAAAAAATATTTTCAGTTCAATTGGAAAGAGAGCGACAGAAAAGGATGTGTGGGGCTGGATCGGGATCTATATCATAATAAAGCAAAGCACTAAAATGAAAATGGCAAAGATCTGTCTTACACCAAATTTATGTAAATAACGTAAAGTGAAAAGAATGAATATTCATACATAGCCTGCTGCTTAATGGACTGCTACAGTATGTTTTATGTGCATTAGCTCCGAGATTGAAAGTTTGAAATCCAATATATTTGTAACCGACTTGGTCTCCATAATGAGGCTAAGGGAGCCTCCTGCTGGCACTAATCGTACTCAGGGAGTGATACAGAACTTCCAAATCCTCGCTTTGCATGAAACGCACCTGTATTAAACCACTCGTCTCCTCTGTCATTGGTTCAGTATAGATTCATGTAATCACATTTCATGCGTTTGCATGTGCTTAGGGAATCGTGGGGTTTGCAGTGGGAGACAACTAACACTGCTGTTTGTAAGTGCAATGTTGCCAACAGCTTCAAGTGCACTGGGGCTGATGTCTGTGGGATAGAATTACATCTACATTTTTTTCCTATAGACAGAGGAGGGTTGCATTACCATCCATACTCTTATGAATACGCAGCAACTTTGAGAGCATGACTAGAATCTCAGCATGCCTCTGCTGGTGACTAACGGTAGATTTGACTGATTCTTCAGTGGCCCCTTGATTGACTGTTTTATTGTGTCTTGACTTTGGCAACAATTTCAACAAACCCAAGCATGGACAGACTGGGTCAAGGACTTGAATGAGAGGCCTCCAATGGAAAAAAAAAAATTACTGTGCTGCAGTAAGTGATGACAGTGATTCAGTAGGTGACCTCTATTCCTCTGAGTCAGTGACTCTTCATAAAGTTGGATGCGGCTAATACCTGCTGTTGGCATTAAACATAAAATCAGTGGCAGGTACAATGGCACTTCAACAAATTCAGGAAACTACTAATCCATACTTGTACTCCAATGAATATCTGGCCCCAAATGCCTATATAGCCCATATCACAGTAACGAGAATTGACATTAGCTAACCAATCGTGTTTTTGTTTTTTTGCCAAAAGAACAAGGCAAAGGAAAGTTTCTCTTGGCTACTAAAATAGTCATAAAGGCCAGGGAGACACCAGAGAGAAGGTGAATTCTAGGCCACCTAATGACAAAATATGCAGCACGTTTCAAACCCCCTGATTATCAGGGCAAATACCAGAGTAGCTAAATGCATAAGCAGGCTCAATTAACCCTAATTAGTTTACTCATGCACGCACCCATCATCAAAAAACAAAGTTGGAGTTTATGCTCCCAAGCTTTGTGCACTATTTAGTCAAAAAACCAAGCCCCGTGAAGCCATCGGTTATAAATCTGAATGAGGTCAGAGTTCTCTCAAAACAGGATAAAACTGAATGCGGAGGACAGGGAAAGCACCCCACTGTTTATAAGGACCTGAATATTTTAAGTCATGCCAGGGAGGTCTCTTGTAATAAAGGAAAGGTTTGTAAATACCTCAGTCAGATCAGGTTTTTAAACCTCTCACCCCCACCAAATTTGATGTAAGCAAAATTCAGGAAAAAGTTGTCAGTGTTTAGCCATGTATCGCTGGCATCCTGGTAATCCAACACCTTAAAGCTTCTGCCTTAATCCTGCTCAATTCCATAAATCTCTCCTTCTCCGAATGCTCAGGCCCTTGGAATTAGAGGTGGCTCGCTCACTCAAGGGCAGCGCGAGAAACTTCAAGTCACAAAATAGTCCATACATCCCCCAACTAAACCCAGCTCTGTTCCCTCGCCTTCTGAAGCGGTGTTGGATATAGAAGGAAGCGTGCTTCTTTGTGCATGCATGCACTCGTGCCGTTTCTCGCTACGAAATGTTTGCCCTTCTGGATGGCAAAAATATTGATTTTTTTTTTTCCTCATTACAATTATTTCCCTGGACCGCTTTTGAGAGCAGAACAGTGGCGACGGTGGAGCAGCTGGATTTTATTGAAAGACTGGGGAACCCTTTGAGGTTTCATTAGCTCACGTGCTAACTTTCTGCTAGAACAGCAGAGGCGATGGCTGCCTCTCTGGAACGTGGCAGTGAACTCTATGGAGCTTAAATAAACTTGAACTGAAGAGGTACAGGATGACTCCGTGAATCGGTAGTGGTGCCAGGGCCTGTCATTTGGGGTCTCTGGCTGCTTCTGTGATATAAATCATAATAATTAGTACCTCAAGGACTCTCAGAGGGAATCGAGCCCATCTTGCTTTAGGTGCCTTTAAAAGTCCTAGCTTTCAGCTATAAATTACACTTCTCACTGACTGAGGAGGATACTAAACTAATACAGAAACCGCTAGTGTGAAAAGGGGCTGTTGTGTCCTCTAAGCATGCTGTTTCACCTGCAGAAAGAAAGAGGTTACCTGGGAAAGGAATATGAGCCACTTTAACTTGAGACCACTCTCTCCGACTTTATGGAAGCAGTCGAAGTCAATATGTTTGCCGCTGCTCTGTGCGGTATTAGGTAGTGATCGACTTAATGTTCAGTGTAACTTCAGTTATAAAATTTTAAACTGGATACAAATTTTATACCTCTTTTTACTTCATGGACACCCATAAAGAAGAAGTCCTGTGCTGTTAATGAAACTTGTAACTTGACTGAAATATGCAACACTGACTGGTATGCACATTTAATTTTTATGCTCACAATAAGATTATATTAAAGCACCACACCAAAAAAAGAGGAAAGAAGAAGAAGAAAAATTCCCCTTGTAAGATTATGCTTCCTACTGACAATAGGAAATGAATTAAAAGTTAAGACTGTCCCACTTATGCAGGGCACCACAGCACAGATAAAAGTGCTAATAGTACTGTGCAGTAGTCTATCTACATCTAGATGCAGAACTGTAAGTCAAGGACTGCCTGTTGCTTCTCACAGTCCTTTAATTATTTATTATTAGCATTACCTAAAGTAGCAGCTAAAGACCTCAACCAAGATTAGGGCCCTGTTATGCCAGGAACTGTAATAATTATGACAGCAGTGAGGCCATGTCCTTAGGTAGTGCAAATCAGCATAGCTTCACTGGCTACATGCATATACACATCACACTCTATGAAAATTTAACAGAAGGTATTTGAAAATCATCTAGGAGCTTCAAGATAAATCTCAGTGTTTTTAAATTGAACTTCTCCTGGGATTGGTATTAAGGGAGAATTAGGCTTGCATTAATGGGGGCTTGAAAGATGTCCTGATAATGTCGTAGCAATCAAAATGCAATTACCAATAAGAAAGTTTGAACTGCAGAGTATTTTTGGTTTTGTATTTGAACCATAACACTTCAACATGCAGATTCACTGCTGAGAGCGTACAAAAGGAAAGCCAAGACTATGTAGTATATGCCATGTGCAGTGGTTAGTACAATAC
>NW_017728933.1:7553704-7556293 GCF_001723895.1 Crocodylus porosus
GACAAAATATGCAGCACGTTTCAAACCCCCTGATTATCAGGGCAAATACCAGAGTAGCTAAATGCATAAGCAGGCTCAATTAACCCTAATTAGTTCAGAGTCAGGCTACAAAAGACTTAATTAGCAGTTATTGGGAAAAGCTAGGAAAAGGAGCATAAATAATGTTTGGCAGCAAGCTGTGTTTAAGAATCCTGTGACTGAGAAAAGACACACAAAAAAGGCAAAGCGAATCAACGTTCCCTTTTCGGGACTAAATGGGAAGTAATTCAGGCCTTACATACCGGGCTGAAAAGAAGCTGACAGCTGTATATTTTTCAGACCTGCACATTACACGGGTGGTGTTTGAGACTTTTGTTTTGATTGTTTGGTACCTGACACTGGATTTGCACCTCTTTTTCTGCTACTCCTCATCCATCAGAGCACCGGTCCGGTCCACAGTTGCCCAGATTTCTTCCTCTCTTTCATCCCCAGATGACTCCTGCAACCAGGAGGCCTAGGTCCTTTCCTTTTTCCCCTTTAAGAAAAATGAAACAGATTCTCACATAATTGCCCAAGTCCAAGAACAGAGCTTTGAAAAACTCGTCTAAATATTGCAAGGCTTGTGACGGCTATCGGTACTGGAAGAAGGGTGATTTCATCCAGTATGGCCTAACACCTCTGAAATCCCACCCACCCAAAGAGATCCTCTTTTGTGCACTTAACATGACCTATTATATTGGCCTCCTGCATATTCATTTTCCTGAGTCCACACTCCTTGCTGTCTTAGGTTAAGCTTTCTGAACATTATTGTAAAGTCTAAAAGGATTTTCATGAAAGGGAGTGATGCTATCTGCAAAACCCCAGGCTGATAGGACTATACTTTATTCATCTCAATGCCCTTTCTTAATCCTATCCAAGGCTTTTGCAGATCTTCTCCAAGCAGCAAATGAAGGGTTTTAATGAGATAATTTTTGCTTTTACTAGCTTTAGATTTCAGTTCGATCGTTTCTTTTTTTAAGTTTTAAATGCCACTGCGCTGTTCATGTCCTGCTAAGTACGGTTCAGGATTTTAACTCTGTGTTTCTTCTTCTTCCATTTCAGCATTTTGGACATGCTGTCCATCCCCTTTTTCATAACCCTGTTTCCCCCCCACCCTGACCATACGCAATGGATGGCTGGTCTCATCAATCTTCTGCAGGCCCACATTCAAGGTTTAATTACAGATGACCCTCAGTTAAGATTGTTCCAGGCCCCTGGCCACTCTCGTGGTGCTTGAATGGCCAAAGTCCTTGTGGAGGTTTCTATTGAAAGATTCATGGATGTTAATGGCTGGAAGGGACCTCTTGAGATTATCAGGTCCAGCTCGCCTGCACTTGGGCACAAAAGACTGCTGGGAGGCGAGTGTCCAGGCATTTTTTGAGGATATCCACAGTAGATGCTTGTACCACTTCCTGATGTCTAATCTAAAGCGGTCTTCTAGCAATTTGTGACCAACTTGTTCTAGTCTTCCCCTGGGGGCCCCTGGTGAACAGACCTTCTCTCAGTCCCTGATATGCGCCCTAACCTTTTACTTTCCTGAAGGTCAACTACACATGACTATAAGCTGATGGGTTCCCTTTATACCACTCCAGTGATGTAGAGGACACTTGAAGTGAGTATAAATTTATACTGTTTACATGCACTTTAAATTCCCTTTATACTGCCAAACTCATAACAAAGGGTGTCAGTTTACAAAACAACCAAAATCTTAAGCACTGGCTGTAACATGGTACTTGCCCATTCAAACCCTTGTTAAAAATGAATATGTTTCTTGCAGAGTAGATACTTATTCCCACATTCCTCCTGAGCACAGATGCCGACTCCATGGCTGCTCCAGGGCTCAAGGACCCACTAAAACAATAAGCAGGTGCTCTGCACCCAGGGAGCCACACTTAACAAGAAAAAGCAAAGTGTGGCCTACCAAAAGAAGTAGCGCATGACTTCAACCTAGTTATGCAGCATCTTTAAAGATCAGGCACTTCAGCAGGGCTTTTAGCTAAAGTTGGTTCAATCAGCTGTTAGATAAAAGTGCCAAGAAAGCCCCACTAACATGCCAGTAGGTTTTTGGTTGTAGCCGTGTTGGTCTAAAGACATAGGCAGGCAAGGCTCTTTGGGTAGACGTGGTATCTTTTATTAGACGAAATGAGTATTTGGAAAAAAGTTCTTTGCAGGCTTTCAGGCGCAATCACCCTTCTTCAGGCATACGGAGTCTCATATATAGCGACTCTCTATGCCTGAAGAAGGGTAATTGCACCCAAAAGCTTGCAAAAAACTTTTTTCCAACAACTCAGTGGGTCTAATAAAAAATATCACTTCTACACAAAGCAACTTGCCCACTGAAGTACTCAATCTTTACAGATGCTGCAGAGCTGGGGTAGAAATAACGCGCTCTCTCTTCTGGGCATGTGTGGGGCTTGACATGGGGATGTGCCAAGTTAAAACGAAGTGCCAGCTTTGGGTTTTTTTGTTTCTTCATTTTACTCATGCACGCACCCATCATCAAAAAACAAAGTTGGAGTTTATGCTCCCAAGCTTTGTGCACTATTTAGTCAAAAAACCAAGCCCCGTGAA
>NW_017728933.1:7558403-7598923 GCF_001723895.1 Crocodylus porosus
CCTGGGTATAATAGACCCCTGAGTCTATCAGTGCTTTGCTACATGGCTTTGGGCAAATTCTTCCACCTCAATATGCTTCAATTACCATTTCATACAAGATGCATAAGAATTTCTCCTCCCCAGTGTATCATAAAGCTTAACATTACAAATGTTTCCCAAAGTCCTCTGCTGATAGAAGCTATAGAAGTTGCAAAATATTGTTGCTTGTTTATTATATCAAGACAAATTCCTCTTTCCTGATGATTGAGACAATGCTGCCTTGGAGGCAGTAGCAGTAGTCAGCATGGAAGAGAAAGAGCTGCAAAAAAGCAGCAGGAAGGGAAACGTTTTGCTAACAAGGCAACAAAGTTTAACTCAGGGCCAATTCAGAGGAAGGGGAGACAACTCAGCATGCAAGATGCAGGGTTCCTGAAAGCAAATATGGCATGCACAGTATGATGTCTGAATGGCCTGGAAGCTATGGACTAGGCCAACAAACTAGACCATATGGCAGTTAAACTAAGGCTCCCTTCCTAAGGCCGGGGATTGCCGGGGTTACCAACTAAGTGTCCCACAATCAGACAGCAGCTGCAGCATAGACAAAGAGCACCTTGTGCTTGTTTATTCAATGCTTTGGGGATTCCTCCAGCCACACTTGCATGAAGAAGAAAAGGAGGAGAATTTGGCTCAGAGAATTTAGAGCAAATTATGAATTAGCTCCCCGGACCAGTCTCAAATGGGTAGAGGCTTGCCTTTATGTTTTAGTTTGTGCCTATCCGTGTGACATTGCATCATCTGAGTCTGGACATCGAGTCACAAAAAGGAGCAAGGAGGAGGCACTCTTGTTCACCTTTTGCATGATCTGCTTTCCAGGGGGTGAAGCAAAGTGGAACAGAATCCCACCTAGACCTCGACCAGGTGAAATGAGATCTAAGCCCAAGAGCATCTTCTGCACTAAGAAAGTAAAATGTTTCAGAATCATACCTTAGATTAAACTTTGTGTCCAGATGAGTCCATGGCTCTTAATCCATTTTCACACACAAATAAACTACCTGATTTTCAAAGGTGCTGAGCACAAAGTGGTTCCCATGGACACAGGAGCTTAACTTGAGTCCCCACTCTTTGATGAAGGTTGGCTCCAGTATTTAAAGATGTTTTTGTGAGTTCTAATTTACTGCAAAATCCTCAGCTCCAAGTGGCATTTTGTCTATTCCTCATCAGCTGTTTGTACAGATGCTGAAATCATTCATTTATCACTGGGCCTCGAAGATTTATGGCTGGGTGTATGGTTTGGGGCTGCTTTCTCCTCTGCTGGCATGCATCCCAAGTTGCACAGCACAGGGATACTTAAGTTCACTTAATGGAAAAGTCTGTCCCACATGTTCCCTGCAGTTTTCATCTGGTTACTTTTCAGCCTCTGCCTTTGTTTAAGGAAGGTAATTACAAAGTTATTATTTGGCATGCCCTTATATTTGGGGTCAGAAAGACATCTGTTAAAAGAGAACATCATCCGTCATGCTGGGCATCTGGTAGCCTAACACCATGAATGGGATTAAAAATTAAGTAGAGTCTGTCAACCAAAAGGACTGGCTGCATCTTTGTAGTTAAATCAGACTGCTATGTTCTGTGGGATGTATGGAGTCCCTTTTCTTGGGATACATGTGGCTGAACTCAGGCTCCTCGAGGATCTGCTAACTGCCTGTGTCAGCTCACAGTATATACATTTTCAGAAAGGTAAAGGGAAGTTTCTCTAAGAAGAAGGTTGTTTACAGGGATAAGGAAATAAACCAACACACCAAAATACTCTATCTTCAAATGTCACCAGGCTTTTGCCACGCCAGACTGGCCCATCTCAAGGGGGTGGGGGGAGACGGGAAATCTGCAACTACTACAGAACAACACTGATCCATCTGAAAGACTTATGGCTAAGATAGTACAAAGAACCACGGCAAAGATAGAACAATTTGCCTGAGGAATTTCATTGCACAATTCCCAGCAACTAATGCCTTTGCATGACAAGACTTAGAATATTGTAGGTTAAGACTTCAGCTCTCCTGGTCTGTGGCTTGATCCTCTGCTGTCCTACACCCTTGGCAGTCATTAACTTCAGCACAAATGGGTTATGAAATGCTGCTTCATTCTTATATCATCACTTTACTTCTACTTTGTAATGACAGGCCCCTTTGTACATCCACGTGGTAAATAATAGGTGAACTGCACCTCAGATAGTAATTTGGCCATGTCTGCAACTCAACTTAAGGTGTGATGATGTGATAAAATAGCCACAGCTACACTACATAAAATGGACTATGTGGAATAACTTTGTGGCTCATTTGTATCATGCCTTAAATTGAATATGTAGCTGGAACCAGTACCAAAACACCCCGTGTGCCATTACACAGCTGCCCAAGTGCCAAGCTGGTTGTTGGCTGGGGCTGGGGACTGCCTTGGTTCCTAGCCCCTACTACCAATCAGCTGACTGGTTATGTCTTGTTGGTACAGGGGGAGCCTGGGCTCATGAGAGAAGGAGTCTCATGAGCCTAGGTTCCCCCAGCTTCTGCTCGACTAAAGCATGAATGGGACTGATCTAATCCTAAATCCTAAAAACATGCATCCTGCCATGCAGGTGTGGCATGGCAGGATGTGTCTTTGCTGGCCTCGAGGATTAGATCCCGTCCCATCTTAAAGCGAACGTCCGTCGGGGTCAAAAAGCACAAGACGAGGGAAGATCCACCTCTGGTTCGGCTCAGAGGAGCTGTCAATGGCATTAATAATTTCCTTGGAATAAGAAGGTATTCCATCTTGGCTTGTTTTTGTTAAAGAGGATATCACAAGATATAGCCTTGAGGTCACCAACATTCATTTGCTTGGTAACCAAGAGGTTACAAATTTATAAGATCAAACTTCTCTAGATGTTCTGAAGAAGCAGGTGCGTTTATGCACGGGTGATTTCTGGGAGTTCATTTCAAGTCCAGCTAGGTCTGTGGTTTCACCCAGCTATTTTTTTTTTTCTAATGGGTTTCACTTTGTTTACTTTAGAAATGTGGGTATCAGTGACAATTCTCCCCAGGCCTGTTCTGTCATTGAGTAAGTCTGTCAATACGAGTCTGATGTTCACTGGAGCTTTGACAAACAATTTAAACTGAAGCTTAAAAAAGTACATGGGACTCAAGTGAGGGAGAGAAAGCTGAACAAAAGCAGGGAAACATTATGTTGAAAAGCGGAGGAAGAAGAGTAAATATTGACCAGTTTGTCTGAGAAATCAGGGCTGGTATATAATCATCCATCAACCCGAATGCTTTCTCGGGAAAGGCTCGACTAGTAACAGAACGTTGACTTTGGTTTTCACATTTTGTCACCGTCTCATATCCAGACCCGCTTAACTGTAACTAGGAGAGCTATCTTTTAATTGTGTGGGTGTCTTGTGGTATGCACAGGTGAACCTAAGCCCAAATCCCTGTGGGCGGTGTTAAGAAAATCAGGGTAGAGTAGGAATTGCTTTTGGCAGGCGTTGACCAAAGATGACTTAGGGGGCACGGGGAATGAACTTGACACTGGTCCTTCTAAACTACGGTGTAGGGAAGTTCAGTCAAACAAGATCAGTCCTCACTCCCTTAAAAAGCCACTACAACATTTCCATTGTTTTCAGTACGGGTGAAATGCACTACAGTACACCAACTTGAGCACAACATGTCTCCCCCTTGCAGTCCCGGCAAATTCTTATTGATGAAGTCCTGATGCCACTCAAATCAAAGCAGATTTTACCATGAACTTCTGTGAGCCCACAATGTCACCCTTGTTGCCTCGGGGAAATGGCATGCTGCACAGGCTTCCTGCTGACTAACAGGACAGGAGTGAATTTCACCCAAAGTCATTTAAATCCAGACTTCGGGGTTCCTACTGCTTGAGGGACCAGAGGCTGAGACGCAAGCTTTCAGAAAACAGACTGAAGGCACCTGTTAGCAATTTCATCAAGCTCTTTTTCTAAATGGATCCAAAATGAATAAACATGTGAAGTGGTGTCAGCTTTAATGATCACTGCCTTCCTGGGTCTTTATTTTATGTATTTCTTTTCTGAGGCCTTCTCTCTTCAGTGACTTGTTCTCCCTATCAAAGACCCCGGCGTATAAATGGAACATGACAAGCTGAAATAGAGCCTGAAATGATGACTAGCATACATGAATGCCCTGTCTAGCTCAGCAGCTGGAAGCAAATAAGGAAAGCTCTGGCAGGCCCCTAAAATTTATTCTGGATGTGAAAACTGGAGTGATGGGTATTTGTCATCTGCCTTCTGACTGACCTGGAGCAACTCTAACCACCTCTGCAGGTCTCTGCCTATTGAAGGATGGCACTGACACAACACAACCTTCTCTTCTGCTGCAGTAAATAAATCTGATTGCCTGTCCTAGCGGTTAAATCAAGGAAACGTCTACGCCACCTCCAGACCATTCCAGAGAGCAACAATGGGAAGCACTCTGGATGCAGATGCACGTGCTCAGGGGTGCAAGGGGAGGCATTTCAATTACAGCAGATCCCGGACAGCTGATTTCATTAAAGTAGCTCACTGTCATGTGTATTAAGCCCCTGCACGTCCCCTGCGGGACGCTTTATCTAAAGCTCAGCGTTCTAATTAGTGCATGAACTAGCACATCTATGGGCACCCTGTGCACCTGTTCCACCACTAACCACCAAAACAGAGAACTTATTGGCAAGCCCCCAGCTCTGCTCTGCAATGGTTATGTTGAACCCATTTTAAGGCTGAATGTGTATGCAGCAGCATAATATATATACTTCACTGCTACCCACCATAGCATGGTTCAGAGGCTGTGCAAGCATGACCCAACAGACAAGGGTATGTTCCCTTGTCTGGCCATGTAAGTTTGGATATCTGCATGTTTCTATTTCTTCGCCTGTACTCTGGACACTGTGGACCTATAGTTGCCTATTTTACCCATCTCTTGCAGGTGTTATACAGTTAATTAACATTTGTAATAGGTGCTGTGAAACCCAGGGAGTTAGAAACAAAAACTCTATTTGAGGATTTGGGCCTTTCGGTCCCAGTAGGATGGAGGAGGCGGCGGGGGAGCAATGTGCTAAGATCACAAAGCAGTGCGGTGATTGATGTGGGAATAAAACACAAATCTCCTCAGACAAAGGAAGGGAAGACAGACTTATTATCATGCCCATTTTACCTAAAAGGTCCTATAGAAAAGCCAGAACAGAATCGTCTCCCAGTCTGGTGCTATAAGCATGAGACCATCCTGACACCAAAATGTTGTAAATGGGATGTTGTCTCCAAGTCATCCCACTAGAATGATAATACCTCCAAACTTTTCTGCCAGCAGCAATAATACCTCCAATCTTTTCTGACAGCAGTTCTTTCTGCATTTCCTGGGCATTGGAGTTGTCCAGTGGTGCTATGATTATTATTTAATGCCATTAATTCTTTCCTCAACAGTGAATTAAACTATTTGACAGCAGTATGGTAATACTGCTGTCAAAGAGAATCCATTCTCTTCTCAGAAAATTAAAAGAAAATGTCTCTGTGCAGAAACTACATCTATTTTTTTCAGGCTACTAAGTTGCATAAAGGGGAGTTTCTTTTCTGTGAAAATATGAACCTCCCTCTAATAATTCCCATTCAGGTGACTATTCTTTTAAAAGAAAAGAATGGGCCTTTTAATTGAATTTCCTCGCTTTTTTCCCCCCAGTGGGTGTTGAAGGGAGGGGAATATGTGCATGAAATATAACAATCTATTCATTGGCCATTACAGTGGTTTTTTTCCCCCCTTCATCCCTCTTACAGGATGTTTCATCTTCAGAAATAATTGCAAGGCTTCCTCTTACATGCATCAAGAAACAGAATAACTTTAAAGTGACATTGGAAACAGAGCAGGAGACATTGGCGCTCAAGTAAGAAAGGGGAAAAAAACCGCAACAAAAACCCCAACGTGCACAGCCAAATAACTCTGCTTATATAAGCTGTAAAGAGCTAGTACCTGAGCAGCATACTTGGCAAGATTGTCTCAGCAAGAAATGCTTTCAAAACAGAATTTATTACAGTACATTATAACTCCCCAGACCAGGGAAACAAGATCCTAACTGTTGTTCTTTGAGCTCTGAAGCACCATGTCATTATGCGCTAGAATGGGAGCACAGAGGCTTTAGCCTACAAATGACCTTTCAGGTGCCAGAAAGGAGAGACTCATTAAAGTAAAAAGCAGGATGCTGTTCATCAAACCCATCTTTTCTTGCTGCATGAATGGAACAGAAACACTCTATTGATCCTAACAGGGTTTAAGGTGAAATTTGTGTAGGTTTTTGTCTAGATCTATTAGCACAAACTATTTCACATTAAAAAAAAAATCTCAGGATACTATGGTGCATGTCCATTTGTGTGCATTTGGAGAGAGAAAAATAGAGGTATTTCAAAAGCACCAATCGCCTGGTTCTTAAAACTGCCGTCTGCTTTCTGTTCAGTCTGAAGACAACTGAAGGGAGCTAGGTTAGCACATAAAGGGAGCCGATAAAAAGCACAGGGGCTAATGATCATCATCAGCCAACTAGGGCAGAACAGAAAGTTAATGGGCTTAGAACGAGGTTGCACGCTGAAGAATGACTCTGTATAAAGAGCATAGTAGGGTACCATGTTTATCGTCTTTCAATGACTTCAGAAAAATTTGCTCAGTTTACATGTAAAAAGATGGGTTGAGGGTTTCGCCTTTGTCTCTGTGAGCCAAGCCAACTCAAACTGAGACTGCACAGGCAAACGGCGATCTTTCTAGCTGAAGTGGTAGTAAAGAGTAAGAATACAGTAAGTCTGGATCTCATTTTCCACCCCGCTACAGTCACTTTATGCCAGGTTTCCTATCACTTTGGTGAAAATACAACAGCATGAAATTGGTATTAACACAATCCAGAAGACAGCCTGCTTTGCATCAGGTTTTGTTCTCTTTAACACCGCTGCAAGCCCTTTATGAACAAGGAGGCTACATATGTATAACTGAAGACATGACTTTGCTTGAAAGTAACTTCAAACCTTTAACCACATGTGTAAGTGCTCTGCTGTTAAGGAGCTAACACTTCTGCTAACTCAAGATTCAAGTTAAAGGAGGGTTTATGTATGGTGGTTAGAGATTCAATATTCCCATCTGCAAGGGCTGCAAAGTGTGAGCGCATATGTGTTGTGGGTATAACTTATACCTGGAAAAGTGGGAGGCTGAGTCTCCACCCTTTGAAAAAAATTGCTTCTTGAATATAGGTTTTTCTTTCTGCAAAGCTAGATAGTTGCCCATTAATGTCACTATACTGATACAGGATTATTGCTGTTCATTCCTGGTCAAAATGGAACCTGAAAAACCCCCTGTGGTAAAACTAAACATTCATCATCATCTTTGTAGCATCATTCGACTCAGAAATATCACACTGGAACACAATATATTCCCACAGATAAAAAATATACTGCCATCTCTCCTGGGTACCAGGGAGGATGCACAAAGAAAAGGGAGATAAGGCAATTACAACCTGTGCCAAATATTTGAGGAGGGCTCATTTTGTTCAACCTCATGTGATGCACCAGATTCCACAGGCAAAATTCACATAGACTCCGCTGAAGGCTATGTATGCAATGCACGCTCCATATCAGAAGAGTTTCTGATGCATCACTTAGCACTATTAGCATCTTAGGCCTGGATTCATCAAGATGTCTAACTTCAAGCACACGAGGAGTCCAACTGAACCCCACAGTTGGGGACAGTCCTGATTTAAACAGAGGCTTGGACTAGAAGGCCTCCTGAGGGCCCTTCCAACCCATTTTCTACGATTTCACATGCTGTAAAGTTAGGTAAGTAGCTAAATCTTCTTCTGTATCATGACCCAAAAGCATGCCTGAGCCACCCATGCAGAAGGCAGTCTCTGGGGGCAGCTGCTGGTCTTTCTGGCACATAGAGATGTGTGCTTCACGAAAAAGGAAGACGGACTGCAGCAAGTAATGAAACCCATCACATCTCACTAAACAGCCTCATTCCAATATCCCAGCATCTAATTAAATCTCAGATGGGTATTAATTATTCAATTAGCATTAATTATTATTTCAGGGGGCATCCAGGCTTTGGAAATAGATCAAGGCGAAGTTTAAGGTCAGCTCAAGAAGTTCACTTGGTTTGCTTTTAGCAGACGTGTTGCAAGAGGGGGGAGCACTCCCTCCTTTTGACACCAGAAGTTCATTTTGGGAAAAAGCACAAAGTCAACTTTCTGCTTCAAGCAAAAAGATGAAAATTCATGCTGCTGCCCAGAGGGCAGAAATTCATCACTTTAAGCCTTCAAAACCTGCACCGGTAAAATGTGGGGGGAAAACAACCTGATTTCCCCCTAGTCTTGCCCTCTCTATAGCCTCCTATACCTCTGTATGGGTACATCCTGCCCAATCTAAATTAACCATTTATTCAACTCTGCACTTGTTTTACTGCAAAGGGACAAAGGGCAGAGGTCGGGCCTGATTCTTTACTGCCTTGCAAGTCACATACCTAAATACCTTTTGAAGATCTGGACCTTAGATGCTTTGTGCTTCACTTCCCTGCCCCTTTGTCTGTTTTACAGTTTAAGCCACAAGTCTTTCACGCAAGCAAAGTCTTTTACAATGCAAGTATGTAGTGCATCACACAGCTGGGCTCCTTGCAGCTATCATAATGCAAAAAAAAGCATAATATTAACACATGACAGCAGTGGGATCTAGGAATTAACTCTGTACGGGATTTCCACAATGAAAACTTTGCTATATATATTTTCTCCTCCTCTTTCTTCCGGAAGCAAACCTCTTTGACAATGCTCATACCCACCACCATCCCAGGATGCCAAAGGCATCCTGCAAGTGACACACAGCATTCATATTTTATGATGAGTCTCCACCCAAATGATTACTGGCCTTGATGTAGCACTATTTTCTGCCCTGAGCCCATGTGTACCTTCTTCCCCAGAACCCTATGAATGGATTTTCCATCCCGTCCAAGGCCACTCATTATTGCAGTTTACAAGTTAGCAGTGCTTCACTCCACACAACTAGTTTACTGCTTTCCTGCAGGCACCCTAATGCATAATTTTCAGCCGTCTCCTTCCAAATGAAAATCACTATCAGTATGGTAAGCATTTGGAGTTTTAGTATTGATTTATGCCTTGGGTGAAGAGGTTAATTAAATGTGAATTTTAAGCCGACAACATGATTAGGGGAGTGAAGAAACCTGAATTCATGAATACTTCCAGGGCTGTTAAAACCATTTAAAATGAACAATGACTGGAAAAACCCCGTCTGTTACTGGCAACTGGATTAATGCAATTCTGAAGATTTTGAGAAAAATAACGCATTCTTTCTCGGATAGCCAAGTCCAGCTGGGTTTTTTTGTTTTGCATTTATATTGACATTATGACTGAGTTTAATATATTTTTTCTTATAATGCCCACATACATTCTGGTTTTGTTTCTGTGTTTTTCTTCTTCTTTAAAATTTAATCTTGGAGTCATTGGTTCATTTGGATCTATCAAACATTGGACCAGAGCTGGTCAAAGTCAATACGGCTGTAAGAGCTACTGAATGATCTTCGGTGGAAGAAAAGTAGACAGCTAGAATCAGCCGATGTAAACTGATATAACAGCCACCAATTCAATAGAGCTGCATTAAAGTATCCCGGCTGAAACCACAGCTTCTTCTCTTTCAAAACTATTCTGCTCAGAGAGCCATTTTTGATAGCCAGTGTTAAGACTCCCATTGATTTAAGTAGAAGGCAGATCAGAACCTGTGATCCTCAAGGTGTTAAAAAGACTTTAGACGATCCATGCAACTTTCAATTCCCAAAGACCTCAGTGGCAAAGTAAGGAACAACTCTGCTGGCTGTTCAGCACTTGGAGATTGTCCTGCATATTTATTTCTTCCTTCTCTTACATCTTCTCGTTGCACGGGGTCATCTTCATGAAACCAGGGTCTCTATAGTAAAAGCCAGAGAATGGCTGAGACATTGAGGGTTGTCTGGTCCAACATGCTGCATGAATGCTGTGACTACGTCACCCCCGTCCAATGTTTATCCAGTCTCTTTTTGAAAATATACAGGCATTCATCTCATTTATGTGAAAAATAAATAGGAAATAAAACTCTTCTTGGGAAAATGCAATACTATATGCCATACTGGGGAAGGTATGAGTGGAAAAAGCAAGTATTCAGGGGAAGGGAAATGTTTGGCAAGCAGTAACATTGTAAAGGACAGAACATTTTGGGTACCAGGGTACAGTAAAAGAACTAGAATAGAGTAGTCAGTGAGCCGTCGACCATGTAAAGTCATACCTGCATTGCTTCTGGGTAGTGCTCTTTTAAGTCAGGCTGAATTTCGTCAAATGGATAATTCATTCTCCTGCCATTTCAACTGCATCTCAGCCTTCTCACAGAATGAACCTGGGGTTAAAAACAGAAAATAGAGCTGATGGGACATAGTGAGAAGCTTAGAAACTGTAAGCGGTTACTCAGTAGTTGTGCTTCTGGTAGTGATGAACTGTGTGCCACTCCATTTCTGCTGCACTCATTTGACGATATGTCTATCTGGCACAAGGCAGTGTTGGATAGAAATACCCTGGCAGACACAGCATTGGTGCAACACTTAGAAACATATTCTGTGACACTGCTGCTATGCTACTTCCCATAATGATTTTCATTCATTGACAGGTAGCTCAAAGATTTTTACCCTACACTGCTGCATAGGGGTACGCACAATCGTTTAAACCAGTGGTTTTTAACCTGTGGTCCACAGACCCTTTGAGGTCCACAGACTGTCAAAAGGGTCTACAGAAGATGACTGTGATCAATCAAAAGTATGTGAATACCCACACTTACAATTCAAAGGGGTCCATACCTCCATTCAACATTTTTAGGGGTCCGCAAATGAAAAAAAAGGTTGAAAAACACTGATTTAAACTATTGTAACCAAGCATCATCTTCTCTCCACTTCTCACAACAAATGATGATTTCCTAATACATTTGCCCCATCTTCTCCTATTTTCTTAGACCTTCTCATTCTCTTTCTTTCCTCTGTCCCTCATAGTGGCCCACTACTGATAACATAGAGCATGGAACAGGTCAAAAGTGGCTGTTTATTCAGTGCATTGACTCAGCTAATAGACAGAAAAACGTGCTCAACTGTTACAGCTTTTTCTCCTCCCCTCCCTCTTACCATATCATGTGCTTGTCAGGTTTGCATTTTTTTATTAGCTATATCTGCAAGTCTTTTTTGGAACACTGCACCACAGAGATCTGCAATAATGTGTTACTTTTGCTCTTGCCATATTGTGCAAGTCCTGATCATTCCCTGAACCATTTTCCAATGTATACCAGGCTATTGATCTTTGCTTTCTGGTGACTAGTGGGGTGAAGGAAGGAGGGAGGGAGGAGCGGGAAAACATGACTTCTTTTCTTCCCACCTTTCCCATTTGGGGTGTTTGTTCATCCAGCATTATAAAGGTTAGACACAGAGGCTGCCTATACACATGCTCATTGTTGTTCTAATTAAAATGCTACAGCATCACTGCAGCGTCATATGTATTAAGCCCCCGTGTGTTTTAAAATGGCCATGGGGTGTTTTTACTAAACCTTGTTGAATGAGGTTTAAGTTAAAGCATCCTGCAACCATTTGTAAACATGTGGGGGCCTAATACAAGTGATGGTGAGGTGTTTTAATTACAGCCACTGCCCAGAAACTGCTAATTAAAACATATCCCCCCCACATCACCAAGTACATGTACAGACAGCCAGAAAGATCAACATATTAACTGACATACTAACTTCCAGAATGTGTAAATGCTGATCCAAAGTGATCTGATCAGAACGGGCTCCTCATCCCTATGAACTGCACCTTTCTTTCATGTGTACTAAACACAGACAGCAAATCTGCCCCTCTCTAGACCTTCTCTATTTTGCTAAGTACAACAGCTAATGTTTCTTTTGCTCCCTTTTGCACATCAAAAATAGGAGAGAAGCTTTCCTGTCACTGTTCTTTTAAAAATATTATACAAGGAAGCTTTGATTTTTCACTCGCTCACACCGCTTTTACATTGCTCTGTCTCCAATGGGTCCTGAACTTCAAATCAGTGGCAACTGCACTTAGGTCAATGGATGCTGGCTGATTTATTCCCATTGAATTTCTGGCCTGTTGTGTTAAGTGGAATTATACCCAATTTACATTAGGAAGATAAGTGTTCCTCTTCTGCAGTGCTCATGATCCAAACAGATGCCTTGTTTAAACAAAGGGTGTGAGAAGAACGAGAGGCACAGAGAAGCAAAAGCAACTCGGCAGAGTCTCACAGAGGTACGTCACAGTGGGTACGTCTACGTGTTCTTTAATGCGCCGTAGTTACTGCACATTTAGTTTTGTACTTCCTTAATGAAGTATTGAAGCTGAATCCACAATAACCCCATTTACTGTGCAGTAGCACCGGCACATGGACATTTACTACTCAGTAGCCTAATAACACTGTGCAGTAGGTTATTAGCACAGTTTTTAACCATCTGACTACTACGCAGTGTTATCAAGCTATCGCACAGTAAGCGCCTTGTGTACACATGCCTGGTGTCAAGGATAGAGCCCAGGTAATCTCTCTCTCCAGTCCAGTGCCCCATCCCCTAAATCACATTGCCTTTCCTCTAGGTCCTATAGCTCAAGATTAGAGTCACTACAGAATATGACATACAACATAATGCAGTGCAATGCAGAGGTATCTGAGTTAGCTCAGAACAAGTTAGCTTAGGTGGGAACCAGAAGTAGTCTATAAGCACCACTAATGAACCCATGTAGCTCCGTGCTACCCTAGCTAAACTGCTTCATTGCAAGTAGCTCAGATGTCTCTATACTGCAATGCATTATTCAGTATAGGCTTACCCCATCCTTTGCCTTCACGTAATAGCAGTCCAGCTGCCCCCGGTACAACCTCAGGGAAGGATGATATACTAGCCGGACTGACTGAATGCCAATAGGCGGCTCACTGGAAAGCTTCATCTTTGCAGCAGGGAAGATGTTTCATTTCATTTCAGTTAGATTTGAAATCAACTTGCTATTATAAACGTGCATGCTACACAGTGGAAAAGGAAACACGCATAGTTTAGTGAATGCATACAAAAACACTCAGGCAGCTTTGAAACCTGGAGAAAAAAGGAAGAAAAAAGGAGCGCTAGGTTGTAGAAGTCTAAACAGCCACAGGCACTATCTTTTTGGGCATTTTTTCCCAGGTTTCTTCTTTTTTTTTTTTTAAACTATCATTTGCTTGAGCTGCAATCTAGACCATTTGCTTTAGGGAGGGGGTGCATTTATATAGTCATTCGTTTCCAGCTCCATACAAGAAGGTGGTATTAAGCATCATCCATAGGGCCTGAAGTTTCTCTTGACTTACACAAGTATAAGACTAAATACAGACCCATAATATTTAAACAAGCTCTAATTTACTCTTTACTGTTCAGCATGTTGCATTACAGTCACTGCATCAGACCTTTTGTTCAGAGAGAGAGAGGGGAGGGCTGTGTGTGTTAATAATACCAAAATATACAGTATGTTTACTGGCACTATTCCTGCAGCAACCAGAGTAACTGCACTGTAATTTTATGCCACCACAGTGCATAGATCCACAATTCTCCACCCTAATTACACATTTGTTGCTTGCGTAGTTTTGTGTAAATATGGTATTATAGCAGCCCTCTTCAGCTCCTTATTTCTTCCAACATACTTTGAACAATCCTCTCCTACTTAATTATACACCAGCCATTTTTCCCTTTACACAAAATAAATGATGTATTTTACTTAATCAGAATCAAGGTTCAAATTTGTGAACAATGCTTATGATTTTCTAACACGTTCCCTGTTACAAGGGATTGAAATATTTGTCGTGAATAATTCTTCTGCCCAGTACAGCTCTTTTTTTGGTTAAAGAAAAGCCGCAAACAGGTCATAATTCTTATCAATTTTGTTGTTGTTGTTATTTTCAATTGTTTGAAAACTCTGTGCTGAGAATTTTTTTTGCCAATGGTTTGTTCAACACCTGACTTAGCCTGACAGGATTCACTAGCTGTTGCTTGCACTATTTATTTCTTTAGCAAATGCAAATCTGTGGAGCCAAGTGATAGCCTCCTCTTTAACTGAGTTCAAAGTTATTAATCCACCTCTTAGTTTGTAGAGGGGACACTCCCCTCTTATACCAATAAACTAGGAAACCTTACTCATAACATCTTACATTCATGTTTTGTTTATCAGCTGGACCAAGCCTTCAAAACTGAGAATGTCTTTATCCATAAATTATCTTCAATATGTGCAATCACTTAGTAGATCTACGGTGCTGATGATACAAAGTGCTTTCCAAAATAGCAATAGAATATTTCTGATGTGAAACCTTTCACAAGTCTTTATCTGTACTAGTATTTTTTTCCTTTCTGCAGCCATTCTTGCAAATATAATTTTGCTCACTCAGATGTCTGGAAGTGAACAGCAGCGTTTGCCAATACCGAAGAAGTGAATATTAATGAATACTATTTTGCAGTATTTGCTGAACTCAGCCATCCACTTTCCATGGCTCCAGACCCTTATGCACAGATATGTTGTACTTTTACATTAATTTCCACATACAGTTGGGAAAAGTGCAGAAGTCTTTTCAGGAATGGGGTCTACATTTTTAAAGAAGTAAATCCATGCTCCCCTGAGGACTGTTGCCTTCACTGATACGGATCTACTTTGCACCCAGAGTTTTTAATTGTGCCTGACCCTTTCAATCATGGTATCACAAAAGGACAGTGACAGAGGAGTCCTGTTAGGCCACCCTGTTTCCTCCTCACCCCCACATCAAGGTCAGGACAGGAGATACTAGCTATTGTCAGCACCCAGTTTTAACATAATGGCCTCTCTGCTAGCAAAGGGTAACATGTGCTGACTGTGACGGTGTCCAGAGATGGACTGTGATTTTTAGACTTCCTGTTTTGGAAGCGTTCATTTTCAGGGCAATCAAACCCTAACCTCTCTCTCCTAAAACTCAGAACTTAAAAAAAAAAGAAGAAGAAAAAAACCTTACCTTATAACTTTGGAACAACTTTGTATAAACATCTCTCAATTTTTAAACTGCTCAAGCTTTTTCCTCATATGGTTTTGCACAATTATAAACCCGGTAGATTAAATCCCAGTTTGCACAAATGGAAAGGGCATATGAGCCAGGTCTCTCTTTCTAAAGTCCTACATACACTCAGGACTCAAACCTCTTTTCCTAAAATTGAGACTTTGAACCAGTATCGTTAAACTGGTAGAAAATGCTGTCTGGACACTTAATGAAATTTAAACGAGGCAAATTTCAATTTGGTTTAATTCTATTAGGAGTTGGTTCAAATAAACCGCAGTAAGTTACACTGGAATGGGAATAACTGTCCACACAGCTTTTTGCCCCAGTTTAACTTAAACTGGTTTCAAAAGAAAGTTAAGTTACACTTGTGCAAACTTCCCTTGCAGATGAGGCCTGTGTTGACTGCCTGAACGCTGAAATAGCAGAGCATGTGATTCTTTCAAATTAAAGAAAAGCCTCTCATTTACATTTATTTTTACACAATATCCTAATACCCCTCAGCTTTTCCTGTCAAGCAGAAGAAATCTCTGCACTGATGTGCTATTTCTTTTTAATCTTTTCAAGCAAACAAAATTGTTTATCTTAGCTGAGCTAGATCAGTTCAAACTTATACAAAAGCTGTTCTAAAAATGCCTCTCCTCCTCCATCCAATGCAGCTCCTCCTCCAGGAACCCATATCCCAACAGAATCACAAATGTCATCAAAGCCTGCCGAGGACTGACCTTTACAGCATTTCACTAAACCCTGCAACACGTGTCTCTCAAGAGAGTTGGGTTTGTTGATCTGTGGGGAGGAGGGCAGCTCATAACAGCCGAAAGAATACTGCACAATGCTTTTTGGTATGTACGAATTTGAGAGGTTTGCAAGGCACATGCCAAAAATATTTCTGCGGACTTACATAATATTTGTAAATGTATTTCTTATACGCAAAGGAAGGATTTTCCAAGATTGAGCCGATCTTTGGTTGATTCATTCTTTATTATTTCTAATAAGGTGGCATTAGGAGGACAGATTCCCACTGTGTTAGGCACTGTGCCAACAAAGCATGAAGTGGGACCTTGCTCCAATTCCAGTTTAAACTGAAGATATCACAAAATAAGTGAAGATGACCATCATGTCATAATCTAGTCCTAAAACAGAGAACAAAGGCCAAGCTGGGGAACCCCATCCCTATCAGTGCTGCAAGTCTTACTTCTCACCACAGTGCACTGCTGCTTGAAAGCTGTTTTCGTTCTTTGCCCTGGCACTCTTCTGCATCTATACAACTATAATTTAAATGCTGGATCTGTCGTTATAGGGTATGCCTGGGACTTTGGTCACCTGGGTTCATTTTCTAACTCTGCCACAGGCTGAAGATAGAATATTGAACAAGTCACTTAAAATTTCAAATTTTATTAAATAATAATAATAATAATAATAATAATAAAGAGCATACAACTGGTGAGTTCTGTGGAGTAAGAATCATTTTTTTGTATGTGTATGTCCAGCATGCAGCACATTATAGCAGCATCCAGATCCTCTAGTTATTCCTTTCTCTTATCCCTGTTCCTAAAAAGAACTTTGTTCTTTGAAAACTTATTAAATTTGCCTTACAAGGGGAGCTTTGAGGTTCATTGGCTTTGTATCAGACATCTTCCTCCCTCCCTCCCTCCTTTCCCCTCTTATCTATTTGCAAAGTCTGTATAGATCCTTTCAAGGTGGGTTTTTTTTTAGTTTGAAAATAAGTGTCCCCCTGATCTCTTCTTACTCTGGAAAAAAAAAGAATCAATGACAGTAACACAGTGTTCACAAACAACACTAAAATAACAACCTCACATGTGCATGTAAGGGAGAAGGGGGGAATATTTCGGAAGGACAGAAGGTTTCAATTTCAGGCTCCCAAGAGGTGGTTATTACAGACAAGAGTGTGTAGAACACAGATTTTTAAACTGATGGAAAAATACCTTGGCAGCATCCCTTGTATGTGCTCTGTTTTTTGAATTACCTTTAGGAGGTTGTCTGTTTGTTCGGTCATTCATACTGCATGATAGTGGGGTCTCTCACGTACTCAGCTCACTGTTTTAAAGAAAAATACAGTTCTCCATCCCTGAGTCAGCAAGACTGACCCTTCCTGTATCTGGGATGAAGTGACAAAAAGACACCCAAGAGCAATAGAAGAGAAAATGGATGAAACAGCATGCGATGGTTGCACCACTGTGCCTGGTTGGGGTGGATTAGGGAATGGTGGAGCAGACAGGAGGCGAGGTGTTTCTCTAACTGGATTGTTAGGGACCGCCACTGTAGTAGGTGAACATGTCCAAGGGTACTGCGGTACCTGAAATCTTGTCTATATCCCTTCCAACTAGACAGGTAGTCCAATAAAAATACTAGCCACAAAAATCCGGGCCTCTTGTTTTTCTCTGGCCGTCACAGCTGCAACTTGACCCCAATATTACCATAACGATCTGCATTAAATTTAGCTGCAAAGAAACCCCATGGAGCAAACATATTGTCTTCTTCATTTTACGGAGAAGGAAACAAAGCAGAGGGAAGTGTGAGCACAGATATCTAAGTGCTCATCCCCTTGCAATTAAGGCCAAATTTCAAGGAGTTTACACCTCCCATTTGGGCACGTAGCAAGGGCTAACATTTCAGAACATCACCACGCCCGAAATACCCAGCTCTTTTCTATGTCTGGGACCAAATGACTGGCCCTAAGCTGCAGAGATATCAAACTCATAGCAGAGACATGGTGGGGGGCACTGATCTGTCAAACCTTGTTTGAATATTTTGATCACAAAACCAACCTTCTAGTTTTAGGTCATCCTTCCTTCCCATGACAGTGACACTTGCTGAGACATGTGATCTTAAAAGAGAGGTATTTTGCTGAAAAGACCTTATCACAGGAATAAGAATGTCTTCCACCTTTCATGAAGGACCTCCAAGGCACTAAGATCAGCTTGGCCTATGTCTCCACAGAAGAGTCATTGCTCAGAGTGCTTAAATATGCCACTGTCTGGTACACTAACATGTTCTCCAAGAGCAGAAGTGAGGAGTATAGTGCAAAGCCAGAAGGGTAAGAGGAGCTAGCAAGGGTAAAAGACTCTGATGGAAGAAGGGAGCATCTGCAAAGGAAGAATAATGGCTGCTAGGCCTGTGCAGTGGCAAGTATTCGCTTCGGATACAGATTCGGCCAATTCGGAGATTCGGTTTGGTGATCTGAATCACTGTCCCAATTTGATTTGGCCAAATCGGATTTAAGATTTGGTGCCGCTTTGGAGATTCGACCATAGACTAAGCAGGCAGCATTCCTCACCACACTGGACACAGCTGCCTCCAGCTGGTAAGTCTGTTGTGGTGGGCAAGGGAGGAGGGAAGAGGTGGTGGGGGGCGGGGCAGATCAACACCCTCATAGTGAGGGAGGGATTGGGGTTGCGACAAGCTGCCCAGCTGGGGTGGGGGGACTTGTGAGCGGCCAAAGCCAGCAGAGCAAGGAGGTGCTGCTGGTCCGGGAGCCGGAGCTGGCACAGCTTCCAGCTGGGAAAGTCTGAAGGGGAGGAGGAAGGGAAGAGGCATGGGTGGAGGGAAGGGGCATAGGGGTGCAGATCAACACCCTCATAGTGAGGGATGGATTGGGGCTGGGACAAGCTGCCCAGCCAGGGTGGGGGGAACACAGCCATTCCAGGGGTGTGCGGGTCCTGGGGCTGGGGGGCACAACATGATTAACAGAAGACAGACATCAGTCTCCAGGGCCGGCGAGGCTAGCCTCTTTCACATGCTTGATGCAACGCCTCTCGGTCCGATCCCGCTCTAATCTGAAGGTAGGCAGGTTCAGGAGAGTAAAGGCCAGTTGTATTTTACGGCCTGAGCATTCGATCCCTCCAAAAATGTGATTGGGGTTAGAGGAGAATATTTTATTATATGCTCTACAAGAGAGAAAGAGGTGTTGACACTCATTCACATGGAAATGTGACAAGCGCCAGCCACTCTTTTCCCGTAAGGCAACTTAACAGATGCTCCATGGTGACTTCTGCCCAGCAGAGAAGGGATTTCAATCGTGGAGGAGCTACGGCACTGCTGCATCATGAAGGTTTTTGGGGAGGCACAACTCATTCTTTGTTTCCCTCATGATCTTTTTAGTGCTTCCATAATGAAGGGAAGCTAAGCTGTCTTACTGTGTCAGAGGTGCTTTCCACATTGGTACTAATAAAACTTCATCTCCATCATAACCGAGAACCTCACATTTGGGGTTGGAGTTCATCCCTTATTCTAGAAACAGAGCAAGGAGACAGGCTTACAGCACTGCGTCTGTTGAGAGAAAGAACAAACAGGACACAGCTCGCGATTAAATTAAATGAGTTTTGCACAGTTTCAGTCCTGGAAAAAAAAAAAAAAAGGTGATTCATGTGAATCAACAGCCTTGGTTAATTATGGGCTATCTTCCTGCTAAGACTGCATCAAAACTTCACAGGCAAGAGCTGATCCTTGGGAGCACATCAGCACCTCTCGAGGGCTTTTTCTTCTTTCACTCCAGCTTTCAATATTTCTTAGCAAGCCTCACAATGATGTTGATTAGCTGATGTTTAGTTGATTCTCAAAGTTTTGACTTGAAAGATGGTAATTGCAAGCATAATACTGCCGTGAGTTTCACAGAGGAAAAATCAAGTCAAAACACTTTCCTTAGGCTTTTCTTTCAACATAGTTGTGGATTTTTTTCCATCTTTTGCAAAGCTTTTCAAGTCCTTTTGCTTCAAGCTGATCCCCGTAATTAAAAGAACTGATAAAAAAAGATGTCTTTAAAGGGATCTGCGCATATTAGAGTTCATTAAAATGTAATTCCCACAAAACAGGACATTTTAATCTATCCATACTTGGGGAAAAAAAGGAGAAAATTAGATTTTTCTTTCCCCCCGCATGTATCCGTAGGTCATATGCGTTAATTACAATTTAGTTGTATAAATGAGAAAATTATACATTATCAAGTAGTTAACTAGTTATTAACTCAATTACTCTTCAGAGAATTGCAGGAAATTACACTCTCAGCCAAGGTGTCTGTTACAGCTTGTGTATTAATATTTTGCACATTCTTTAGTCTAAAGAAAAGGTGTTGTCTGAGGATCGAAAACCACTTCACAGGCATTCGTTAATTAACCCTCACCATTTAAGCAGAGAGAGATTTTTGTTTCCATTTTGCAGTTGCAGAATTTTAGGTACAAATTTCACTGTCTCACACAGCTGGATTCTTAAGGGCTCGGGACCCACACTTTGGGCCTCCACCGACGTGCTAGGAGTTGGATTTTTCAATACGTCCAAAACCCACCAGCAAATCCTACGATGCAGGCAGATTTTCAAAACAGCTTAGTACTCAGAATGGTGAGATTGTGCATTTTGAAAATCCGGTTCAATGCACTTTGGAAGAGCTGAGATCTCAGGTCACCTAGCTCCTATTCCTGTGCCGCAACCCCAAGACTACATTTCCCTTCGTAGCTTCTCTTGCAAGTAAACAGTGTACTGTATTCAGTAATTGCAAGCTGCTGAGCAATAATGAGACTCCAAGCCTGGCATGAGAACCTGTTTGAAAATAGTGACAATGTGAAAATTCAGCACCACCTTGAGTGGGAAAGCATATTAACATATCCTGGCTGCAGTTGTCTTTACTTGTCTAGCTACACTATGACATGCTAAAGTACAGCGTGTCCCTCGATATATAAAAGTACTGAGCCAAATGAAATGTTTTTGGGGCTTTGTGGGCAGATCCAGACGGGTTTGGGGGGAAATTTGGGACTTTACCCCCACAGTGTTTTGGTATTATAGAAGTTTTTGACACTTTTCAAGTTTTTGCTTCCCTTTGCAGCCTCTTTTCCTATTTGTAAAGGAATGGGTTTAGGTCAGAAGTGAGACAGATTTGGGTTCATTTCCCAGCTCTGTAACTTGTTTACTTGGTAACTCTTGGTCATTTCTGTCCCCCCCCAGCGGCATCCCCACGAGCAGGGGTGGTGCAGGGAAAAAGGCAGTGTCATAAGTTCATGTCTCTGCTTTTTGACCCAGCACACGCCCCTGCATGTGGAGTTAGCATGAAGAAAAATGCTCCAGGTGGGGTAGGGGAGGCTGGTCCCAGCAGCCTTACCTGAGATCCTGGGGGGCTTCCTGGGGCTCCAGCTGTGGCAATCCAGGCACATGGAGCCTGGCCAGCAGCCAGAGCATGGCTGTGGCCGGCAAGGCTCCGGTTTCAGGTGGCGCACACTGCTGCCAGTTGTGCCTCCCCACTTTTTTTTCCCTGCATGCTTTTTTTTGTATCGGGATTTCCTGGTATCTAAATTTGGCTCTGTGCTGAGAACCAAATCATGTGCACGAGGTGCATTTTGTGGTATCTCAAAAGCCTTCGAGGTGCCACAAAATGCATGTGTGTGTTCATGTGGACACAGCCTGTGACTCATTCTTCCCATCTGTAAAATGGAAAAGGTAATACTGAACTTCTTGGCAATGTTCTTTGAGATCTACATTATGTAGGATCCAGGTCTTAGTTACTTACATACAATGTAGTTGATAAGTTACTGGCTTTTTGTAAGTCGTCACTGCAGAACTCCTATGCATGAGTTAATTTATTCTCATGACATCCATGTATGGAAGGGAGGTATTATTAAATTATTTTAATGCAAAGGGAAACCGAAGCACAGAGAGCAGTTATAATATGGTGGTCAGTCCCACCACTTCTCTCCTATTGAGAAGAATTTTATTTGAACAGTCTCAAAATTGGGCTAAATATAGATAGGGATGCCTTTCAACCTTACCTTTTAAACCCAGTGTAATTCTCAATATAGGTGACATATGCAATGTGGTGCCTATTCATCTTCCTCACAAATCCTTAATTCCCTGTGAGCCTTGGTGGACACAAAAGGGTATTTTAACGCACGTTTCTAATGATCCAGGATTTCCTTCCTACCAGGCAAATCCCCAAGTAGAAGTTATTTCAGGGAAAAAAAAGAAGAAACCAACTTTCCTTGTAAACAAACTCCAAACATTGCAACCTGGCAGCTTCCAGTCCCATGTACAAACAAAAAGAATTTGGCCGGGCTCCACAAAATGGAAGCAGAAAAGAAATAAGAGTAATTTGGAAGACGTTATGCTGAAGAGCTGTGCTCCCAAGGGGAATGAATCTAGGCTTACTACTCATGTTGTGTTAGTTAGTGCTGCCAAAACCACCGAACAAGATTATTATTCTTCTGAGTGATGGTGTTTTGGATTCTTTTTACCTTCTTGGACAGCAAAGCAGAAGACGAGCTCAGGCCCTATTCCATCGTCCTTCCTTGGTCCAGAAAAAACAACCATTGATGCACATTTTCTGTGTTAATTTACTATAAACATATTCCTTTCCCCCCACCCCTAAAAAATGACACAGAAAAACTTGAACATTTAGAATTAAGTCCGTCTCCATTTTAACCTCACGATGCCCCTGTGAGTTAGACCTATTTACTAGACAGGGAACTGAGATGTAGGGAACGTGGCTATACCACTTCTGAACTGCTTTTAAGAGCATCCTTGAGAAGTATGCCTTGCCTCTCAAGCATGGCAAAAGCACTGCACACTTGTCTAAGTGACACCTTGTGCAGTATGCCCTCACATCCCTACAAGTGGTCTGTGATGGTAGCATGTGACACACGGCTTGCATAGGAATTATGATCTTTCTTTCTCTCAAGCCAGCACTGTGTACCCGGGGTGCAGGAAGGCAAGTGGATCAAGCAGAACGGTGCTCCTCTCCTCTCCTCTCCTGCAGGGACCTTTGCAGTGGTAAGGAAAACTCTGTGCTGCCTCCACCCTGCCACAATACATCTTTGGAGGTGAGGGAAGGCAGGGGATGGGGAAGGAGCGGGGTTGAACGGAGCAAGCAGCAAGTGTGCCCTAGCAGCTACGTTAATAAACTAACTAGCATTCCTGCAAGCCTCCCCTTTAAGGGGCAGAGCAAAAGCTGGTAGCAAAGAGCATCTTTCAGCCAAGAACAAGCCCCACCTCAGACTTCTTACAGATGAAGACAGTAACGAAACGTTGCTAACCTCTGGTATCAAGGATTGATCAGGTTGCGTGTAGAAACAGTAAATGCCAAATGGCAAGTTCTGTGTAGATGCCCCAAAATTGAGGACATAGGACTTGTGGGGGGAGTTGTACTGCAGTGAGAAGGTTTTTAGGTGCTTCTCAAATTCCTTGTTTGAATGATATCTGCTAGTAATAAATATCAATAAATGACCTGCATGCTTCTCCCACTCTCTCTCTCTCTCTCACACACATCCCTTAATAAATACACATAGGAAAAGAAAGTGGTCCTACAGAGAGCAGATGAGCTCTTCAGCTGGCATAAATGTATTCAGTGTAGTTGTGCCAAGTGAGACTGGGTATTTGGTGCAGTATTCAAAGTGTCAGAAGCCGAAGAAAACAGACAAACTTTGGGGGGTTTTTTTGTATGTCACTGCTTTTGCTTTTCAAGATGCACATAGTAATATTTTTTTCACAAATGCTACCCTTAGTCTAACCGGTATGTAATGAACTGTTGATAGATGACAGCAATCATGACTGACTGCTATTATATCTTGTTCCATGAGTGGCAGAATGAATAGCGCAAATTCATTCCAAAGTGAATGAATTCCTTCAAAGCACCTTTCATAAAGCAGAAGCCTCCCAAGCAGGGTTACTGTTTTCAACAAAGCTTCTATGTTGCTCTAATTTATTTTTTCAGATGAAAGGCCATCTCTCATCCTTGGTGTAAGACTCCTGGAGTCTATGGCATTACACCAGAGATTGCTTTGGCTCACAGATTTCAATATAAAGAGGATACCTTAGAAAACAAGTTTCCTTTTCAGCATCACTAACCATACATTGTGTTGTACTGCACAAAGCAGAGTTTTATTGCTGTCAACCGGCGGCCCTCAGCAGAAAGAAACTTAACTCATTATATGGGATCTGCCACCCAGAAGCTGTATTTGCGCCGTGTCTCCTGTCTAGTAGCTTAACCAAGAATATAACTGAAACCACTGGCAGCAGCACCTTTGGGCAAAGCAAGTGAGGTGCTCCCAAAGGACCAACAACAGCAGCTGAACAGTGCCAGGAGGTTCACTAGGGAGAAACTGCCCCCTGGGCTGAATCAGCAGGAGCGAAGTCAGTATATTTTCTACTGCTAGCATGAGACCGTCCCATCCTCATCACTTTGTGTCTGCTCTGCCTCTTTTCTACTTGGCAAGGTAATGTACTAGCACAAGGCTGGTATTATAGCACTCTAAAGGATAGATGTCAGCAGCATTACACTCCAGCAGTTTCCTGCAAGATAGATACTTTAATTTCACATGTTCTCCAACTGCAGGTTCATTTAATAAAGGGGATTTTAGAATACAGACAGTGGTTACCTGAGAAAAATGAACTAAAATAATGTCTGTCTTTACAGCAGACCATATTAGCAGCACAAGAGAAGGGAAAGCCATTTGTAAGTTCCTTTAATACACTTGGACATTAAATGTATGTTAGATACGAAGGTAACTTTCAAGAAAAATTAAACATGCTTGGGTTTTATCCATAGGTCCCCTCCTCCAGCGGTGTTAGCTCAGTTTTACATGGGAATGCTTCAGCAAATGCTCTTTTGTCAGAAACTTCCAATTTGTCAAAAGCAAAACTTCTGCAGTGGTGTATTTGATCAAACATTCGCCTGGAAGGCTTCTCGAGTCCAGGTGGAATTTTTGATCAAAATGAGAGGGAAAAAAAGTATGTGTTCACTGTACAATACAGTCCTGCACAGAAACATCTGAGCTAGCTCAGGGACAGGAAGCAGCAGAACTGCATTACCGTGGTACTCTGCCTGTGATGAGCAGTGGGACACATTAGCCCGGACAGTGCACAGCGCCAGCACAGCTATTCTCCTTCCAGTACCTGTGCTAGCCTGGTTAATTCTACATAGGAATGCATTATGTTATCTAGACACCTCTGCCAAAAAGTCAATGATTCAGTGGTTAGGGCATTCACTTTGGATGCAGGAGACTCACATTCAGGTCTCTGCTTTTGTGGATTTTGGGGAGGAACTTAACAAGAAAAATGTGGATGATACCAAGACCGTTCACAATGCTGAATGCAATTAAAGACTGGAGCATAAAGAATTTTCACAAGTAAAATTCCTGTTTTCTGGTAAGCTGGACTACAATACGCCAAGTTACCTCTACCATGTTTAGTACCCCTCCTAATTCTCATTTCCGTCTGGCCACGCAGGGGATAAGGACTCCTGTCTACATCCTATCCTTTAAACCAACAACTTTTTAACTGTGGCCACCAAAACTACAGCAACCGGTCCATAGCGTGCACTGGGCTCCATCTACTTTCCAAACTGGATGATCAGGTGCACCGTAGTCTTCAAGGATGTATTTGGTAGCCGTGTTGGCCTGAGACAAAAAAAATGAAATGCAAAACTCTAAAACTCTTGGTTCAGAGATGATACCTTTTCTTAGACCAACTAAGGAAGCACCAAAAAATTATCTTTCTTTGCTTTCTTTGCTTAGCAAAGAAAGATATATTTTTTTCCATTTCTTAGTTGGTCTAAGAAAAGGTATCAGTCTCCAAAAAATTTTAACTGCTGGACCTTCCTTCCAATGGACGCAGGTTCTGTATGACTAGGAAAGGAGTAGATGCAGTCCTTACTATGTGCCCATAAAACCCTGAGGCCAGAGAGCAAGGAGAGCTACATTTCTCCTTCTCCTTTTGGTGTAGCCTTTCCTTAAGGATGCTCTGTCGTGTAAGATATGGGGTCTAGAAAACTGCACTGGACCCAGGCTGAGTTTAAGACGTGGTGGAGATGTTCCCCTCTACTGTCTGATCCATGGAAGTTTATGCATCTGCTCCTGCTCCAGAAAAAGAAGGTTAATTACTTTAAGACTCATGTTTTGGTGCCGGTAGTGCTGCCTTCACTCTCCAGTACCCTGCTGGAGTCATCTGTTCATTATTGATCATTCACCTGCCTCTGAAACATCACGTATGGGCCTCAGCCAGGGGCACAATGCCGGCCCTGTGGAGATGAGGTAAAAGTCTGCCTCCTTGATTCTGAGGATAGGAAATAATCCTTTTTATTTTAGGCCTGGAGGAAATAGCATTTTCCTGCTCACCCCATGCATGTTTGTTTTCAAGACTGTGCCAGTCTCTATTGATCTAAATAGCATATAGATTCTTCTCTTTTAATTGACATTTCTCTCTTCCCCCCTCAACCCCTGCTCCCTCTCTCTTTTTAAAAACAACACGATCAGACAAACTGGGATTCCTTTGCACTATGTGACACTTATTAAAAATTCACAAAGTTCTCAGCTATTTTTTTTGTTGCTTTGCTTTGTCCATTATAGCTACTGGTAACTCACAGGGGCCCAAGCAGTGTTGTAATAAGACTAATCTTTTTGTCCTAAGAAACCAAGATTCAGTCTACATCAGAAAGATCAAAAAGCCAAGCTGCAAGTCAATATGTATCAACAAATTGTTTTCAAGTACTGTGCGTTGTTCATATCATTGTGGGACTCTAAATCTCCTTACAAACCTCCTATTAATACAAGTCAAAGTACATCTTGAATTTCCATTTAAGATATTGCTGCTTATGATATTGGATCCCGGTGTCTCTTTTCCTTCTTTCTTTTCACACACTCTGGGGATTTGTGTTCTCGTGCCATGGGATTTATTTATTTTTAATAACTGAGGCTTCTCCATTTTTCTGCCACTTCCTTAAATGTCAGTAATTTAGTAGCATGAAAATGTCTATAACACTTAATACAAAATCTGTCTGAAAAGAATGTGAAGGTTGCCAGGTCAAGCACTTCAGAAACAATACAATTAAGGATAAAATATGATAAAGTCTTTAGTTACGTGGTCACATACCATTTTCTCTACAGGACCCTGCATCATCCGCTACGTGGAGTACACCGTGCTCTTGGAATGGATGTGGGTTGCGTATTAAATGCATATGTTGCCTGTAGGATCTCTGCTTTATTTAAGTGCAGGGTAAATGTGGGTGGGAGGCACAGAAGAGAATAGATGGCCACATGGTTAAGGCTATCAAATGACATTTTGGAGAATAGGATTTTATTTCCACTGGTGCCAGAGGACAAAATATAAACCAATCTTTTCTCAGGTGGCCCAAATTTGTCTGTATTTCAGTGCACCTTGAAAAGTCAGGGGGTGTTTTGTGCTGCTAACAGCCAATCAGATAGACCTGCATATAAAGGGTGCATAAACCACCAGTTGTTCTCCTTCGTATAATCTTGGTCTACTCATTGTTCAAGTTATGAGTTCCTTGAAGCAAAAACCATTGTCCTAAATGTCTGGGAAGTGCCAAGCACATAGAGGTGGCTACTGCAAATGAATTAAAATGAGCAATAAGACCAGCAGATCCTTGCAAAGTAAAATGATTTTACCTGTCAGCCTGACAATTTCTTAGGAAGAGATTAATACAGCTGCCAGGCTGCATCTGAATGGAGGCTTTTGTTCTCAAAAATTAAACAACAACGCAGGGTTTGAATCCACTTCTTCAACTCATTGTTTTTCTTAACTTGGCTATTGGTGGGTTTGCCTCACCAGCCCTGCTCTGGAAACCTGATGCAGTAATTGCCGAGGGATCCCATTTTAAGCTAACTAGGAGACTATTCGTATTCAATACTGCTTCTGCCTTGTGTGCACAGCAGTTTAACTGAAATTGCAACATCTGCGTTCAACAATTTGCTGTTTACTGACATAGTTAAATGGGAAACGCATGCCTGAATTCTACCTGTATAGCCGAGTCTCATATGCCGCAGAACACCATGGAAGGCTAGAAATACCCTGAGCAAAAGCTAAATGCATGTACTACCTGCATAAGACCGGGAGGCGGGAGAGCCACAGGGAAAGGGCACATATTTGAAGCTAAAGGAATAATCACCATCTCACTGTAAGGCTGCAGAGGACCAGCAGACTCCCTGTGCCACTACTCCTTCAACACCACAGGTTTGGTCGCGTCTGCAGAACGTGTCCGCAGAAAGGAGGCAACAGCTGGTGGATTAGTGCAGCTATCAAACCAGGAGTCCTATCCAACCTCCTCTGTAAATTCAGCTCTACTGGGCTGGGCTTTGTAGCATACAGGGGGGCACAGAGGCATCCCGTATACAGATTCCCAGAAAGCACTGGTGCTGCTGCAAGCAAGAGGTCTGTCTGTACATTTGCAAAGAAGGGAAGTGTCAAGCCTTAGTATTTTACAGTACTTACATTAGTGTTTTATTTAGCTGCAATGAGTCACCAGCACCATTTCTATTGGTCATTATTTGCATTCCAGCTGCATCCACAAACTCCAGTTAAGATTGGGGACCCATTGTGCTGTGCACTGTGCAAAGGCAATGAGAGACAATCACTGCTACAAGCACTTAGAGACTAAAAGAAAAGGCAGACAAAAGTAGTATTTTTCCATTTTAGAGATGGGAAATGGAGCCCAGAGAAATCAAGGGACTAATCTCAAGTCACGTCGAGAATCTGGGACAGAATCCAATTTAAGCTGAGAAGGCTGGAGTACCAGCCCAATGCCTAATGCTAAAACTGCAGAAAAATATAGCCTGTCTCTACCTGCACCCATCTTCCTTCCTTAGGTAGCGGAGACAAAGACTTGAGAAGAAGGAAATCATTTTGGTGACACTGAGGATCTGCAGCTCCTTTTGTCATTAGCGCTACTGTGCTATTGCTGCTACTGCTCAAAAACCTCCATACACCAGACTGCGTTTCAGGATGCACAGCAGACTACTCATTTTTTCCCCCTGCATTCGGAGACCAAAGCTAGGTAGAGCAAACCATGCTGCATGTTTTATTGAGTGAGCTGTCTTTGCAGATTTTGCATCTTCACACTCCTCTGCTGCAGACGCTTTGAAACTCTTTCTAACCACTACATGGCGCCAGATGAAATTCCGTGGGAATCAGGATATTTGCTTTCTGTCCTGTAGACTGAATCCAAGATGATGAAAATAAAGAAATAAAAGGCCTCAAGTTTCCTTCTGAACTGTGGTGTAAATGCTTCTTATGACTGAAGTGAGTGGCTTGAACAGCTTGTTTCGCTTGCTCTATGCAAATATAAAGATTAACAAAGAGATTAATTATATCCTCATTTTTCTCCTTACAAAGGGTACAAGCAGATTTGGAATAGCAAAAAGAAACCCCCTGGATTAATATTCATAACATGGTGTTGAGCAGTACAAAAGCAACTCATTTTTTATGTAGGAAGGGGGAGAAAACAAACTGTCAAGGCTGCTCTAGAAGCATAAATACATATTAAGTAAGGAAGTCTCACAGGATGTATTCTTACTGTCCGTGGGGAAAAAGGGGTGGAAATAGGTGAGTGATGTGTCATGATCTCATGGGATGAAACATGACTCGGATTCATATCTGCATTTGTATCACACAAGAGCTTAGGCTTGTTCATATCTGGGGTTTTACTGTTTAGCCCACTGGCAGCAGTAAAATTCAGACCTGGGCTCTGCTTCCTGAAAGTTTTAAAGCTCAAGAAAATCTGGATGTGAGGTCTTGGGGCAGGCAGGCATGCATATGTTATATTAGCAAGTCATGCATGTTATACAGGGATTGGGTCTGAGTAGTTAAAAAAACTAAATACCACTTTACCACTGCCCAGACCCTGGACCACTATGGACTGAAAAACAAGACCAAGTTTTCAGGCACAGGGAGCAATGAGAATTAAAGGAAGAATTCATGAGACAAAACACTTGGCAGCAGTTCTGCCCATGCACAGACATGGAAATACTCGACTGCTCATGGTATTTCTAGTCTATCTATTTCTAGCTTAGAGATGCTTTCACAATTTGATCTTCCTTTTTGGACACTCTTCAGAACTCTGCATTAATTAGCATGCCTACAGCTCAAATACAGTACTTCAACGATAGAGGCAATACTAACTAATTGTTGAATTATATCACTAACTTTACATTATTTGCTGCATTTTACAGCCCCCTCATCCGGATGTATGGTTTTACTTGAGAATCTCTACTTTAATTTCTTGAAAATTAATATCCCACTCTTTGCATTTGTAGGAAGAAGTTCGGACACATGACGTGAGCGTATCCTAAGAATACAAAACTAAACAGTCCAAGCAATAACGATGATGGTGATCTCAAAAGGTCCCCTCCAGCCCCTAACAACTATGAATGAATCTATGAAATGAAGCAACCAGAAAACCCCACCAAAAAGGTGAATGCAAAAGTAAAAGTGTATTATTTTTTTGAAATCGTGATTATTAATGTTTTATTAGTTCTTGGGGATTTTGTGCAAACTAGGTGGGTGAAGTTAGGATTCATTCCTGATAAGAACCCTACCATAAATCTCAAACAAGCTGACAGACAGACAGACAGACAGACAGACAGACAGACCTCACCAAGATCGTGACTGGAAGAAGGTTTACAGGCTCTGGGCAAATACTTGAAAATTCAGCTCATGACACACTCAGCGGTACAAAGTAAACTTTGGTTTAAAAAAAAAAAGAGAGAGAAAAAGAAAAGAAAAAAGAAAGAAACCTCAATAGCCTGAAGTGCAGTGCCATCTGCTGAAAAGCATTTAGCTCTTGCCAGGGGCAAGGCTGGGAACTTTCTCTTTGAATACTGAAATGAATGAGAAACTCCTGAAATCTTGGTGATGCCCCTTGGGCTCCTGCTCTGTTTCTCATCAAGTACCTTGCCTTTATCTCTAAAGCAACATGTACAATTCAACTCCTAATTTAGAACATGCGTGACACAAAGCAGTTGGATAGGTAGAGGACAGCTGGTTTGCAGTGCTGAGGTATGTTCCTACCATTGAATAGCAGTCACGGATGAATTGCAGTAAGCAAAGAATAAATACCAGCCTCTAGTGCTAAGACAGCTCATACAAATGGGGCTGAATAGCCCACACTTAGTGGACTTCAGCTTTCTTCAAAAAATGTTGCAAAAAACCCAAGATATTATTGGTTTGAGAACTTATATTGAACTTGGTGCTGAAAGCATCTGCATGCAGGGAATTCCCCCCGTTGTGCATTTTAATGTGCAGAGGACTTGGTTCTTCAGCTGCAAATTCAGTCTGATCAGCAAAGTTTGCAGCTGGATTTGTTTAAAAAAAAAATACTACCATGAACTGTATCAGCAGAATTTGCCTCCTTGCTAATGCTACATACAAAACGGAGAGTAAATTATATCTCTTTGTTACTAAACATTGCAATTCAATCAGCCAGATCTGCAACAGCTTCACCTGAAAAGGCACACAATTAATTTACGGCCACGCACAAGTTACGAGGTTCAATCATTAGATTAACACAGCCAGATTATTCAGGTGTGTGTGGAAGAAATGGGAAAAGCCCACAAGGTTTAGTGAGAAAAAGATTAAAGAAAAATATTTCAATAATTGAAAAATGTATTTAAAAAAAACCAGTTTTGTTCAGAAACGTAGGAGGTAGAGATGGGAAAGAATCTATTTAAACATTCAATCCGTCTTGGCTGGGGACAGTGAAAGATTGTTCGTGACAGAAGGACCAGATCCACTTAATTTGGGGCTTCAGGAGTCTGAAAACATTGGGCTCTCACCTACACAGGTATAACTTCATGCTTTGGCCACTAGAAGTGCACTAATACATCAGCTACATATTGGATCTGCAGTGATAAAAGGAAAATTAACATTATCTGCTATAAGCTTTTCTTGGCTGGTGTAGCCAATAATGTTACCTATAAACAGAAAATGCCTTCTAGCCAGGCAGGGCCCCCAGGCACCGCGTACTTACGTGCAGCTGCATGCATGCATGTGGCCAGGAATGCAGCTGGGCAATGTGAAGAGCAGCGTCTGCACGTATGTCTGTGAAGGGGAAGAGGTGGAGGGGAAGGGGCACGGGGAGGCACATCGAAACCCCCCCAGTGAGTGAGAGAGTGGGGTAGGGGCAGGAGCAGGGGCTGGAGATGCTGCCTGGCCAGGGCAGTGAATGGGGCCCTGGGGCCAGGGTGGGGAATAGGACAGAGATGCAGGCAGCTTGTCCGGGGGATCAGCATCCTAGCACTTAAAAATGGCAGCAGGGGCACTTGAAAGGAAGCTCATCAAATGAGCTTTAGTTCAAGCACTGCTGCCACCGTCCTTGAACACGGGGATGCTTTTAGGAGTGGAGCCACAGACTTACCTGCAGGGAGCTGCTCTCCACGCTGCCTGGCTGTGCTCCTGTAAAAATCGGTTATCGGATCACTGTCGGTCAATACGCCTGGTGAATAATTAGCTATTGGTATCAACCAAGAAAATCTCTCTCAGTTCACCCCTATTGGCCACCCTACCACTTGGCATAGCACCCCACGTTCCAGAGATACAAGGAAAGTGCCCTGGGCATCCTCTTTCATAGCAGGGAGATCAGCAAGGTACCCCGTCCTTTTTTATATGAGAGATGGACCCTCAGAGCTTCCCAAAGGAGCAGCAGACAGATACCCTAGAAGTTTGGGAGCACTAGTTTGGCAGTGTGGGTTTGCCCCACCTTCCAGTGCTGCCATGGTTTTGCTGAGGCTCTCTGAAAGAGTTAGTCCTCCAGTTGATATCTTATTGAGATGCATAGGGCAGTCCATAACTGTCAAATGAAAACAGCATCATTTGATATATAAGAGAACTGGCTTCCAATTATGTCCATGGCAGTTAGGCATGGAAATCTCAAGAAAATATATGCACACACTCTTTGTTTCCACAAATTAAATGTTACCAGCTAATGCATTTCGTTGTATGTTTAGTCCCCATGCAGTGTACTATTTTTCGATTTAAAAATTGAGAAGTACCTGGCTGTCATCTCCAGACTGCATGAATGCAGTGTGATCACAGATCTCACCTAAACCAATTAAACAGGTGAATGTAGGTCCAATTTGCATTGGCCTTTTGATGCACTTGCTTTTGACGAAGAGGACTGGGGCGTGCAAACTGGCACTGGATTGCCGGAGACAGAGGAGCCACACAACAGCTACAGCACCAGATGTAATTCATGCTCCTTGAGCTGTCACTTAATGGAGTAGTTCTGCCTCAACAACAATCATGATATGTTCAATCCTTTCCACAACCTGACAGCCCGCGAGACACTTTCTATATCCAAAGCACAACAATCACTTACATGACAATGACAGTTCATTGTCATTATATCAGCCATTGGGAATGTATGTTTAAGGGCATTTCAGTAGGGTTACTTTCAGGTGCATTTTTAAAAGTCCATTTTAATTTCATTGTGAGGTCAAAAGGTCCTGGTTTATCAATCCTGCTGGTAGAAGGCTGCTTTTTGACTGCAGTTCAGCAATGTATTTCAAGTATGCTCAACTTTAATTATGTCCTTAAGGAAATAATGATGTCCTTGTTGAAACAGGGCCTTTATGTACAACATAGACAAAGTAGTGCAACCTTCCTCTCTGGTCCTATGCTGCTCCACCAGTGTGGCTCAACTTCTTCCTCAAAAGTTTCAGTTCTTCAAGGGGACATTAGTCTCTCCCAATCCAGCCTTAAACATATTTGAAGGCTGTCATCACAGCTGCCTCTATTTTTGCTTTCCTAGACTCGATAAACCAAATTCTTTCGACTGCTCCCCCTATGTCATGTTTTCTAAAACTCTTATCATTTGCATTGCTTCCCTCTGGCATCTTTCCAGGTTGTCTGCATTTTTCTTGACGCACAGCCCAATAAACTGGACATGGGACTGCAGCATCAGGAATGCATAACAAAGTAGTATAATTAGCTCCCATGTTTTACATGCCACATTCCTGTTAATATATCCCAAAATGGCATTTTTGAATGTATTTATTTTTTTACAACAGCATCACATTGTTGATTTATAGTTAGTTTGTGAGCCCTTGCTTCTTTTCTGCAGGACTGTTGCATAATCTGTTATTCCAAATTTTGAATCTGTGCATTTGGTTTTTCCTTCCCTTCTTGTTCTTATTGAATTTTATCTTATTGATTTCAGACCATTCCTCCGATTTATCATTTTGAATTGTAATCCTGTCCTCCAAAGTGCTTGCCATCCCTCCCAGCTTGATGTCATCTGCAATATTTTATAAGTGTGCTTTCCACTCCATCATCTATGTTGTTAATGAAAATATTGAATAGGACCGGACACAGGACAGACTGCTCTGGGATTCTACCTGATACGTACTCCCAGTCTGACAGTGAACTATTGATAATTATGCTCAAAGTAGGGTTTTTCAAGTAGCTTTCAACCAGTTACAGTAAACTAATTTAGACTGTACTTCCTTAATTTGCTCATGAGACTATCATGTGGGACTCTGTCAAAAACATTAATAAATTCAACATATATATCACACCTACTGTTCCCACTAGATTGGTTACTCTCTCAAAGAAGGAAATGAGATTGCTCTGATATAGTTTGTTCTTGATAAATACAGGTTGCCTGTTTTTTATCATCTTGCTATCCTTTGTGTGCTTACAGATTGATTGCTGAATAATTTCTTCCAGGATCTTCATAAGTATTGCAATTAGAATGGGCTGGCCTCCCATTTTCGACATCCCCCTTTCCCTCCCATTTTAAAGGCAAGTATCGTGTTTGTCCTTCTTCAGTCCTCTGGGACCTCACCTGTTCTGCCTATGTTCTTGAAGACAACTGCTAACAGGTTTACTGTAAACACACAGCATATTCATGACCCCCCTTTGGACTTTACAATTGTTTTTGTGCCTCGCAAATCTGGTCTCTCAATCGCACAGCATCAACAGGTATAGACCTCAGATCTACCTGTTCCAAAAACACAGGCCAATTCAGGTAAAGGAAAGTCTCAAATAGCTCTTAACAGCATAGGATAGATGACACACAATCTAATCATTCTACTCCTATTCAGTAAAGGGGAGTAATATATATATTACAAGTATGCGGCATGCATGCAGGCACACACACACACAGAATATATGTTATTTTTAAGCCTGCCTTCTCTTCCTGATTTTGATCTGTTCTTTTTTATTTTATTTTTTTTTATATATATATATATATATATAGGAAAGCTTTTCGTTTCACCTTTCACTGGTAATTTCCTTGATTTTGTCTGATTAAGTCAGACCTTTAATGACATTTTAACTTTTTTTCTGAGCAGTTTAAGGTAACAGCCCATTTTATATATTGGATGCAACAGAGACAGAACTTAATACATATAATTATGCAGTTTGCAAATGTGACAGCTCTGATGTTGCTGCAGTGCAAGTCTATGCAGTTAAATTAAAATTATAATGACAGTAATTACACTAATTAGCCCTTTTCTCATTTGTTACTAGAAAAGTTTTGCATATTTACATGAGTAACAGCTACTTCAGCTCCTTCCCAAAAAATGCACCATAACCAACTCGCTAAACAGCTGATTTATCACAGGGCAGCAATACACAAGTAACATTCAGAGATACAAAACCAGATGCCAGAACGGTCAAATTCCCACAGGACCAAATGAGGGTTGACCTGGTGCCTGGCTGTGGTTCCCTGGACAACAGGTCTACCTGCTACAGAAATGTATGGGTTGACTATGATGCCTACACGGGACTTCAAAAATTTCCTGCAGGCACCAGGTCAACCGCTCACAGGTATGCACAGGTTGACTCCATGTGCCATGTAAAGCCATAGTCACAGTCATAAGGAATATGTAAATTAAGAAACCAAAAACAAAGTGCATCTATTTTCTGTAGATGCACTACTGTTTCTTGGAACATCTTATTGCAACAAAAGAGCAAGACTAATAAAAATGCCAACATGCGATTTTTTTCTTGTGATGCATGGAGACTTTTTAGAGAGTTAAGTATCAGACCAAACATATCTAGGTTTACTTTTCACAAGCATCTAGCTACCTACCTCTGGCTAGGTGCATGTATAAGATGGGTTGCAATGTTATTGCACCTCTAACTTTGTCAGTTTAAAAAGCAGAGTTCATTGTAAGTGCCAAGGTTTGTTTGTTTGTTTTTTTATTGGGGGGGAGGGGTATTAATTTTAGAAATTTAAACAAAAATCCTGATCTCGCCAACAAAATTGATTACAAATCCTGACAGTTTAAAAATAATTTGCAGAATTCTGTGTCATGTAAAAGATCAGGTTTGGCTTTTGGGAAAGTTTCCATTAAAAATGATTTGTTTTCCACCAAAAATTACCCCACAAGTCTTTCTTTAACATAAAAAACCCATTTCCTAAGAATGTCTTTTTTCCCCCACCAGTTGTGCTAATATAACCAATCCTAAACTAAATTTTGCCTGCTTTTATTTATGCCCACCTAAATAATAGTGCTTTTCCTCCAGCCATATGCCAGCAGAAGACGTTTATGTTAAATTGAACCATTCCTAGGAAAATGACCATGAAAGGTTTTCCTGTTGAAAATTTACAAGATAAAGTTATACACACTTAAGATGCAAAGTTTAGAATGGCCCCTTTCTTGCTTCTGTATTTTTTTAAAGGAATTGGGTGTCCAAATTCCCCATCAGTTTTGAAATTCTGTGTTAAATATTTGGGGCTCTGGTTCCATAAGCTACACATTGTACATACACATTCAAGTACTACTGCAAAAGTAACCTGGCATTTTATATTAAAGACCTAATTCAGGCATTCTGTTTTACCTAACATACATGTACAGTGAAAAATGCAGGGTTGAGATCCATCTGATAGACTAACTAAATCAAAGACACATAAGCTTTCATGAGCCCAAGCTGACTTCATCAGATGCTATATTTGTGGGATTTACAAAATTGATAATGTCTGACAGTGATTGGCTGGTCTGAAGTAATCTGACAGTAATTGGCTAGTCTGATTGGCTGGTCTGAAGGATTTTCTGCATCACTGAAAGAGTAGATCCACTACGTAAACAATGTGTCTTTAACAGAAGAGGCAAGACTAGTAGAAAGGTGATAAATTAAGCAATTTAATCGTGATTCATACCTGTTTTTTGAAAGTAGAAATGAAATGTTACTTTAGGGATGAACTAGAACTACCCTTTCCCGTTTGCAGTAATTGAAAAGGTTAATGAGTAAAACTAACATGTTAGACAAAATGTTTCTGTGCTTGGCCCTCCCAGGCAAAACAAAAAAAAAAAAAGAAAAAGTAGTAAGTTAGAAGGAAGAAAATGTTATGATGTTTCTTTTTAAAAAAATATTTATAGAAGATAGAATTTATGTTATAGTAATTATTTTATTATATTTATTTTTCCTTGAGGTTTTTTTTCCCCTTAATTTTTGGTGATTTCTCTAACATAATGATTAAGAAAAAATGGCATCTGCATAAAAGTCATATGAAGGTAAATCAGCCCTGGTGCAAGCTGTTTTGATCAGTTTTCTCTTGGCTCATAATTACACTGAAATGACAGATCATCAATCATATTAGATTCAGTGGTGTTTGATATTGACTGTGTCAAATCCCTTGCGTGCCCCAGTGCACTTACTACAAAGTAATTAGTATTAATGCATAATTTTGTTTCTGTATCAGGAATGAAGGTTTCTTTAAGTAGAAACATAATTTACTTTACTGGCGAAAAATGACTACTGGCCTGATCCAAAGCTCACTGAAATCAATGAGAGTCCTCCTGTGGTCATTGAATCAGCTGCACCTCCCTAATGATACAATTTTTAATCCTAGCTCAGATACAGTTGTATTTACTTAAATAAGTAATCCCATTGTAATCCGTGGAATTCAGGAGTGAGGTACCATTTAAAATGCATAAAGGTTGTATGACTGTGTGCAAGATGTCTGTCATCAGCAGAGTGAAACAGGTTATATTAAATAGACTCTAATGATGCACAAGCGATTGACTGTTCTTTCCACAAAAGAGCCTGTGAGGCTGGCCAGCATTTTACTACCTCCAAAAAAAAAACAAAACAAATCAAACAGCTTAGCATCCTATATTTATATGTAACAGGTCACTCCGAAGTAACTCATGCCACGCATTTTTCAGTTTGTTATGTAACTAGACTTCAGATCATTTAATTTAACAAATAGATTGATTTGATATTTTTATTCTAATGGTAAACATTTTTTTTTTTAAATATAAACTTCCACTGGCATCACTGGAAATCCAAGCATGGCAGTACTGTGCTGCAACAAGAGAATTGGAAAGATGAGAGGAAGCAGAGGCAAAAGTGAAATTGCACATTCTGCCTTCATTGTCTGAGCTGGATGAAGTGCAACAGGCAACAAAACACTCTGAATCAGGGCAAGCAAACTGAGTTTTTAAATGCATTTAAATTAGTTTCATCACCACTAATTATAATAGAACAGTATGATGGCACTTAGCTTGAAAAGGTCCCTGGTACCAACTGATTTTAATTATGAGTCACTGGAAATGCTGTTAACCACTCCTTTTAGCAAAATGTCCAGTGGATACCCACTTCTGCGGTACAAAAGATAGCAAGACAAAAGAGAATTTGGCAGACCCACGTTCTCTTGACCCCTTCCCCACAAACATACAGAAGCTGGGTAACCCATGGTGCCACAACTTGCACCATTGTTTGCATTTGTAAAATAAGTGGGTGCAAAATGCTATGCAACTTGGTGCATTTAAACCTGCTTTGCTTTAAATGGGGCCAGATTCTCAAGTAGTGCGATCATGATCAGTGGAGCATCACAAGTTTGCATGGATGGAAGTTTTTGGCTTCCTTAAACAAGTGTCATGACTGGCCAATGCATATGGCAGCAAGGAAGCAGTAGTGGGCCATCAAACTCCTTACAACTTTGGATTTTTAGTTCTGATTTTCCCAGTGACTTTGCTTTCTCTTGAGTTCACGATTACCCTAGGCAGTACTCAGGCTTCTCTTCTGGTGACTGGCATCTCATGATTTTCTCCAAAAGGATTCCCATGCCCTTCATTCCAAGAGGTCACACAAACCCTTCATTTGGTGGGAAAAAAACACCATGCACTTATTTGGCAAAAGTACCCCTGTCCCAGGAATGTCTCTTTAAGATACCAAAGGAAAGCTTATTTTATTACAGGCTGTGATAGTCCCACTGAGCAAACAGGTGTTGGGAGGATGATGATTAGAGCTCTGGGAAACAGAAAAGCTTCATCCCCTGCTTCTGCAGTCTGGATTTTCACCTGGTTTGCCTATGTGCCATGCCATTCCTAAATGCCAGAACACTCCTATTTCAGCTGACAGGTTTTCAGCGCAGGAAAATCAATTGTAGACAACTTGGTGGAGAGAGTGAGCCCCCTGAGGGCCTTAATGATTCTCTCTACTTTCTAGGGGCCCTTAGAAGGAGATATCTTTGAAGTAAATACCATATGCTTTTACTTCTAAGTACCGCTATTGTTTTCCAATGACTGGTTACAAGCTAGACTACTCTACACAGCCCTCTTCTCCATGTAAGAGGCAAGATCTCTAGGGTTTTGAATTCCAAAAGAATTCAATAGAGTTAAAAATACATGGTATTGTTTCTATTAGGATTCTTCAGCATTTTGACCGCAATCTGGCAGAGGTATGGTCATGCTTATCTTGAAGCCCCAAGCTCAGTGGAGCTACACAGGCTGAAGAACTAATAAGATCATTAAACAAAACCTGTGCCGTTGGCTGGGAAAAAAAGCAGCATGTTCGAACCACAGAGCTGGAAGGGACCTCAAGGGCCAGTCTCGTACAACACCCTGCACAAATGTACAATGCCCGATTCTTAAATTATCCAACCTTTTATTGAAAGTCTCTACAATTTCCTTGGGCAGCTTGTCCCACTGCCCCGCTCTTCTGAGGGCAAGGAAGTTTTTTCTAAGTTTTGATCTTAATGTGCTTTGCTATGTGGCACTGGTCAGGCTGCAGCTGGAGTACTGCATCCAGTTCTGGGTGCCACACTTCAAGAGGGATGTGGACAGCATAGAGAGGGTCCAGAGGAGGGTCACTCGCCTGGTCAGGGGCAGCAGGGCAGGCCCTATGAGGAGAGGCTCAGGGACCTGAACCTGTTCAGCCTCCATAAGAGAAGGCTGAGGGGGGATCTCGTGGCCTGTTGTAAACTAGTCAGGGGGGATCAACAGGCATTGGGGGAGTCCCTGTTCCCCCCGAGCACTGCCAGGAGTGACCAGCAATAACGGTGACAAGCTGGTGGAGGGCAGATTTAGGCTAGATATCAGGAGGCGCTACTTCACGGTCAGGGCGGCTAGGATCAGGAACCAACTTCCAAGAGAAGTGGTGCAGGCTTCTACCTTGGGGGGTTTTAAGAGGAGGCTAAATGAACACCTTGCTGGGGTCATTTGACCCCAGTACTCTTTCCTGCCATGGCAGGGGTCTGACTAGATGATCTACTCAGGTCCCTTACGACCCTAGAAACTATGAAACTATGAAAACATTTACTGTGGAGGTGACTAATTAGCTCCACAGTAGAGTCAGAGGCTGTACACATGCATACCTACTAATAAACGCAAGCGCTATCCTGCAGTGGCGGGTGCAGAGCAATGCACGCACGGGGCACAAAGGTGCTTTACACAACTGGCATG
>NW_017728933.1:7599088-7601283 GCF_001723895.1 Crocodylus porosus
AGTCTCTACAATTTCCTTGGGCAGCTTGTCCCACTGCCCCGCTCTTCTGAGGGCAAGGAAGTTTTTTCTAAGTTTTGATCTTAATGTGCTTTGCTGCAGTTTAAATTCCCAGCCCACTGTGGGAAAGGACAACAGTAGTTCTCCATCTTTGTTACGGCAGCCTTTTAAATATTTGAAAACTGGTATGACATTCCCCCATGTCCAACCATTAAACCCCTTTTCTCCAAACTATGCATACCTTGTTCTTTCAAGCTTCCCTTGTAGTCCAACCCATTGATTATCTTTGCTGATCAACTCTAACATGGAGTTACCTACTGAGACAGATGTCTTGATAACCAAGAAGAGCTAAAACTAGGGGGGTTTTGTTTGTTTTGTATTTTAACACTTAGCTATTCAAGGTCAAACCTTTACTCTAGTTACCCAGCTGGTTAGCTCAACTAGCAACATCAAGGTAAAGACTACAGTGGTTTGACTTCAGCAGGAACCGCATCAAGATAGTCATCTTTATGTAAAAGGCTACCTTTTGCTCTACACAAAGTCAAAAAGGACAAAACTGGAGGACATGACAGCAGGTTTTTTGTCTTGCAGAAAAGAAATGGGAGTGTAACAACCTAGTGCTTCATGCTGTATTCACCACCCTTCAAGCCTCTTTTTCAAAGCATTGCACAATACATAGCTTTGCTCATTGTTCACTCTATGGAACATCAACCTAAATGAGATTCAGTTTCTTATTTTGGTTTAAAATGTAAAAAATACTTTGGTCCAAATGGCTGTCTACATATACACTTTACTGTGGAGCAGGCTAATTAAGCTATGGAGTAAAGCATCACCATGTACATGTGTGATGCTATTGGGCCACAGTAAACAAATTTATGCCGGCATAAAATAGTACCATTGGGGACAGTACTATTTTATGCCAGGGTAATTTACTGCAATTAAAACACACGTGGAGACACTGACCACAGACATAATTGCATCTGGTCAGCCCAACCAGCCAGCAGCCAGACTCCTGCCTACCACCTAGCCACATAGATCTGCACTTTCAGCACCCTTGTATCCCAACCAGCCCCTTCACTACTCAACACCACCACCTGGAGCCTAGGGCTGACCCCGCTGTAGTCCCTGCCAGCCTGGGCTTGCTCCACCCTGGCTCAAATTACTGCCATCTCAGGAACACATGTAGACTCTGTGCCCAGGAGTAATTTAATCCAGCTCAAACTGCTCCAGAGTTTATTGCTTTGCATTAAATTGCACGTATAGACACACCCAATGAGTAGGAAAAATAATCCTGGCAAACCCATACATTTCTCTATCTAATGTTTATTTGTTTTCTTTCAAATCCCGAATGTACAGAGAAGTTTCCTTTGTTAATATCCCCTTGTTTAAGAACATTATTCTTTACTTTTTACTTAACTTATTATATAATGTGCTCTGTTAATTAGATGTACTGATCATCTTTTCAGTGCTTGAAGCTGAAATCTGAACCTTAAAGATGCATTGTGCCCCATCTCATTTATAATGCTTTGGGAGTATAGAGGAATCTTAAAGTGGTCATAAATTATATCTGTATCCACTTTAATGATCCTTTACACTATCAGAATGGTAAAGCGATTTTAGTAGAAACGAGAATTAGGCACAGATTATTTCATAGAAACCCCATGATTTTACCCCAGGACTAAAATTGGTAACATTTTAAGTTCCTTTTTTTTTTCTAGGACTCCAAACAAAACAAGTCTTGTGCAGAAAAAAAGAAACAAAAATTGAATTTTCTTTTTTCAGAAACCTGAAAAACACACATTTGGAAAACATATTTTCAAATTTTATTTTTAATAAAATTAACTGATTTTTTTAAACCTTTAAAACTAAGGATTTGTGAGTTCTGATCAAAAGAAACGTTTGCTAATTTTTTTTTTTTACTTGGAGAAATATTATTACAATGACCTTCTGTAATCAAAACCCTTAACAAAGATAGATGGCATCTAAATCTCAGGGTTTTTCATATTTAGACTGTAGCAGAGCGTTGTATCAACCTTTTTTGGACCTTACCAACCTGTCATGAGCGCACGGAATATTTTATTGCCACAGGTAGAACTTTTGGGTCAGATCAACCTTTGGGAAGCTTCACGTCTACACGTCTTACCTCAATCCTAGGCAAGCTGTTTGAGAAAATTATTCTGGCACACATCCACGAGGGG
>NW_017728933.1:7601294-7609197 GCF_001723895.1 Crocodylus porosus
AATGTGTAGGCTGCCAGGCTGCTGGCCCTGCACTAAACCACCCTTGTGCCCAGTGAGCCCTTTTGCAGCACACTGAGCTTGACTGGAGCAGCTGGCAGGCTGACTCCCTGGGCTCCCTGCCAGCCGGGGCTGCTCCAATCCAGCTCAACATGCCGCAGCTCTGCTTGCAGGAGATGGGGCCAGGCTTGGCACGCGGCTCACACAGCCCAGGCAGTGCCAGTTGCAGGGGATGGGGCTGCACCAGCCGAACACCAAGCTCAGTCCCAACCCTATTTTCTGTGAGCAGCGCTGGGGGCTCGGTACTCGGCTGGTGAGGCACCATCCCCAGCAAGTGCGCTATGGAGACACTGCTTGGCTGGGCGTTGAGCCCGGCCCCATCCCCTGTGAGCAGCATTGCCTGGGCCACACTAGCCAAGCACCGATCCTGGTGCACTTGCAGGGGATGGGGCCCGGCTCAGGGCCCAGCTGAGCAGCATCTTCAAAACTCAGCTTACTCACCGTGAAATGCAGTAAATCCAAATATTGAAGCAAAATGTGGTCTGACCAAAAAAAAAAAAAAGTCATTACAGGCCATGCAAATTAACTGGAGCGAGTTCTCATATAGTAGTTCTCCCACTAATTATACCTCTATATATGTTACCTGTATAAACAATTCTTTTCCAATAAGGGCAATAATTGGAGACTTAATGAATTGTCCACTGAGTACAAGCAAATACTTTGTCCAGTAACAAGGACTGCTTTTCTTTTGCTTTAGTACCTCTGTCAATTTTGCTGACAAAATAGTTTCCTACCTATATAAAATTCTGTCCAATTGGCTTGCCAACCAGGAGAGGGAAAGAAGTGCTAGATAGCGTTTTCCTCTGGCTTTCTGCCTCAGAGTAGTATGTTTACTGTTCCAGGGAAGGCCAGAAACATTTCTTTCTCTTGCAATATGGAGTTATAGGGTAGAAAAAGTTTGAAACTCACTGAAAGATTGCAAGTTATAGGCACAGTTTCCCCCTGGGACCTATCAGGAATACATGGCAGACTGCTTGGAAAAAAAGATCTCCTATGCCCAATCCCAAATACTGTATCAGAAAGAACACAGACAGGAAAGAACTTGCCAAGGGCACTGCTTGATATATAGAAGTCTCAGTTTCTCATCGACTTCAGAGCACAAAATTCCTGACAAACCTACCCTTTGCCTGGGAATATTATAGGTACCATGGTCTGTGGTTAAAGGAACCAGGACACAACTATAGAACGGGTCATTAAGTGTAATGCTTACTCTAAATATTTAAGAGATAGCTGTGATTCTCTAGCAAAGCCCTTCAACCTATACCCTCTAAAAGGCATTCAGCTAGAACTGGTGCGATATTAATAGTCCCTGCACTGGCCTAATTAAATATCCATGGCCCTTATCCAATGTCCCCTGAACTCAATGGATAGATTCCCACAGACTCTGCTGGTTGCTGGAGCAAGCCTGGCAGACAACAGATATTAGAACTAGTCAAGCTTTAGTTTATGCAAAAATCTTTTTTTTTTCTGTAAATGAGCCAGTTTTGTGCAACACAAACATTTCCTCCAAAGATTTTGCTGAAAATTAAAAAATGAAAACAAATAGTTTGAGTAATTATTTTTTTCTTTCTTTCTGTCCCAGTCTATCTGCTGGCTATAAGAGTGTGGGAGGGTGGGGGAGGGTGCGTGTTTGGAGGTAGGGTGGAGGGCAGGAGAGAAAGAGGCAGACAGAAAGACTGGGGGAAAAGGTAGAAACCAAACCTAGACATTTTTTTGTTACATTTCAGTGTAAATCTATAATTTTTGTTGAGCTCCATTTCATTGAGCAACCAAATTAAGTGTTAAATTTAGACCAGCACAAAACAATTTCACAGAAATGTCATCAGCCCCAGTAGTTAGTGTATATGAAGTTTGATTTATTGGATCAAGGTAGAAGTATTTGTGAAACCTACTGTTAGACCCCGACTCCATGCAACACCCAACAACTAGGGAGACAACTGATCGATGCCATCATGCATCACCTGCACACATTGCTTGTCAACAGCTTTATTCAAAATGGAGACAGCTTCAGACTAGCTCCAACAAACCGGGGAGCATCTATGAACATTAGTTCTTTCCATATTTATACACCTTGGCCTGTGGTCATTAGCATTTACCCCACCTTTGTCCCTCCTTTGTTCCATCCTTAGTCCTTCCCATCTTAAGCTCTGCCTGTTTACTTCATTAGTACAGAATTGCCTATGCATTTCACTTATTTACATGTCTTTTTGCTATAAGCACATGCCTAAGACCTGGACACTTGCTTCTTTTGGTCGCTTGGAGAAGGTGAAGAAATCAGCAAGAAACCACAAGGTCTTGCTTCTGCTTTGTTTCCTAATGATAGCCAGTAGGCTGCATCCTGTTCTTCTTACACAGTGAGCTATATATCTTACAACACTACTATATTGTTAGGAAAATGTTTGCCTAAGTGTCTTGCAAAGTTACTTTTAACATACTGTTCTGCCTTGTGGTTAGCAACTTTGCTAGGCCACAAGTTATAGCCTTCTATTCAGCTGCAAAATCCAATGCCCCCCAAGATCCAAATACTGTCACCCTAACACCTCTACCGTTACCTCTGTTGACACCATTGTACCCTTCATGAAGACAGCCTGAATTAGAATTAGCTTCATTTGCAACCTCTGTATCCAGTAGACCAGCACATGCTCTTAACAAGTGAAATAATGACACAAAGACCTACCTAACATGGGAAGGAACTATCATATTTTAAAAATTAAATTCTCAAAATATGATGCCAATGACTAGTGTGAATTTTATGCTACTTGTACCTCTTTCTCCTGTTCAGCCTTTCTGCAGGCTTCCTTGTAAATCTGGACATAAATATTACAATGAGAGGTGCCCACTTTTATAATATTTCATGCAACTCATCCTTCCTTGGAATCAATCCGGAGATCCTGGGCTTTCCATTCCCATACTTCCTTCACCTTGCAAGTTTCTTTGCATAAGGTACCTACATGCTCTTCTCTTCTCAGAGATGGAAGACAGGGTGAACTCTCTAAACAGCAGTCTCCACAGTAAAACAAGTTTTACGGAAGATTTAAATCACGCAGGACAATAGGTTAAATAAACAGTTTCAATGAGTACCTTTTAATTCACCTAGTCTGACCTGCATATCACAGCCCATTAAATTTCACCTTATATTAAGCCCAGTGACTTGAGACAGAATACACTTTTGCATTCTCCTAGTAGAGAATAGGAGAGGACCCTGATGTTTAACTAATTGGCAGTATATGCTCAGATTATCCTAGAAGGCCACCAACACCCCTGGCTAAGGCAGAAGGCCAAAAGCACTCTAGGTCCTGAGCAAATAACCCTGGGGAGAATTTCTTCCAGATCTCAAGCTGGGGATTAGTTTGATCCTAAGCATGTGAGGAAGAAACATTATCCAAGGACCCATGGCGACCTCCAAAGACTGGTCTGTCTACTACATTGTTCCATATCCTCGATGCTTCAGAGGGAGGCAAATATATTGGGAAAATACATTTCTGACCCTTACAGAATACTGCTAGATCTGAAGCATGAGGTTTTATGCTACATTCAAAATATCTTAGGGCATTTATACGCATGCTCAGGTGGGGGAAGAGGGGGGACTTTAATGAGAGCAGCTCCAAGAGCCATTCTAATTAAAGCACCTGGAGCGTCTTGTGTATCAGCATCCTCACTCTACAAAAATGGCAGCAGGGGCACCTTATCTAAGAACAAGCTTTAGATAAAGTGCTCCCACTACCGTTTTGAAGTGCAGGGACACTAATACATGAGCTGCTGGAAGATGCTGGAGTGTGGTATTTACCACGCCATTAATTGAGTCTCCTCTGATGCATTGCAAGTACATCATGTTGAGGCAGCTTCCCCACTTGTGTATAGGTGCCCTTAGAGTTTACAAGCCCTACAGTACTACCTAAAGTAAATTCCATATACAAAAAAGAAAATGTTGAACAGTGACAGGTTTCCAGAGATCAAATGCAACTACCTGACCCCTTGTCCAACAGCTGTACATCTGCAGCTTTCTCTGACCTTTTTAGAAAGATCCATTTTCCCAGTTTCCAGTTACAGTCAGGTGCAAAGTAATTTAAATTGTCACAACAGGGTGTGACTGTCAATTCAGGTTCCAGGAAAAGATATTTTCCTATTGTTAGGAGTATACAATGATCAAAAGCTACTCCATTTTCCATGCATTTTCTATTTTGCATTATATTAACCATACAAATCACAATTTGTTACAGCCCGATTTTCAAAAAATAACACTCACAATTGTCAGGTATCCAAGTTGTAGCCATATTGGTCTAGATGAAACGGCAATCAGGACTCATAGTAGAAAGTATATCTTTTATTAGACCAACAAGATTTTTCCAAAACAAATTCCTTTAATTGCAAACTTTCAGGCACAAACACCCATCAGGCATTGGAGAAAAGACTGTAAAAGTTGCCCTGGGTAGAAATGAAAGTTTGTATTTCATAGGATTTCACAGAGGTGTCAAGAGATGACAACTCCTCTGGGCAGTCCGTTCATAGCCGGTATTGGAGCCTCTCACCTGCTGTGAAGATCTGTGATGATGCAAATTACCTTAAAACAAAGGCAGGAGCAGAATCTCAGGTTTCAGGTGGTCACAGTTGCTTCTTGCTTGGGAAAATATGAAGATTCTCATGCCTGGAAGCTTGCAATTAAAGATTTTTTGTGCAAAAATCTTGTTGGTCTAATAAAAGATATCGTCTCTGCTATGAGTTCTGATTGCAACTTTCACTACTGGCACCTTATTTTCAGATTTTTTTTTTTAAAAAAACCAAAAAACTTATGAGGGTGCATTTAGGATGGCTGAAAATTTTACAATGGGAGCTGCTGGGTTCTAGGTTCATTTGGTAAACTGACAGTTACTGGGTATACGTTATCCTGTCATTGCGAGAAATATATAATAATCCACTGTTTTCATTGGCTGGTTATCCTCACAACAAGTGTTTCTATGATGATTGCTAACATGGCTTTGTAAGCTTGTTCTATGTCAGCAATTTCACTATACACTCATATTTTCAGGGGTTTATTACTCAATTGTATAAACTGACTTTGAAGCTGAAACCTGATACACAATACCAGCTCAGCCTGGGAGCATTACCAAAAACAAAACCACATTCACTTTGCTAACATTACAGAAGAAACTGAAGTTTACTTGATTTCAGAAGTCGTCCCCCCACCTCCAGTGTTTTTCTAGTTCTTTCCTTAAATAGTCACTTGCATTCAAACCACTGGCCCATAACAGATGAAGGCTAGTGGGGTAGTAACATGCTAAATAACTCTATTAAGCTAAGTACAGACATTTAAAAAGCCTGAATCGATTCACCTTTTTGTTAGTCTAAACTGCATAGATTGAACAAAGAAACAAGTGAATGGACATCCAGAAATGCAGCCACATGTAGTGGCTCAGGTTAGAAGCCAGGAGGCGCTAGAATAAGCTCTCCTTTCTCTTCAGCAGTACCCAGAAGGGTGAAGGGAAGCTGGGAGAGAAGGCCTCCAGGCTGTTCCCTCCTCCCTGTTCAAGCTAGGGCCAGGCTCAGCATGCCGAGTATGATTGGGGAGGGGTTTAAATCCCCACCCTAACCGGCACAGTCCCCAGCTGGGGTTTGCCTGGAGAGGGAGCAGGGGGGAGTAGCCCTTGCCAGGCTTTTTTTGTGCTTGCAGCTCAGGTGGCAGGAGTGGGAGGGGTGTTTAAACCCCCACCCTCCTCTATCCCACTAGCATGGGACCCCAGTAGGGGGCGGGGTCTGCTTGGCAGGGTCATAGTATCCCCTGCCAGGCTCCCCCACCCCACCACTCCCCACTTGAATGGTAGGGGTAGGGGGGCATGGCCAGATGCTGGCCCTGTGCTGGCAGCCTGACGCAAAGTGGGGTAAGGGAGAGGGGCTTAACCCAGGCAAGCAGGTGGGGGAAGCAAGCCTGACAGAGGTGGCTGCACCCCTGCCAAGCAAACTCACGCTGGGATCCCCTTCTGGTGGGGGAGGGCAGGCCAGGGAACTTCAATCTCCCTCTCTCCCCACACTTTGTCACCGGCTGTGGCCTGGGACCAGTGTCTGGCCACACTCCCTAAAAAGTGTTTTAGGACAGCCAAGTACAAAGCTATACCTCTAAAACCAAGGCAGAGCAGGGTGGCACCTTAGAGACTAACCTTTCAGAGATGCATAAGCTTCCCTAGGCAACAGCTTCCTTTGTCAGATGCACATTGCCTGTGAAAGCTTATGTCTCTCCCTATGAACACTTATGTTGGGGGGAAGCCTAGCAGGGGTGCTGTGCCCCTGTGAGGCAGACCCCACCTGGGGTCCCATGCCTATGGGAGAGGGGAGAGAAGCAGGTTGAACCCCCACTTCCTTCCCTCTATCTCAGCATGCTGCCAGGGTCTGGCTACATCCCCTACCCCAAGCAAGGAAAAACCTGGTAGGGGCTGCTGCAGCCCCCGCCAGGAAGACCCCAGTAGCAGTCCCTAGCAGGGTTTGCCACCCCCACCCCCTTCTCAGCAGTGATAGTGCTCCACCTGGGGAGCACAGGGACAAGGCCAATGCTGCTTCACTGGAGCAGACAGCCCAGCCCAGGCCTGCAAAGCATCCTGGGATGCTGGGAGTTAACTTAAACCAGGAAGGGGTCTGGGACAGAAGTTCTTTAAACCAGTGCGACCTAAATCAATTATGTCTAATACTACACTCAACCAGGTTTATCTTAAACCAGTTTGGGCCATTTTGAAAGCAGTTTCTGTGTACTGAACATCTGTTCTGTTACAGGTTTATACCAGTTTCTTATCATCTAAACCGGTTTATGAATAACTTCTGTCCCTGGTCTTAAAGTTCCTGGGGTAGCCCTTCAACTGATTTACATTTCATTATAGGCCAGATTTCTAGCTAGTGTAAATTGGAATAACTCTACTGAAGCCAATGGAGAAATATTGATTTACATCTACAGAGTTACGTTTCAGGCATGTAGGTGGAACATTTTTAGATTCTTCTTTTCCTATATCTATCTTTAGACTGCAAGCCCTTCAGACAGCCTTTGACGGTATCTAGCACAATAGGGCTAGGGCCTCTAGGCCTAGCAAGAACAGCAGGAATGACAATACTCTCTTTTTCAAACTGTGCTTATTGTATTCTCAGACTTTGACTGTCAAATAATAATAATTATAATTTTAAAAAGTTATACTTTTGTCTTCAACAAGACAGGGCATTGCAAATGGTGTCTGGCAATTTGCATGCATTCCCATCATCTGACCTGCCTCTGAGAAAGACCACTGAAATTGTCCTCGGGTCAATGCATTACCAATGGTTTCTGGTGCTACCTTTTGCATATCTACTGCATAAATGTGATACTTAACATGGCAAAATGTGCAAAGTGGACAAAACAAAAGCCTCATCTTCTTTCAGTGAAGACAAAAAGAAATATTTAAGAGATTAAAATATCCCCTTCTTCTGGTTCTTCATAATTTTTGCTGCAGCACCTGAGAAATTTTGCTTGAATTTATTTTTTCAAACAGCTCAGAACATTGCCTGCAGGTCACACTTTTTTTTTTCCTTTGAACCTGGTGGGAAATCCTATGTAATTTAGCCCAGGAGAGAGAGGAAGAGACCTCCTGGATCATTGATAAGAAAAATCACTTTTAATCAGAGATGTAAAAGAAGACATGTTCACAGTTAGAGAAGCAACCCATGTAAAAGGAGAGGCAGCTTAATGAAGAGGACTGGGATAGGCAAAAGCAAGGGCCGCCAGGATTTGTTTCCTTGCATCAATAAAAAACATGAACTGAACAAGAAGCGGGAAGCAAGCGACATTGCTGGCTCGAACAAAATGCATTGCGCTGAGAGAGAGAGCGAGAGAGAG